>NW_024080843.1:661188-1179110 GCF_003009895.1 Hyaena hyaena | reverse complement strand
GCTATTGTGGAGAGTGCTGCTATGAACATTGGGGTACATGTGCCCCTATGCATCAGCACTCCTGTATCCCTTGGGTAAATTCCTAGCAGTGCTATTGCTGGGTCATAGGGGAGTTCTATTGTTAATTTTTTGAGGAACCTCCACACTGTTTTCCAAAGGGGCTGCACCAGTTTACATTCCCACCAACAGTGTAGGAGGGTGCCCATTTCTCCACATCCTCACCAGCATCTCGCATTCTCTGATTTGCTCATTTTAGCCACTCTGACTGGCGTGAGGTGGTATCTCAGTGTCGTTTTGATTTGTATTTCCCTGATGAGTAGGGATGCTGAGCATCATTTCATGTGTTTGTTGGCCATTTGGATGTCCTCTTTGGAGACAGGAAACCATCAAAACCCTAGAGGAGAAAGCAGGAAACAACCTCCTTGACCTCCACCACAGCAACCTCTTACTTGACACATCCCCCAAAGCAAGGGAATCAAGATTAAAAGCTTCTGCACGGCAAAGGAAACAACCCACAAAACTAATAGGCAACCAACGGAATGGGAAAAGATAGTTGCAAATGACATATCAGATAAAGGGTTGATATCCAGAATCTATAAGGAACTCACCAAACTCCACACCCAAAAAACAAACAACCCAGTAAAGAAATGAGCAGAAGATATGATCCTTACCTGTTTTCATGGTGAGTTTTTTTCACCAACATAAAAGGGTTCGGGAAAAACAGTATTATTTAAAGAGGTTCACAGTTGAACTTAACATACAAATGAGCACTTGGCTGGGTATTGTCTTAAATTCACAGCTGTCCCACCGGTGCTAGTGGCTTCTACTCAGCTAAACCAACCAAATCTACCAGGGGCTGCAGCTCATTCTCCCCTCTTCAGGAGATATTTTTCCATAACTTTACTTCACTTGGATTTCGAAGAAGTTTTAAACAACTCTTTTACTTGGCTTGGGTACTGCTTTTCTCTTCTGTGAGTCTCAAATCTGCTGGCTGACACAGTTTTGGAATGAGCTGGGATGGCGAAGTCACATCAATGTAATTATGAGGACACAACAAAGATTTCCCATTGGAAATGGCCCAGCCTACCTGTTCACATGTCCCCGTGGATCCACATAATCCCCAAACCTGAGGCTGGCAGTGCTCAGTGGTGTGGACAGAATTGCTTACTTGCAACAATTGCAAAGATCCAGACATGAACATAACTTGGGGATTAGGTGCAATGTAGCTTACCTTGAATTGAGAATTAAATGCTGATAAAACAGGTCATCATCTGTATTTTTATTTCTTCTAATTTTTTTCTACTAGACTTTCCATTTTAAAAGTTTTGAGAGACGTATTGACAAGGGAGGAGTAGGTAGATAAATCCTTCCTCTCACCTTGTAGATGATGAACTTTCTACTGTCTGTCAGGCACAGAGTCAGGAATGATGTGGATAGAGGTAGAAAGCTCAGCCTCCTTCCCACCAGCCAGGAGGAGATGTTCATTGAGTATGTGCAGCAGGGATGGAAACATCTTAGAATTCAATTCACTATGATTCCATTTGAAAAGTTGATGAGAGAGAGAGAGAGAGAGAGATTACATACATATATAGGGAGTGAGCCTTGAGAGTCAGACCAGTCTTTGCTTTTCCCTGCTTTAGGTGCTACCCTCCTCAATGAAAAGAATAAACACAATGGAATGTATTAGACAGTGAGGCAGAGCTATGAATTACACACTTGTATTCTTTAATCATTAATAGACATTCCATGGGTTGTGTGGCCTTCTAGGAAGTAACTGGAAATACCAGCTGAAAGTTTGGTATTGATGGCATTTAAGTCTTTCTGAAGAATCTATAAAGATTTCAAACTTTCTACATTCAAGATAACCTTGTAAAACCAACTGGAAATACAAATGCACTAGAAACACAAATGTCCTTCACATATATTTTTAGATTGAATAAACTATCAATCTGGGTTCCTATAACATTATATTTAAAGCTAAAACTTGGCTTAGTAATAAATTCTTTTGTATTTTATTCAACAAATGTTTATATAGTTGGGGGTAAAAAATTAAATTTATAAGTCAATGGACCTTTACGTTGAGTACCTGAAGTATGACCAATGAGCAGAATAAATGCAGAAGAGTTTAAACAGGATATATCATTGTGCTAATGTGATCATCAGAAAGGTGGAATTGTCTCCAGCAGAAAAGCAAGGTTCCATATCTCTTGTTCAGAATCATAGAGGCCCTGGTGCATGGACAAGCACCAAGTATTGTCTCACAGTGAATAGCAGGGGAATAACTACTGTTTGGGGTAGGGGAGGGATACTTTTTTTCTTATTAGAAAGGTTTGCATATTGGAAACACAGCAAATCACTGGTACTTCTTCAAACACCTGTTTTCTTGGTCATCATCACTACAGCCAACGGGCCAAGTGGAACAAATCACAAATGGAGTCCATAGATACCTTCTATACATCACCATATTTATTTATTTATTTAGTTATTTTTCTTTCATAGTTTATTGTCAAGTTGGTTTCCATATAACACCCAGTGCTCATCCAAACAAGTGCTCTCCTCCATGCCCATCACGTCCCTTTCCCTCTCCCCCACCTCCATCAGCCCTCAGTTTGTTCTCAGTATTCAAGAGTCTCTCATGGTTTGCCTCCTTCTTTCTCCCCAACTGTTTTTCCCCTTCTCCTCCCCCATGGTCCTCTATTAAGTTTCTCCTGATCCACTTATCAGTGAAAACATATGGTATCTGTCTTTCTCTTCCTGACTTATTTTGCTCAGCATAACACCCTCGAGTTCCACCCACTTTGCTACAAATGGCCAGATTTCATTCTTTCTCATTGCCATGTAGGATTCTGTTGTATAGATAAGCCACATCTTCTTGATCCATTCATCAGTTGATGGACATTCAGGCTCTTTCCATGATTTGTCTATTGTTGAGAGTGCTGCTATGTACACCGGGGTACATGTGCCCCTATGCATCAGCACTCCTGTATCTCTTGGGTAAATTCCTAGGAGTGCTTTTGCTGGGTCATAGGGGAGTTCTATTGTTAATTTTTTGAGGAACCTCCACACTGTTTTCCAAAGGGGCTGCACCAGTTTACATTCCCACCAACAGTGTAAGAGGGTACCCATTTCTCCACATCCTTGCCAGCAACTATAGTCTCCTGATTTGTTTATTTTAGCCACTCTGACAAGCATGAGGTGGTATCTCAGTGTCGTTTTGATTTGTATTTCCCTGATGATGAGTGACACTGAGCATCATTTCATGTGTCTTTTGGCCATCTGGATGTCCTCTTTGGAGAAGTGTCTGTTCATGTCTTCTGCCCATTTCTTCACTGGATTATTTGTTTTTAGGGTACACATCACCATTTTTAAAGTGTCCTCCTTGTTACTGGCGACATTATTCTCAGATATATTTTGTCCAAACTCCTTCGTACTTTGTACAAATGTATTTCACATCTTGAACATTTATATTACATACACATGAAATCTTTTTTCAACTTCACAAATAACTGAGATAAATACTCAAAAGATAAGTTCTCATACTGGAGAAGGCAATGAAGTTAGTAACTCTTTTTAAAAAGATTATTTAGGGAAACTAAAGCAAAAATAAACTTTTGGGACTATACACAAATAAAAAGTTTCTTCATAACAAGGGAAACAATCAGCAAAACTAAAAGACAAACTACCAAATGGGAGAAGATATTTGTAAATGACATAGCCTATAAAAGGTTAGTATCCAAATTATGTAAAAAAACTGATACAACTCAACAATTAATCCAATTAAAAATGAGTAGAAGACATGAGGATGAACAGAATTTCTCCTAAGAAAACATCCAGATGGCTAAACAGACACATGAGAAAATGTTCACTATCATTCATCATCAGGGAAATACAAATCAAAACCACAATAAGATGTCACCTCTCACCTGTCAGAATGGCTAAAGTCAACAACATAAGAAACAACAAATGTTGGCAAGATTGTGGAGGGAAAAAAAAAAAACATTGTGCACTGTTGATGGGAATGCAAACTGGTGCAGACACTGTGGAAACCAGTATGGAGTTTCCTTAAAAAGTTAAAAATAGAACTACCCTATCATTCAGTAATCACACTACTGGGTATTTACCCAAAGAATATGAAAACACTATTTTGAAAAGATGTATTCACCCCTATGTTTATTGCAGCATTGTTTACAATAGCTAAGATATAGAAGCAGCCCAACTGTCCATTGATAGATGAGTGTGTAAAGAAGAGGTGGAATAGGAATATCATAATATTACTCAGCCATAAAAAGAATGAAACTTTGCCATTTGCCACAACATGGATGGATCTAGAGAGTATATTCTAAATGAAATAAGTCAGTCAGAGAAAGACAAATACCATGTGATTTAAGAAACAAAACAAATGAGCAAAAGGAAAAAGAGAGAGAGAGAAAGATAAACCAAGAAAGAGACTTTTAACTATAGAGAAAAAACTGATGGCTACCAGAGGAGAGGTTGATAGGGGGATCAGTGAAAAAGGTGAAAGGGATCAAGAGTGCACTTGTCACGATGAGCACTGAGTAATATACAGAATTGTTGAATCACTATACTGTACGCCTGAACCTAATATAACACTGTATGTGTTATATATACATAACATAGTATGCCAATATATTATATTGTTTCTATTAATTCTCCTGTAAAGAAAAGGGGTTGAACAAATAAAGACAACTCCTTGGGTTGTTTCTGAATTCTGGCCCTGTCAGTAAATAGTTCTGTTTGTCTCTTGGAATCAAATGCTCTTTCCCATCTTTACCAACCTTCCTCTTGTGTTTCCAACTCAGTATACTTTCTTTCTCTTTTTCTTTATGTTTTAATATCACCTTTTCTTTAAACCGAGGTTAAGGCTCACTAAACCCAATGACTTTTCCTGAGAGGCCCTTGTCACTCTGAACTTTATTCTACTTCCTGTAAACATGCCCATGTACAAGGTTCTTTAAGTTTTGGGTGTATTGGTTTCATCTTCCAGGACAGTAGAACCAAAACAAATTGTGAATCTTTAGTGGAGACAAACTTGACCGCAAATATATGGACATTATTCTTGACACCACTAGAATGTAAGCAGAGGTCTTTGCTTTGTTTGTTTGCTGATGATCCAGAGTTCCTGGAACACAGAACATGCTCAATAAATAATGGTTGAATAAATGAATAGCCTGGAGTCCAAGCACACTGTCAACTGTAATTGTTCTCAGAGATAATCCTCCAGCAGAATTTCTTTGGACTTATAGGGATCATGCATAGCCACTTGACCCTTCTCTTTTCCATGTGTGGAATAGTGATTATGATCAGGTACATAGATAGTATTTGCTCACTGTCCAAAACTTTAATGATAAAATCCTCCAAGCTAATGTTGAATTCCCCACTCTAAAATCAAAATACTTCTGGGACAGAAAGTAGCCACTTTTGTTTTTGACCAGCGTTAAGATGATCAGAAATCACCAGCACCCTGTGCAGTTTAAGTCACCGTTTTGAACTGAAGTCACTGACTGGCATCACCAACTTTTCATTATATGAACAACTATTGAATAAAATTTGTTTTTTTTTATCCTAAGGTTGTGCTTTTCAAAGGAAGACAGGCAAAGATTCATCCTTATGTCAAAAGAAACTGTGCAGAATTATGGCATGTAAAGTACATCTTTTTCCATTAAGAGATTCAGGGGACTTGGCAGTTGGGAGATGATGTTTTCTCAGCATATGATTCCTTTGGAAATATTTGAGTCAGAAGCGGCTATGAGTTCACACCTGTAAGATTCCTCTTTCCTTCAATCCCCATAACTAATTTCTCAACTTATAATTGTGTTTGAATTAACTGAAATAAACCACAAGGCAACTGCTTGTCAGGGTTGCTATATCCATCGAAGGAGGCAAGTATTAAATTAGCCAGGTGACAGGGAAGAATGGGAGACCTGGTTGCCTGAAATCTATAAAACGTGTCAGTTATTTAGGGGATTCTCAGCAAAGACAAGAGAGGGGCAAAGGGGGAAGTGTTCAGGTTGCACTTCTGGGCGGAGTCCCATCTACCCTAAACCCAACACTCTGAGAACTGAAATTTGGCCCCTTTGTAAGATTAGGCTCCCCAAATTAGCTGTCTTTGGTGACAGCAAAAATACCTGCCTGTCCCCTTAAGCAAGACTCTCCACCTGAGTGAGAAACCAGAAGCATGGCCCAAGCCCAGAACAGGTGTTTAACGGGGAAGCTGAAAGGCAGCAGGCTTCCACATGCAGAACCTTTGAGAATATTGCTGTAGGGATTTGGCTTCATGATAAGCTTTTATTACGGTTAAGCAAAATTAAAGGTACATTCTATAATACTGGCACAGAAGCTGGCAAGGGCATATTTCCTGGCCCACTCGGAAATCCTAAGTTTCGTTGTAATTTTAGAAAGGGGGCAACTTTTATTGCAAGCAAAACCTGTGGTGAGAAATAATGTTTTCTTATTTTGTTTTGTTTTATTTTATTTTATATTTTGAGAAATGATGCTTAAGTTTCAGCTCGTCAAGATGTTTCCAAATATCTTGCTGTTATTCTTACCTTTTCTGAAACACATGTTTAAATATAAACTCTATCAATGTTTTCGAAATCATCTGTGGAATGTTGGAGGCAACCTCTCATTTACAGTCTTATTGTATTCACAAAGCTCCTGTGTGAGGTAAGTAGGGCAAGGGTCACTATGATCCTTATTTTATGGAAGACAAAGTGGAGACAATGGAGGAAAAAGAACTTTATATTCCCTTTGCTGAAAGCTTTGTTTCAAGAGAACAAGTATCATCCCTTTTAAAAACTATAGTTTTTGTCAAAAGACAAATTAGAAAATCACAGGAAGGAAGCTATAATTTTTCTACCACTTTGATCTGAATCGGACCTCCACAGTGCTTGTTCTCACTGCCCCCTGTTGTTTTCCTTTATCACTTAGTCCAGTGCAGACATATATATTTATTGGTGTCATTTGCTCAGTTCCTTCACACTGTCACTTCTGTGTAGGCAAGCATGGTGTGTTTTTATTACATACTCGGCATCCCTGCTTGCCACATGGTAGGTGCTCAATAAATTTCTCTTTAAGACTAGATGCTTGATGAATAAACATCAGCCATATGTTTATATTTGAAAGCGTCAAAAAGCAAGAATATGGAGAAATTAGGGTGAGTTAATTGAAGTAGAAAAGAAATAAAACCTCTCCTATTTGCTTGAGACCATTATAGTTGTATAAACAAATAACATTATGTATATCTTTTTATTTTCTTTTTTGGCTTTGCCGCTGTTTACGAACAGAAACAAGGACTAAGAGCAGAGAGCTTGTGGAGTACTGGGAGTGGTTCTAAAGGAATCATAAGCAGGACATTTAGGGCTATCCTACAAGCGAGTTCAAACCCATGGAGAAGGGGAAGGGGAGAAAAACTAGTTAAGGAGAGGGAGGGAGGCAAACCACAAGAGACTCTTAAATACTGAGAAGAAACTGATGGTTGATAGGGGTTGGGGGAGACGGGAAGGTGGGTGATGGGCATGGGGGAGGGTACTTGTTGGGATGAACACTGGGTGTTATACAGAAACCAACTTGACAATAAATTATATTTAAAAAAATAAAACAAACATACTAAGTAAACAAAACAAAACAAAACATGGTCTCTGTGCATCCAAGGGCTTGAAGTGTCCTGAAAAGTCACACGGTTGTGTGCTGACTTGGAGTGAAGAGATTGGAAGTGAACTTAAGGCAGTGCCCTACTATCCTGCTTGAGTGTAATGAGAAGCCACCATGGACTCTGGAGGGAAAAACAGAAGCAGAGTCAGTAACGTACTCTGTGGAAGAGGTTCAAATAGTGAGTGAGTGTTTTTTAGGTGGCTGCTCCCAGTTCTTCCCAGTCGGTATAGACTTGGTGAAGTCACTATGCCACTCTGAGCCATCATTTCTGAGTCTGAATTGGAAAAAAAGATATTTCCAGCTCTGAAAATCTATGGTGTTTTTGTTCGTCCAAGTTTTACTTTATGTTGTGTGTCTTTTCAAGAAATTGAGTTCTTATATTTTTATGTTTTCTGTTAACTGTTTTAATAAAAATTATGTTTGCTTGGGGCTAAAAGTTTATCTTTCTTTGTGCAATTATACCTGTAGGAAGCCTAGCTGTTTAGACCATGAGACTATGGCTGTTTGGACTGGAGTCTACCTACCTCATGGTTTCTTACCTTAAATGCAAATAAATGCATACAGAGAAAGTGCCTTGTAAACCCAGGTAAGCACAGTAGTGACACAAATCTCAGGCAGATTTTTGTGAAAGAGCTTGCCTATAGTCACATGATGGGTTGGTCTCCTTATCCAAGCCCAGGGCTCTTCTAATTGTCTAATAATAAGATTACGCAGCTTCCCAATATTTGGAAAAGAATCAATGCACTTTGTGAAATCTTAAATCGCTATTAGGGACAGCTTTGGTTTGGTTCTCTTCAGGAGAAGTGATTCTAGATACTTCGATACAACAGGGTATTAGTGGTTGGAATGGGTATGGTCTGGAAGACGGGCCAAGAGGTTGGCCAGGGCCACAGGTCAAACGGGCTATAAGGTGAGTCCAACCAGAAGAGGAAGAGGATGCCAAAATAGCGTGGGGACGGGAGGTTAGGCAGGCAGAAAGCCACTCCACTCACTCAATAAGTACTTGACAAGCATTTCCTACATGTACAGCATTCCCGATCACCAGGGCCTTTACAACGAACTCTATGACTACTTACCTGATTGTGTTGTAACCATTTCTGTCCATGTTAGTCTTCCCTAATGGTCTGGAATCTGTGAGAACAGGGACTGGTTCCTCTCTGTAACATTCCTTTTTGTCCCTCATTCACTCAAGTACAGTGCCTGGCACATCATAGGTGACTGTCTACAGTATTAGACAAATGTTCATGATTATTACTGTAACCATTGCTGCTTTTGTTTTAACTACTGTTATTTGAAAGAACTATGTAATTAATTTATTGGTAAGTCATAATTTTTTTAAAGTTTATTTATTTATTATCTTAAAAAATTTTTAATGTTTATTTTTGAGAGACAGAGAGAGTGTATATGATGGGAGAGGGGCAGAGAGAAAGGGAGACACAGAATTCAAAGCAGACTCCAGGCTCTGAGCTGTCAGCACAGAGCCTGACACAGGGCTCAAACTCATGGAAGGTGAGATCATGACCTGAGCCGAAGTCAATTGCTTAACTGACTGAGCCACCCAGTCCCCCCTATTTATTTATTTTTGAGAGAGGGAGAAAACATGGGGTAGGGAAGGGGCAGAGAGAGAGGGAGAGAGAGAATCCTAAGCAGGCTCCATGCTGATAGCGCAGAGCCTGACATGGGGCTCAAAATCAGGAACCTTGAGATCATGACCTGAGCTGAAATCAGGAGTCAAGAGTCAGACACTTAACAGGCTGAGCCACCCAGGTGCCCAGGGAAATTGAACTTTAATTGCCCATAACAACCAATTTAGAGAAAATACCAGAGGGAATCAGGATATAATTATTTAATGAGGTATTGTTTGATCTTACTCAACAACACACTTGCCTTTATTAAGCAATAAAACTCGGATTCTAACACCTATATAAATATTGATGAAAAAGATTCTCCCCTTCAATAAATTGTCTATGGAAGGACTGACAAAGGTGTGCATTGAGACTAACTTGTGTATTTGAAAACTTTAGCTCTTTACAATGTAGCTTTCTAAATCCAAGATTCAGGACTATTCTGTTATGATGCCTAGTGGATAATGCCAGGGACCCTGCCATGTGACCTTATAACCCTACAAGCTATCTTGAAACCTCACAAATTTATCCATATCTTCCTATTGTTCTTTTTTTTTATAGTTTTGCTGTATGCATCAAAATCATTTCCTGCACAACACCAACCTTCTCAGTGATCTGTATGTTTAAAATAGAAAGGATTGGGGCGCCTGGGTGGCTTAGTCGGTTAAGCGTCTGACTTTTGCTTAGGTCATGATCTCGCAGTTCGTGGGTTCGAGCCCCACGTTCGGGCTCTGTGCTGACTGCCAGCTCAGAGCCTGGAGCTTGTTTCAGTCTGTGACTCCCTCTCTCTCTGACCCTCCCCTGCTCACGCTGTCTCTCTCTCTCTCCTAGAAATAAATATAAATAAATAAATAAATAAATAAATAAAATAAAATAGAAAGGATTGGAACTAAAGCTTAATGTCTTCTTGGAAACCGTATAAACACTTAACATAAAAGAATTTGGTGTATGACCCACAAGAATACGTAAGAATAGTTCTGTGGGGCCTCTTTCCCTATTTATAAAATAATTTATACACATACACTCATAATACATATTTTATATATGCTTTTAGGGTTTCCCCCCCAAGAAATCCTGTGTACAAAGACACGGGTGTTGAAGGCAAGTAATGATATAATTTTGGTCTTTATGATTCCAAACACCAGTAATTTTTTTTCCAGGGCCTTTCCACGGAGCGTCTAATCCTCTATCCTCCTCGCCATCTTAGGCTAGTTGCTGTTCCTGTCCACAAGAGATGAGCAGCAATACCATTATAGGATTCCCTAACAAAAGACTTCCACAGTCATTTTCTAGCATCTTGGAGATTGACAAGGTCCCCTCCTGTTTTCCAGGCCCATTTCCCCCCCTATTCCTGGTGATTTCTTTTCTTATACACCAGAAAGAAAGCACCTCGCTGAGTGATGACCTCTCTGGCTACATGGATACCTGCTCGAAACAACAAACCTCATGTGCTAAAACTGCTCCTTGATGTGTTGGGATTGGTGTGATGGTCCCTGTTTGATATACTGGGCTGCTTGGAGCTGCCTTTAAAAAAATCAATCCATATTAAAAATAAAAGTTCCTTTTGAAAATTACTCTTCATATTTCTTTGGGGCAGTTGTGCCACAAACCAGCTAAAAGTGCTGAAAAGTGTCATATAATAAAGCCACCGGGACTCTAACAGGCCAGGGAAGGAGAACATGTCTTGAGTAATTACAACAATTTTTAGTTTTCTTTTTTTTTTTAATTTTTTTTTTTTTATGTTTTATTTATTTCTAGGAGAGAGAGAGAGAGACAGCGAGAGCAGGGGAGGGTCAGAGAGAGAGGGAGTCACAGACTGAAACAGGCTCCAGGCTCTGAGCTGGCAGTCAGCACAGAGCCCGACGCGGGGCCCGAACCCACGAACCGCGAGATCATGACCTAAGCGAAAGTTGGACGCTCAACCGACTAAGCCACCCAGGCGCCCCAACAATTTTTAGTTTTCAATCGATGATTCAGCTTATCAGTAATTTCTGGTTTGTTTTCTGGTTTAGAAGACTGAAAACTTTTAATTTTTTTAACATTTATTTTTGAGAGACAAAGAGACAGAGCATGAGCAGGGAAGGGGCAGAGAGAGAGTAAGACACAGAATCTGAAGCAGGCTCCAGGCCCTGACCTGTCAGCAAAGAGCCTAATGCAGGGCTCGAACCCACAAACCATGAGATCATGCTCTGAGCTGAAGTGGGATACTTAACCAACTGAGCTACCTAGGCACCCCTAGACTGAAAACTTTTAAAAGATTTTCAAGATGCCAATTTTAATTTCTGTGCATTTTCTTTCAAATTGGTAAGTATAAATGTTTTTTTTTCCTGTTTTAGAAAAGTATGGGTAATAATTACCTATGAACTCATCACAGGAGTGACTATTCATTATCAAAGTTAATGACAATTTCTCTAACACTTTATCTTCTTTCCTTTTACTGGTCATTTTTGCTAGTAGATTTTCTGTTTCATTTTGTGTACAATGTAAATAATATACACCAAAAATAATTTGAGGAAAAAATGCACATTTTTGAAAGAGAGTACAATCTTTAGAAAAAGAAAATAATGTGGGAAATTTTTTTAGTAATCTTTTGTTTCTATCTTCAACTGGAGAGAATGTATGTTTCTTAAACACACACTTTTAATCAGATATATTTACTTGCATGTTTATATACAGACTCTAATACATACACATACACTTGGTTCATGTTTTTAAAAATGTTTTTTGATAGCCTTATTCACATGACTCAGTTCAAATATGAATGTGCCAGGTGTGGAGGCTCAGAGCTCATTGATGAGGTGGTTCAGGCAAACAGCCAAATGAGAGAGTAACTAATGGTGAGCAGGTGTGTTGGTTTAATGGGCCAGATAGAGGCTCTAACTTGAGTAAAGTTGTTGCAGTGCTCTAACCACAGGTAAAAGTTTGGTTGGTTTTCTTTCACAAGCTGGTGAATATGTGGGAATGTGAGGACTGCTCCTTCTATAGACTGAAAGGATTAAGACAAATTTAAGGTAGGATGTGAAAAATGTAGAAAAGCATATGTTCAGCCTTCACTTGAATAAAAGAATGTTCCCATCAGCCTAAAGAACTAAGTTTTTAAAAAAAGCATCATAATTGCACAGAGATCAATGAAGTGTTTCACAGATTTATAATGGGATTTAAGCAATAATCAAGTCTCAACTCCTCCGAATGGTTCAAGGCTTCCCATAAACCAAATTTCCCATGCTGACTTGACTTCAGCTTCTCCAGTTCCCTATTCTGATCTGACCCAGTGAAATGAGATGCCTTTCTCCTCAAATTGTGTTCCTCTGTACCCATGGCTGTCTCTCCAGAATGCCTCCCCTGCATGCAAATGATGTGGTCCCTGCCCTGAGTCTTTTTCAGGCTAGTGTGGTGCAAGGGGTATGGGCTCACTAAGTCGGATGGAATTGGGTTTGAATCTTGACTCATCTATTTATTAGCTACATGACCTTGAGGCTACATAATTCTCAGTCTCCTCCTCTGTAAACCAAAGATGATAGAAATGATTGCCCCTATGTTAATAGAGAGCTATAATAATACTAGGTGTCACTTATTTGAGAGCTCATGTGTCAATCTAATTTTCACAATAATCAATCAGGGTAGTTGTTTCAATGCCCATTTTCCAGATGAGAAAACTGAAGCTCAGAGAGGTTAGGGAACTTACATCACAGAGCTGGAAATCAGCAGAGATAGACTCTAAATCAAAATAGTGTTTGTTTTAACTGTTCCACAGCTAATATTTTTCCCCCTCTACGTCATTATTTCTTCACCTCCCCTTATAGAGTTACACTGAGGCTCATAAATGGTGTAGATAAGGTATTTAGAACTTAGCAAGCGCTTAATAAAGTTTTTCTTATTATCCATTTCTCTCAGCTTTGCTCCCTTTTAATCAGTCTCTACATCTTGGTATTAGCTTTACCTAATATATAAATATGCACTTATATAATATATAGGTTTTTTTTTTTTAGTTAATTCATTTCTAGGATCCCAATGCCTCCGTCTTGGTGAGTGGTGTCGTGCCTTTCATTCTATGATTAATATGTGCTTAAATATGCAAAGTCCCCAGAGAATACTTTGAAATCAAAGCATTCATTCAAACTAGCATTTACTGAGTACCCAGTAGATATTAGGAACTGTCATAGGCAACAGGCATCTTAGATGAGTAAGATAAGTTTCCTTTCCATCTGATAGTTCGAATTCAGTGCAAGGACAGAAACTAACTGCCTGTACCTGTGCTGACTGATAGGGTGGCATGAGCCACATGCTGCTACTGAGTGCTTTACATGCACAAAGATGTACTCAAAGTGTAAAATTCACACTGGATCTCAAAGATGTACTAGGAAGAAATAATATAAAATACCTCATTTATAATTTTTGCAACAATGATATGTGGAAATGAGGATTTTTTTCTTCATTGGATTAAAAACTATATGATTACGAGACGTTTTAATGTGGCTACTAGAAAGTTTTATATTCCACACGTGGCTCCCATTGCAGCTCGTGTTCTATTTCTACTAGACAGGGCTGGCCTCCAGTACTGGGGAGTGTTTCAAGGATGAGTTAGCGATTGCCATTTGTATGTGTTTCATTTGACAAAAATTGGATCATGCTGGTAATAACTGGTTTGTAACTATGTTTTTCCCCCACTTAATAAAATATATGGATGTCATTCCATGGTCGGATGGTGGTTCATTATACAGATGGTTCATAATTGATTTAACTTGGATCTGTGAGCAGTTATGGATTTGAGTGGTCTACAAGAACTAGAAGGACTAGAACTTCTATGGAGTAGAGGTAGGGTATCACAGTAGAGGGGATCTATAAGTCTGTGTGGGCAAATGACTCATTTGAGAGATGAACAAACTGAGAGCCAGGGATGATGAGTGACTTTCTTTTCACTTTTTTTTTTTTTTACAAAGTTTAACATTTTAAGTGTTTCCTGGGTACCATGTCCCATGCATCTTCTTCATTTTATCCACGACCTTCATGATCATTTATTAGGTAGACACTATTGTTATTTCCATTCAACAAATGGGGAAACCAAGGCCTATGGGGGGGGGGTGTCATAAAGCCAATAGTGGCAGAGCTGAGACTTGACCCAGATCGATTTTGTAGCAGACAGAACTTTGAAGCACTGCACCAGCAACTCCCTAGATATTTAGACTGAATAAACTAATCACTTTAATGGAAAAAGAAAAAAACAGAGGCATACTCATTTTATTTTAGCAATAAAACAACAACTATTGCTACGGCTTCTATCACTGTCACTTATAATTACCATTTTGAAAAGGTAAGAAGTGTTACAATTTTAAAAATGAATACGTTTAGTTTTATTTAAAAAAAACACCTGACTTCACGTATTTTTCAGGTTTTACTGTGGATTGGCAAAAACACGGCTGCAGGTATTGAGCTGGGGCTGGTAGGAGGGAATGGCGCAGGACTCAACAGGAGAAACTCGGAGCACACAAAGGCCACTGGCGAACCATCACCAGGTTCAGATCGCCGGACCCTCTGCACGTTCTTAATGTGCCGCAAAGAAGTGCCAGCCTTTGTTACTGTTGTCCTGGTTAATGTAATGTACTTTACTCCATAGGTCCTTTATTGCACCTGATCTGTTTGGGGCAGCCGTGTCCATGGAGATGAACAGTTGTTTTTCCATTTTGTTTACTCTGGAAGAGCATACATCATCAAGGTAGAGTCCTTGGCCGTCAAGAAGCTGGTTTATTTTGCTGCCTTGTATTTAGGAGCAGGCTGATGAGACAGATGTGCTGCTTTGCCATCACTACGTTAACTCTGCTTTTATATACAGTTGGCATCTTCTTACCCTGCTATCCTTTGCCAGCCAAATAATTTTAATTCCCGATGCAAATACAGTTCTTCTGTGGCTTGATGTCTCATCAATTGGAAGTCTCCTAGAGACTATAGGATTTAGTTGGTATGACACAGATTTTTGTTATTCTCTTTCTAATGTGTCATCATATCATTCATATTTAATGATTATTAGATGGCGAGTATCTTTAAAGAGCTTTTAGTTTGTCCAGAGATAAGTAATTACAAATGTTATTATCAATAAGCTTAACATTGCTATTGTTTTTGTGTTGACATCATTGCGACAGAACTCATGTCTAATAGTTTTGAATTAGGTAAAACAGCAAAAACAATCAAGGTTAAGTATTAGAAAAAGTCTCCACCGTATTTAAAATAAAACTCAAGTGAAAAGTTAAGGATTGGTGAGAAAAAGAGGAACGATGTGACAATGTGACTTTGTATCAGTGCTGGTGAGCGCTTCTTGGGTACTGCTCAGAAAAGCATGTACTAGAGTAAAAATAAGATGTTTGCTACTTTTATTAATTATAAAAGAAGTTTACTTTACATTTCGTGTTTTTATTTATAACAGTTTAAATCAATCTTAGATAATTGAGTTCTTACAGGAGACCTCCATTCAACTGCACGTCGAATATAATAAATGTTAAATGATGCCAACATTTTAATCTTTCTCCATTTGGGAAATTGGAGTTCTAGTCCCAATTTTTCCATAACTGTTTTTTAATTGATGAAGGAAATTTTTCTTTTATCCCAGGGTTACTAACCTTCCTCAGCCTTTTGTGTATTCCCCAATCAAAAGGTTTTTGATTATCTAAAGAAATGACACCCACTGGTTCGCCTTTATAGATCATTTTGTTACCTCTTTCAAAGCATCTTAACAGGTTGGGGAGCCCAGATTTACCCTAACAAAAGCCAGGCTGGTCGCTCCCTTTTGTAACCTCCTCCTCGAAGCAATTTATAACTTTCCCTTCAGTGCACGGCTGAATTGGTTATACTGGGATCCGAGAGCAGCTGTGGGGGGTCCTGGATTGTTTTCAGAGGGCATCAGAGAATCTTTCTAGAAAATTATGACAGCACTGAAAATTCTCAGCGCCCAGAAGGGTAAAGAGAAAAACTTTTTTTTAAAACCTTGTTGATTTCTGCTTGTTATTTAATCTTTTTAATGATTTTCAACTGCTGAAATTTAGATTGTGTCAGGAGTTATCTTAGGTTTAGTGTAGCTGCATAATAAGAATGAGAGGAAAGGTTAAGTGAGAAAGATTGTTAGAGGGAAAAGGTAACCTGAGGGCACAGCCTTGGAGAGGAGAAGGCAGATTGCTAGAATTTATAATTCTTAAAAGATATTTTTTTGAGTTTTAATTGTTTTTTTTTTTGAAATTTGAATTTAAAATCGTAGGAATTGTTAGGCTAAAGGCAAAACTCATGCTACTGATGAATTTTAAAAGGCATGCAAAAAGTAATTCATTTCTTTCCTTTTTTTTTTAATTGCCCAGTTACACACAAATGCTCTCTTTGAAAATATCTTAAACTAAAAGACACATATAGGTGGAGAGTTGCTCTTGGTCTTCCATTCTTTTTCTTCAAGGAAGCCATTGCCATCAGTTTGAGATGAACTCTTTCAGTTCACAGAAAATACATTTTCAGTATTATACAGATGGGTCCATACTGTATACTTTTTTGCTTTATAATATGTCTTGGAAACCTTTACATGTTAATACATGTAGATCTACTGTATTCTTTTTAAGGGTCGTGCAATATTTCATAGCATAGTGGATATACTAGAAACTACATAACTAGTGTCCAGTTCATAGACCCTGGTGTCTATGTTTATACATTTTTGTTATTACAAGCAATAGTACAATTAATGCACTTCTCCTAAACACTCTGTGTGCACACAAGTGAGTATCTGTAGAATTTCCTAGAAGTAGAAGAGCTGGTCTCATTCACTCTTAACAAACTTAGCATACTGAAATATGCTAACGGATCTGCCTGTTTCTGTGACTGTTGCCCAGGTAGCACACAAATAGTTATTTCTGAAAATGTAAATTTTGTTGCTTTTCTGCTTTAAACACTTGAAAGGCTTTGAGTTATTTCAGGGCATTGACTCAACTCCTTGATATGGATCCTGCCTCAGACCACTGCCTCTCCCTCCACCCCCGCCCACCAGCCCATTTCTCATGTCTGTCTTCCTTCCTTCCTTCCTTCCTTCCTTCCTTCCTTCCTTCCTTCCTTCCTTCCTTCCTTTCTCTTCCTTCCTTCCTTCCTTCCTTCCTTCCTTCCTTCCTTCCTTCCTTCCTCCCTCCCTCCCTCCCTTCCTTTTCTTTCTTTCTTTCTTTCTTTCAATGTTTATTTACTTTTGATAGAGAGCACCAGCAGAGGAACGGCAGGGGAATGGCAGAGGAGGGGGTGGGGAACAAAGGATCCAAACCAGGACCATCACTGACAGCAGAGAGCCTGATGGTGGGCTCGAACTCACAAACTGTGAGATCATGACCTGAGCTGAAGTCGGATGTTCAACCAACTGAGACACCCAGGCATCTCATTTCTCACGTTTTCTTCTGCTCCACCCAAAAGAATCTACTTTCAGTCCTCCAATTTCCTCAGCCTCTCTTTCATACTCATAGACGTATTTATGCCGCAATTCCCTCTGGACCCTGCTCTCAGCTCCCAAATCTTACTCATCATTAGATATCAGCTCAAAATGATTTTCTCCAGGAAACATCCCCGAAACCCAGCCTGCACCCCCACCCCCACCCAGGCATGCTCAGGCACGGACTCCCCAGTTAGAGTCCCTGTGCATATCCTCTCCCAGTACTCAATTCCCCACCTCGCAGTTGCCTCTTTATGTTAATCCCCCACAAATCCCCTGCCGTTTTCATGTCTATTACCCTGTTCAGTGATGTCCACAGTGTCACATCAGGCACCATAAAATTCTGAACTATCTCCTAACTTCTAAAGAGCATTAAATTATTTCATAGAGCCTAGCACAGCACATGGCATTATAAAAGGCATTTCTCTGAAAGGGTGTTCTTGGGGAAATTGGAGATTTGTTGAAAGTGAAAGTTAAAGCAAATTCACAGAATTACAGTGCTGGAAGAGCACTTGGAAATCATCTAGTTTCTTGCTAGTCAAAGTGTGCTCTGTGGACCCGAAGCATCGCATTGCCAAAAAGCTTGTCAGAAAACCCTCATCCCTGACCTAGTCAGTCAGAATCTGCATTTTAATAAGCCCCCAGGTGATTTGCTGACGCGTTGAAGAATAGAAAACATTACTCTGGTTCCCCGTTTGCCTTTACATTCAAATCATCTTGAGAGTTTTTTATAAATTACCTCTCCCCCCTCAGAGTTTCTGATTCTGTTTGGTCTAGGGAAGAGCCAGGCAGGTTACTGTTACTGTGTTTTAATTCCCAAGTAGTTCCCAAGTGTAATAGCCAACTCCTAACTTGGGCCCTCTTCTTCTATGATTTTGATAAGGATATTGCAGATAGCAGTTCAATGGCCAAATTGTGATAAGAGCCCATATTTCCTTATTGTGGGCCTGTGTCCTTTCCTTGATATCAGTAGTCTCTGAACAATCACTCAGAAACCCTGTAAAGGATCTTCTAATAGCCACACTCCATTTTTCAGAGGGAAAACTGAAATTGTCTAGGGTGGGTTCATGGCAACAGGACGATAAATCAGATCCAAAAAGTCTCCTTTGCTCGCTCGCTCTCTCTCTCTCTCTCTGCAGTTCTTATCACTAAACATTCTGTCAGATAAGATCCTTTGACTCTGCTCAGGGTTTGGGGTCAAATCACCCGTCAATGAGTCTGTAGATTCATCTTCTGACAAGGAAGAAAGGTCACCCCTCTTTATCATTGAACCTGAAACATACCTGTAATAAACAGTTGCCTATAAATGTGCTCTTCATAGAAGGCTATCTTTTAAATTCCAAGTCTCAAAGAAGGGGCACAGTCTTCAGAAGCATAAATGAAACCCCAGATAATTTGGCATCTGCACCTGAAACCAGCAAGTTTGCTGCTGGGCTTTGATTTCTAAAGAAAACTTTTGCCTGAGTTCTTATTTACTCCTCAAATGCTGCTGCTCTCAGCAATTGGAGATCAGCCCCCACCTCTGATGCAGGTGAGAATGTTTGCTGCCCAACAAGCTGGTAATCCTGGGTGGAGAAGCAAGTGCTTAGTGCACTGGTTGGGAGGGTCTCAGTGCCTTTTCCTTTGGAATGTGATATTATCACTAGATTAAGAGGCTAGACACCTGGTGAGGAAATATTAGCCTTATTCTGTCTGGGTGTTTTTGATGTCTTCCTGGATTATTGCTGGTTGGAGAATTTTCAGTTCTATTAAAGATTACATGACTCTGAACTTCTCAGAAATAAAAGTAGGAGCACAGAAGAATGTAACCATGGAAAATATACATTTAATAAGAAGACTCTCTAGACTGATAGCTATCTTTATTTCCAAAGTTTATACTGATTAGGTAGGAAATTTTCAACTGCAAATGGAAACTTCACGGTGAGGGGAAAAGCTTCAGATCAACCATTTACAAGTTGTTTTACCTGGATTCTGAGTACCCTACAGGAATAAAGAGATAAATTTCCATTCATCTTCCCACACAAATGGCAAACTTTACCTTATTGTGATTATTGAAAGCACTTGAGCGTGGAGGCAGATAAAAATGAAGAATGCACATGTGCCCAAAGAGAATGTTATATTGATCCTGACTGCAAGTGATGGGAGACATGATATTTGCATGGGTTTAGCAAAGCTCAAGAAGTTAAAACTCCTTGGGATGATTGAGGAGAAAATATACACTCCCTTCCAGATGCTTGGATCAGCCTGAGGTTTCTGAGTCTGATATTTTGAGGAGGCTGCAAATTTTCCAGCTCCAACATTTATAAGTGGCCTCTCATTTAAGAAATTCGGTGGGGGGGTCAAACTGTTGGTTCTGTCTGTTGAGTGTCCAATTCTTGATTTTGGCTCAGCTCATGATCTTATGGTTCGTGAGTTCGAGCCTCACGTCAGGCTCAGTGCTGAGCAAGGAGACTGATTAAGCTTTTCTTTCTCTCTCATTCTCTCTCCTCCCTCTGCTGGCTCCCCCCCGACCCTCCCCCTCTCTCCATAAATAAATAAATAACTCAGTGGAGAGGAAAATAATCTGAGTAGAAAGTGACTAGATATATAGAAGATCTTTTTGTTTGTGTTTCACTACTTGACAATTTCTTTGAAGAATTATTATGGAATCTTTTTCTAACACTCCCTCATATTCTTGTGTGAAGTCAAAACCTGAATAGAAAAAAGGAAAGGAAAAAAGAAATGTGATGACATAAAATTTCTCAAAACTTAAAAACAACAGTAAACCAGTCCATTGAAGCAGGTGAGTTTTTGTTGTTGGTCAATTTTCTTTTTAAATGAAATATTATAGCCTTATAGAAAAGTACACTGTTACTCAACAATTAGTCTTCTCAACATTTCATCATATTTGCTTTGAATTGTTTTTAAGAAAGAAATGTTTATAGATACAAGTACAGTCCATTTGTACCCTTCTGTTACCATGTTCACTATGCTATAGTAATTTTATTGTCTTACTACACATGTTTGTGTCAATTATCATTAGATAATATTGCTTTGTATGATTTAAATTTTTTTAAAAAATATTTATTGATTTTTGAGAGAGAGACACACACACACAGAGCATGAGCAAGGAAGGGGCAGAAAGAGAGACACAGAATCTGAAGCAGGCTCCAGTCTCTGAGCTCTCAGCACAGAGCCCAACATGGGGTTCGAACCCATAAACCATAATATCATGGCCTGAGCCAGTCGGAAGCTTAACCAACTGAGCCACCAGATACCCTGGTTTTATATAATTTTAAAGTTTATGGACATGGTAATACATCAAATATATCTTTGTACCAATGTTATTATTATTTTTTGCTTCGAATTGTATTTGTGAGAATTTTTTCTATGTTGATTTACATAGCTCTAGTTAGTTCATTTTACTTCACCTGTTATGTGAATGTGATATATTTCCATTCCTCTGCTAATGATGAGGACTTGTGTTGTTTTTAATTGTTCACCACAGCTTTGTCCATACTAGTTTAAAGTCTTTTACATGTATCTTTATGCACAGGTATGAATGTTTCTCTAGAAATCTACCGAAGACTAGAACTGCTGGGTTGAAGTTAAGTAGTCTTCAATAGTACTGTAATATTGCCAACGTAGTAGGACTTTTTACTCCCAAAAAAACATATCATAATTTTGAATTCCAGTAGTATAATTTAATATGCTTTAATAAGTCCCATAATACAACGTGGATTTGCACTCTCTAGCATGTGTCTGGGGCATATGCTCAGCTCTCTGACCTCAGTATCCAATATAGAAATTATTTGTGACGTCTTCTTCCTCTGTAATGAGCACATGTGCTTTTCTTCCCTTCCCCCAAGCTTTTGACAGTAGGAAGAACAAAATGCTTAAACCTGCCTGGCTAAAACATTTTCACCTCTAAAATGACAGTTACAAAAAACTAGCTCAAATGAATCAAAATTATAGGCAGGGATCCCATAAGATTACATTAAGAAATTTTAACCCAAAGACTTGTTTAGGAAAAACAAAGCCAATTAGAGGGCAGGAGTAGGGGGAAACTGTATTATATTTTGAGCTAACTTCTACTTTTAAAGATGGAAAACAAAACTGAGGGTTGGAGGGAGGTGTGTGGGGGATGGGTATCAAAGAGGGCACTTGTTAGGATGAGCACTGATATTGTATGTAAGTGATGAACACTAAATTCTACTCCTGAAACCAATATTACACTATATGTTAAATAATTAGAATTTAAATAAATATTTGGGGTAAAAAACTCCAACTTCAAGGTTTCAGTTGTAGGAAGAAATCTAATACTAGTATATTAGCTAGCTAAAATTATCTTGTGTTTGGTCCCATCTTCGGGTACTTTTAGGTAGCTGGGTCAGAGAAAAAGGCCTAGAGGCATTTTCAAAATACAATAACATTTTCTCATCTCACAAACAGAGAAATCAAGGTTTTCTTTTACATATGCCTTTTTGGTAATATTTAGCTTACAGTTCCCAGGATAGATAGATTCAGTAAAATCCATTTCTTCAGTCAAACTGAGCCTAAAGCACATCATGTTAGTGACAACTCCAATAAAGTTAAGGACAATGAAAGAGAGGAAAAAGAGTTGTGTTATTTACACTCAGTATTTCTACATTTTTTTTTTAATTTCTAGATCTCTGGTATTTCCAGGTCATTGAAGTGAAGTAGTTAATAGAAGAGTGTTGGACCTTTGCCACCACTCCAGAACTTAAAGGTCTTCACTGACTCAATAAATGAACAATCAATACATGCATATATCTGCAATGCAAACTGTATTCATTCAATCATGCATATATCACTGATTCTTTTTTCAAAAAGTTACATTTATTTTAATTAATGTATACTTAGAAGTTACTTGCAAAGGTGTATATTGGGAAGAAGAGAAGTAGAATATTTGCTGGACCAAGCTGGAGTGTTCAGAAAAGCTCCCATACCCCCAAGTCTACTCTTGATTTCTTTCCTCACCCCTAGCACCAATACTTCCCTGCTATTCCCTGCTTTGAAATAGGAAATAGTAATGTAAATAAAACCTCACTTAGGGGTCCAGATCCTTTGCTCCTATCCAATCTTTACTCTGGGCCTCAACTGGATATATCCCTATTTTACTCACTCTCACATGGTAGTTGTGCCTGTAATGGTGCTTCTTCAGTGGACTGAGTAGTTGTGAATTTGGCTGTGTTCTCAGTAACAGAAAATTTGATGCATTTTGGTGGAACTCATCTTTCATGATCTAACAGTACAACTGAAAAGCGTAAGAAGTAACAGCAGGTTACTGCAGACCATCTGTTTACAGACCAAGAGAAGACAACTGTTTGTATTGATGCTTTACCACTGTAAGGTGTCCAGTCTTTCCACCCTAACCTCGTATTGCTCCTTAACCCCTGAACATGTTGTGTTCATTTTTCTTTTACCACTAAGACTTTAAAAAGCAAGTTGTCATACTCTGAACTTTCCTCCCTCTTATATCCTGCTATTCAAATCCTACCCATTCTTCAAAGTTAAGCTGAACCCCACCATCTCCTTTGACCATTCCTCAAAGAGAACAACTCACAGTTCTGGAGAGTTATAGTAGAACTTCTGCCTGGATATCTTGGCTGCTCAGTTGACATATAATCATGTGCTGTTTTGGATTAGCAATTTATGTCCCGTAGTTTTCCTTTGCCCCAGTAGACTGTGAATCAATACCTCGGGAGTAGGAGCCACACGTGTTTCCTACTTCTCTCTTCTCTAGCCATCCTCTGGGGCTACAGGGTATTTTTTTTAATTAATTAATTGTTTCTTTGTCTTGGCATTTAACTTGCCATAGGTTTAGGTCTTTTCTCCCTATGGGAATGTAAACATCTTAACAAAAACCATAGCTAAGATCTTTGTGTTCCACATACAGCCATTGATCAATTAACAGTTCTTGATCAAATGAGAATATCATGCCTCTGAAAAAAGGGTGTGCATGATTCATTAGTTTAAAGAGCACTTTTTTCTCAAGGATTTTGTCATGGAAAAGGTGAGGGACACAACTTCCTATCTTTAATCTCAAGACAAGTCAGTTCTTCAGGCTCCAACGGCCATGTTGGATCATTTCTTTTCCAAGTGTAAGGATAAATCTATTACAGATAATAGACCTGAAGCTCAGAGGTATTAAACCTTTGTCCAGCTTCACAGCTAGAAAAGGACAGAGATGCGATAGAAAGTTCATTTTGCTTGGGTCCTCTAGGACCCAAATCCCAAACCCCTTACATTACATCATACTGCTTTGCCTTCAGAAATTTAATTTTGTTGGATGGGTCTTAGGACAATTAATGTATCTCCAGGTTGATAGAAAAACCTCAAGCTGGACCCAAGTCTACTTACACTTGATGGAGGAGCCATTTCAGGCTCTTGAAAAAAGCTGTTGTATATTCACTGAAGAACTTTGGACCGATGAGGAAGTCTTTCGACATGAAAAAAGCAAATACTGACATCAGTTTCAATGGCAAGTATTGCTCTTCAATTGTTATTCTTTAACTTTATTATTGTAACTTTATGTTCTTAAGCACTTGCTTAAGAACTTTTTTTCATTAGTTATATGCCCCTTGGATTGCCCAATAGAATTGACCTCCGGGACAAAAATTTTCTCCCTACCCTTTACCACCCCCCTCAATCCCAGATAGTGTATGGAATACTAACCTTATTTCTAAAATTATCTGTTAATTTGAAGGGAAAAAATATAATCCCTGGATTTATACAGGGATTCATGGACTTGTTTTAGAACTGCAAAAAACCTCACGCATTAGTGAAGCTGAGTCACTTGATCAAGGTCACAGAGTTAGCTAACCTCTTAGTTAAAGTGTAGACCTAAAATGGACCCTAGAGATCATCTAATTCAACCCCTTCATTTTTCAGACAAGTTAACAGTTACACACAATTGCAATACCTTTCAAGGTAAATACCTACAATGTCTTTCCACAATGACCTGGCTCCTCGTTGTAAAAATGACTGATGCTTTGTGTGCCTTTGTGTTAACTTAAGGTACATTCTTAAATATACCCACACTCCATAACTATAGTGGACAGAATTGATGTTCAGTAGCTTTTCGGAAGCCTCACCATGGAAACAAAGGTTTGGATTCCCTCAGATTGGATTTCGATGTCTTCCTCTAGAGCAGATAAATTGAGGCTCCTGCAGGCATGGGTTCTGTTAGATGAGACTTTAAATTTCAAAGTAAAAGATACTTCTCGGCAGGATATTAAAGAGTGTCATGGTGCACCATTAGCAAGGAATGCAGCCTGTCCCAATTCTCTTGGCCTACCCTTTGAAAACCTTGACTGAGGAAAAATCTTGTTCTTGGCCTCCTGGACCCTTGGAAGCTCTAAAGAAATGTAATTGCTTTTTGTAGCTAATAGACACTTAAAAATTGCTCCCAAGGAAAATATGTCTAGTCGTTGATCATTAATATAAAATAATGGAGATGTGAAAAAGTCAAAATACTTGTTTTTGAGCATAATAAAAAAATATTCTTATGCTCCAACCCCAACAGCTCTAGAAAGTCAGTTCCGTCTCTGGTAAGTAATTTTTGTTGTGTAGAGTGTGGTGCTGCTTCTGTAACTTAGAAATGTAACAGTTGCTACATGGTCAGCAATAGGGGTAGAAGTAGAAAGTAAAGGGCGTATCCATCCTTATTTCCAAGCTGACACAACATGTTTTAAGTGGATGGTGTTTGGTTTCATGATGTTAACAGCATCTCCCTGTGTTCTTTGATGCATCGCTTCAGTGCTTAGTAATTTAGTAACAGGTTGGAAATGGGCTCAGGGTAAAATGAGCCTCTGTTACCATAGGGACAACTATCCACCTTTTACTTTTGAATTAGCATTGTAGCTGAAGGTGACATTTTGTCCCAGGGTTCAGAGAAAAAAATGAACTTATAAATTATACCATACATATAAACTTATTGAATGTACAAGTCCTTTAGAATCTGCTCTTAAAATACTAGCTGATCAGAGATTGATAAGTCCTAATCAACTCAACATGAAAAGTGATAATGTTACATTTGTGCAAAAGAAAAATATTAATATTTTCACAATGAAAATTACCTGTTCATACTTTGTACTTCTGTTAAGACTTGGCTTATCTGAGATGCAGATGGGCTGGTCTTCTAATCTTTTTTGAGGCATGCTATTAATTATTACTATCAATCTAAGGAGCTGGATGAAACCCTAGGCATAAAACAGATCAAATCCAGATTTAATATTGGAAGTATGATTTAACTTTTGTTCCATTTTTCCTGCTTTATATTAGCCTTAAAGAACATCAATGATTATATCTCACTGAATCACTTACAGAAAGGGGTGCCCTTATAAATATCTGGAACGGCTACCAGATGATATAGTGTATATACCATATTTATACCATTAGTGTATCCTAACAGTAACAATTTCCAAATAGCCCTTGGCTACAAAAAGCATGATTCAGCCAATGAAATTCACATTTGACATTAGAATAGTCACTGTGGTCTCTTTGGCCCATACCCTAATTAGAGTGATCTCTGATATTATCTAGGTCTCAGAAGTGCATTGTTCCTTTTGTGATTGTATATCGGTTTGCATGTGTGTGGCAAACACTAACCTTTGGTTAAGATCTTCAGTGAATGAAGAATAGAAACAGAAACCCCACAGAGCAAGTTGCTATTTAACTCCCCCTCCCAACTAATGATTTGTTGGAATTTATAGTTTTTATATTTATAATTGATGCTTTATTAATACAAGCATTTCAAAAGTTCTCAGGTGTCCTTGAATACTTGAATGCTAGGTAGTACAATAACTTTTAAAGTTCAAGCAAAGTCCGTCATTTGGCTGCAATTTATGAAATCATGACAAGTGTCACGGACTTCATTTCCTGGGACTCTAATAGATTTACATGAGGGAGTAAAGGATGATAATCTATATGATAAACAGCTTCAAAAATTGGAGATTCAGTTGCATTAACAAGTCTTTGTTTTCCATTCAAATGTTTTTCCAAAAAGCTAGTTATGCTTTAGTGTAAATTTTTTAAATTAGCTCAATCAGATTCAACCTCTTTGGCCTCAGCTGCAGCAATTTCTTACTTGACACATCTCCAAAGATTGAATATTTTTAATGAGGAGGGGAGGAAGTGAAGATTTTGACTGCATGGATATTAAGTGAGGGGAATGAATCATCAAGAATCATGATGGTGAGATCTGGGTCCCAAGGGATCAGACTCCTGTCCCTCCCCTGGATTCTTTTATTCCTGGCCCCTTCCCATCTCATCTCTCTTTTCATTTATTGTGAGAATTTTCAGACTGCCCTATTCTTGAAGAGCTCTACAAATTATTCCTTGAGATACAAAGTCCCTTATGTGCCAGAGAGTTGAGAGCTCACTCCTGGGTATAAAATGCTCTTCTTAGCAAATAAAGAACAACAATGCTTTTCCCCCCTTCATTTTCAAAGAGCTGTGATAAGAGTGAAGAGTAGGTCATGGCAATAGATGTGTACCTGGAAGACAGTTCATAAACTCCCTACTCCCAAGCTGTTTTTGATCATTCATGAATCAGTTAATTGTTCAGTCCTTTTGCTCAGGGGTTTATGAGCCCTTTTGCATGTGGCTGGCTCATTCCGCCTATTGATGAGTGTTTAGGAACGAGCTGGATGGTCATTTGTGGGAGATGTTTGAAAGGGGGTTTAAGCACCAGATGTTAGATTGAGTTATGTTACCTTCATGGTCTGCACCAATCTGAGGTCCTAGGAGAGAGATGACAAATAAGTTTCAACAGAACAACCCTTTGATCAATTAATAATTAATATAACACGCTTGCTTGAAAAGAATTGTAAGGCTAGGTCCAAGTACTTCAGGAGAAAAGCCCACGATCAAGTAGTCAATGACCACCTTTTTATAAAGGAATGTTAGTGTGCATGGCTATTTGCCATCCCTGTCCTAGAAAATTAAATGGGAAGTTGATTCTGACCTGCATTTCCATGTGAAACTGTTTCCATAGTTTTATGTTCATGTTCACTGGCTAAATCTTGAACCCATCCAGTCATTGTGCACGACAAGCTGTTAGTCTGAACAAAGAGAGAACAAGAAAGCATGGTTTAGCGTCAGGTAGTTTTAGAAAATAACTCAGTTGTATTTGTCATCAGCATCTCTCTAATAAAGGGCGATGCTTTAAAAACGTAGACATTTAGATTGGTATGAGATAATTTGCTGCTACAGCTGTAATTAAAAGTGACAAAAGAGTTGATATGTGATCTTGCAAGGCAATGAAATAATAGACCTAAATGTACAACCCTCCATTTAATACATGACCTGTTGAGTGTAGTATGGTTTTGAGTAAGACTGGCTTTAAATCAGTCTCAAGAAATTAGGGCCCAGGTTCACATCTTAGATTAGACAACCACAGGATTCCCCCATCAAGATACATACATAAAGTAAGATTCTAGATATGTGTGATTTATATGAATTTCTGTTTACCTATCTCTGTGTGAAGGGCTGTCAAAATGGATGTTGCCTTTAATCTAAAAGTACTCAGCTGTTGGCATTTTGGCATTCTCCCTACTCAGAAATGAAGATATGAGATTTAAGGTATTTCTGAGGAATTTTAAATAATTGCTAGAATCAATTTGAGTTCTGTAAAGACCTGTACATATCTTGAGAATGAAAACAAAGGACTATTCATATGGATGATCCCTTGCCAAATTGGGCGTGTGAAAGCTTATAAGAATTTGCTAATATACCTTAATATAGTGACTTAAGGCCTTAAGAATATAACTCCTTCAAATGCCTTAAATTTCAAGAGGGTTTTACTACCCATGTTTTCTTTTAAGAATGTGATGCATTTGGAACAATATAGATGGGCAAATGATTCTTTAAGCATTATGCTTGGCACCAAAGAGGAATTAAAATACAAGGCTTACAGATTGTGTATGCTAATACATCAACAAAGCTAGAAAGTGGAAAGACCAGTGTAAGTATTTTCTCCCATGTTGAGCGATTGGAGAGAGAATGTTTTTCTGTAAATAGAATGGGCACATCAACTTGGTCTGACTAGTTTCCACAAACAGGTGAATTAAAAATGGGTAGGAAAAACTTAGTCCAAGAGTGGGTTGAAGCCAGCAAAATTCTCCACTTAGTCAAGGACCAAGTTGTGGATAAATGAGTTAAAGGCATTTCTCATTATGTTTCACAATATGCTTTCCATACAGGGCACATTCCTCCCACATTTGAACAATAAGATAGTGTCTCTTCTTTTTTTTTCTTTTTAAATGCTTATTTATTTTTGAGAGAGAGAGAGAGAAAGAGTGAGGGGGGAGGGGTAAGAAGAGAGAGGGAGACACAGAATCTGAAGCAGGCTCCAGGCTCTGTGTTGTTATACAGAGTTCTTGAACTCATGAACCTCGAGATCATGACCTGAGCTGAAGTCGGGCGCTTAACCGACTGAGCCACCCAGGCACCCCTGGACTATATATCTTCTTTCATCAGATAAGAAGACTTCACATTTCCCTTGTTGCACTGACTGCCAGGAATCTCAGGGCTATACTTGGTACTCAGTTTCAGAAACAATGTCATTCTAGCTTGCTGGCACAGGTATGTCATTTTTTCCTAGGTGAATTCTGTTCTTCTTAAAAAAATTGTTACCTTATAAAATTGTAAGTTTCCTCAAATCCTCTGTGGGAATATGAAGAGTCTCATTTCTACATAAAAATAAAAATATGTAAAAGTTGTTGAAATGATTCTTACATGTTTTGGCCTTAAGATCTAAAGATAAATCTAGAAATGTGGGCAATTAGGATTGCACAAATAGTTGTAAAACTGAAGTCAAATGGGGGCAGGGTTGTTGTGTTGGAATGGAAGTTTATTTTTAAAAACGGTCGAATGCATTGTTGTTCTTTATATACACAAAACGCCACATGCATCTCTTGTCTTTTACGTGACGTATTGCCATCCCTCCTCCGTGGGTCTCATGTCTGTCCTGGTTCCACCTGTATGAATGTAGCATCTTTGAAGATTTTGCTTAACACTGACTCCTCCCTGAAACCTCTGTACGTACACCTCTCCTGCTAAATGCTTTCCAATCCCCGCTATCTTTGATTTTCACAAGTTTTTCTTTATCAGTGTCACATTGTTGCTATTTACCTATATGTCTGTTGTCTTCTACCTATCTCCTACGCGTCACTTCTTAATATTGGCTGTGGACTGGAATCACCAGGGAAGAATATAAATAACACTGATAAGTGACTCTCACCCCCCAGATTATCTGATTTGATTCATATGTGGTGCAGCCTAGGTGCCAAGAGTTTTGAAACCTTCCTAGATCTACCTGTAGCCAGTTGAGAAGTTTAAATCATTGTCTTTAGAAGGTTAGGATTGTCCTTATTTATCCTTCCCTGCTCTAAGAACATTATCTTGCACTTAGCATGTGTTTAAACATATTTATTGATATGTCTGGCATGGAAGATGATGGGAAATCTTTTATTCTGTCACTCATAATTTTTAGGAAATATGATTATTTCTAACTCATTCATTTGCTCCCTTACACAGCATAAATGCATTAAGCAGATCAGTTAGAAAAAATAAAAAAGATGGAGATAGAGTTTTAGCCCCAGCCTTGGCCTTTCCTCCGAGGAAGGCTATATACATAAGTTCAAGTTATTCACTTCTTGTTCTCCCACTACTTCTGTTATTTATTGTGTACTTACTACATGCCAGGCACTGCTCCAGATGCCTTGTATAAATCCAGGGTTCTTTGCACAGACCAGCCTACTACTAAAAGGCCTTTGGTTCAGTTTCTGCTTTGTATTTATGTATGATTGATTGATTGATTGATTGATTTAAATATAATTTATTGTCAAATTGGTTTACATACAACACCTATTGCTCATCCCAATAAGTGCCCTCCTCCATGCCCATCACCCATTTTCCCCTCCCCCCCCACCCCCCATCCACCCTCAGTTTGTTCCTTGTATTTAAGAGTCTTCTGTGGTTTGCCTCCCTCCCTCTCTGTTTGTAACTATTTTTCCCCTTCCTTCCTCCCATGGACTTCTGTTAAGTTTCTCAGGATCCACGTAAGAGTGAAAACATATTATATCTGTCCTTCTCTGACTGACTTCTTTCACTCAGCATAATATCTTCCAGTGCCATCCACTTTGTTGCAAATGGTAGGATTTCATTCTCTCATTGTATGCATATATTTAATACGGATATTGATAAATACCTTAATTCCAAGTTTGTCTTTCTAGCTATCTTTCCAATGGTTTGGAGACATAGTAGCCATCAATGTTATTAAGTGGGATTTGTTCACTAATCCTACAAATGTGCTGTTTGATTGCATTTGGTCACAAATCCTTCTAGACCTTCCCCTTTCCCTTCCAGAGCCTTACAAGATCTCAGCAAAGATGGAGAGGCTGAGTACAGCCAGTTTACTAGCTGACACAGCAGGTGGAATAAGAAAACTATCCACACATCATATGATTCCAGTTACAAATGTAGGGACAATTTTTTTTTAAAGGTATCACATTGGACTTCTAAGTGTGAATAGCAGTGTCTCAGGCTTCCCTCCCACCATCTCCCAGAGCCTCCTATACACACGGATACACTCCAGGATGTGTTTATTAAGTTTGTCTTCATTATTGAAATATTTTCTCCTGCCTCTCTACAGTGTTAAATTAAAAGCTTGTCCACAGACAAGATGTTTTAAAAAATAACAGCTATGAACACAACAGTTTTCAGAGATAAGAAACAAACATGGTAATTATTATACATGGTCTTGTCTGTCTATAATTCTCTCTCTTTCTCTGTCTTCTACCTTTAAAATTCCCCAAACCAGATCATTTTAGAAGTCCACTAGCATAATCCATCTCTTTGTAATATGTGAGAATTTATCAAAGTTATTTGAAATGCTTTGTTTTGCAGAAAATTAAAAAAAATTTTTTTAATGTTTTATTTATTTCTGAGAGAACGAGAGAGGTAGCATGAGTAGGGGAGGGTCAGAGAGAGAGGGAAACACAGAATCCGAGACAGGCTCCAGACTCTGAGCTAGCTGTCAGCACAGAACCCAATGCGGGGCTCGAACCCATGAACTGTGAGATCATGACCCGAGCTTAAGTCAGACGCTTAGCCGACTGAGCCACCCAGGCGCCCCAGAAAGTTTTTATACAGACAACATCTCTCATAAAATATATCAATACAGAAAGTTATACCCTAGTCAAAAGGAGTATCATACTTTTAATGTTGCTTCCTAAGAATGACCACATAGTGAAGCTTTGTTGGTGAATCAAACAAACCCTCAAGTGATTATTTTAGGATAATCTCACTGAGTGAAAATAAAAGCTAATGTTCCCTTTTTCCCTTTGATGCAATTGTATGCTATATCTATGTTTACACATAGTTTTCTTCCTGTTACTATTTTCAGACACATAATTATATAATGGAAACTATTTATTAATAAGTACTTTAAAGTAATTGGTGTTGTGATATATTTCTTCAACTCAAACTTATATTTTTTAAAATAACTTTTTAAAAATATTTGGTCCTTCATGGCAGGGTGCCATTCCACAGTGCCATTACCTCCCTCTACTCCTTAAAGGCTTACTTTGAAACTTATCTGATGAGCAGATATACTTGCAAAAGGAAAACCACTCTTCTCTCCCTTGTGTAATAAATGGGAAATCCAAGACTTTTGGTTTCCAAAGAAGCTAATTATTCAAAATGATCTATACAGAATTTGGTAGAGATAGAGTTCACCTTTACCAAAGAAGTTACAGTACAGGGAGAGGACTTCCGCCTGCTCTGTCATCCCGAGACAAAGGCTGGAAAAGCAGCCTTGAATGGCAGATCTCGAAGGTTCAAGGTTTGGTTGTACTGGAGAACCAATTGGGATTTTTGCCTCTGAGTGATTGATTATATTTTATGAAGTTCACACATGTGACAGCGCACACAACAGATTGGAGGCATAGCCTAGGGTGGTGGTCTCCAAGTGTTACCTGGACTAGCATCCCCAGGTTAAAAATGCAAATTCCCAGATGCCTACCTAGACCTCCTGAATCAGAACCTGAGGAAGTAGTCCAGAAATTAGTGGCTTCACAGTCTCTCCAGGTGATTCCGTTTGCTGCTAAAGTTTGAGAACCAGTAGGCTGGAGGCAAGAAGGCTGGACTTGGAACATCTCAAGTTCTGAAACTGTGCCTAAATTACTCTTCACCTGGCACATAGTGGGTACTCAATACATATCTGCTAATGAGATTAATACAGTCAGCAATATTGAAAGTCTAAATTAGTAAAGAAAAAATATATAATGTGGGAATCAAGAAAGACTTTAGTTCTACTTGCAATTCAGTCAAGAGAAGAATTGACTCAATGGAATTTTATCAATAATTGTTCCTTATTTCACAATTTTCTTCCCCAACTTTCCTTGTATTGCTCACTATAAACTAAAAAATATATATATTTTCTTAAGAGACATGAATAAAGGAAGGAGATTTTGGTAGCTTCTACAGAGGGCTTGGGTATCTCTCCACCACCTGAAAAGAACCCAGGTGATCAAGGAGATGGCAGCAGTGTGCCGAGAAATGGTGGCCCAAGTCCTGGGGTGATCAGAAAATAGGACAGTGGGAACTAGGCAGACAGTCTAGGATGAAGAAAAACTTGAGGGGTGGTTAGGACCAGGAGCAGGGGCCATGTTTTCCTGAAGCTGCACTGGCGTTGTTTTTGAGGAAATCCCAACTTTGCAGCAGAAGGACCAGTAATTCCATCATTAATGTCTTTGATTGCTGAAGGGAAATGGTCACTGAAAAAGAGGAGGATTTGTCAATGAGAGGGAGGCACCGAAATATCTACTCTCCACCAGTCATTCTGTTAGTATTTGACGAACATATTTAATCCTTACACCTCACTATGCGGTGTTAGTATCTCCATTTTATTTTATATTTTATTTTAAGTTTATTTATTTATTTTGAAAGAGAGAGAGAGAGAGAGAGAGAGAGTAGCAGAGAGAGAGGGAGAGAGAGAATCCAAAGCAGGCTTCACTGCTGTTAGCACAGAGTCTGACATGAGGCTCGATCCCACAAATCATGAGATCACGACCTGAGTCGAAACCCAGAGTCAGTTATTTAACCAACTAAGCCATCCAGATGCCCCAATATCTTCATTTTACAAGCTAAGGCCAGAGGGAGATATTTGTCAGAAGTTATACAGCCACAAAATGGAAACACTGGAATACAAACTCAGGCAGTCTGACTCCAAAGCCTGCATTTAATCTGTTATTAAATAGAATGCATGAGACTGTTATAGTTTCAGCTCTTTTGAATCGTTATAAGGTATATATTTGTTTACATATATGTAATTCATATGTATTTATGAGTTTCTAATTATATGCAGCATATGAATTAATAGTTTAAACAAAATATTTTGGACTTGAGTATTGAGATTTTGATTGAAAATGTAATCTGCTATCGAGCACATTGCCTGGGAAAATCGGATGTGAACAGACACATTTGGCTCACAGTAACTTTAGAAGAAATGCAACTTTCTGTTCTTTGTCCCTCTCTTTTGGTCTGTGCTTTCTTTCTCTATCAAATGCTTTTAATTATATTTGTCTGCATTTAAGTAGAAACTGGTTTTTTGTCAGTGCTTCTTTTATAAAAGCAATACATTACTCTTTTTCCTCCTTATATTTGATGTGTACTTTAAGCTTTGAAGTGTCTTAAGTTACACTAGGGATGTCCAATTATTCTTCTGTAAAGAGTGAGGTTCAGGATTGTCCCATTCCCCCATCCTCTTCCTATATGAATGTTACTTGTTGTTAGACCACTTGGCACCTTGATTGAAGCAGCTTTGGATGCAAGAGACTTGAGTTGAACTGGTCTTTGGTTGGTTCAAGACTTAGAGTCTTGAAATTTGCTTAAATTTCTTCACTTGCAAAATGCATATTATAACACTTGCCTTGAGTTTACCTTTTTTGGAAGTGGTAGTGGTAAGGAATGAATGAATGGGTGCATTTACATGAAATCATTTTAGTTCCTTAAAGGAAGCATGTGACATGATTTAAATACATATCCTGCATATTTTATTCTACAATGGGCCTTGCAGTGTGAAAAATCCAGAAGTCTTTTGGGTAAAATGGGGGTGGAGATAAGAAATATTCTTATTTAAAAAAATTTTTTTATAATACCATATTTACTATTTCACCCTTTTCTTGTGGTTTAGTCTCTATGTCTCACTTTCAACAACCATTCATTCTTGTGGGAGCAACTTGAACTGCACTCCGTACCTTTGTAGGTGCTTGGTTGATTTGGGGTTGTCCAGAGAGAAGTGGTAGACTATAGAACAATGCCAAAACATAATGGGGTATGCCTGCTTTTGTTTCCTCAATTCTTAGGAATCTGTGCAATGAAGAATAAGAGATAGTAAAAAACAGGGCTGGAATTTAGCCAATACACACTGGTATAGCAGGATATTAAAATACTGGAATACCTCTTTGCTGGTTGATAAATAGCGACTCGCCTCAGCCCCCACCTACTCCCACCCACTGCCCTGCCTCCTTGAAGTCAACCCTGTGAATCCTGGAATCTCCTGCATCCAGCCACATAAGGGTTAAATTAATGCTTGCCCTAGCAGGGGGGTTCCAAGACCCTACTCTGGTAATAATTCTGATTGGCTGTGCTCAGGACTTATAGGCATTAATTATTTTAAATATCTCCCTCTGTGACCACATATAAAATGCAAAAGATCAACCATACTAGTTGCATCAAAACTCCTGACTCATTACTTTCTTCTTTATGATGATCTTCTTTCTTAGTATGTCCAGATCCTCTGGGATCTTAATTTTTGCAATTTGCCCTTTTATTGTTGCTTTAGGAACTTAATATTACTGTGGGATGAGAGAAGAGAAAGAAGAGAGCTACTGGAAAACAAGTTGAAGATCCACAGGCTCACACTGGGATTGGGTTTGCCAATGTTCAATTTTATTGAACATCTTGAAGCATTTAAAACAAAATAATGTCCTATGGAACCCAGATGCATATAGCCAGGTACTTTCCTCTTAATATTTAAACCGATTTTATTTAAGATTTAATCCATATGTTAAATCATTGACTACAAAAGATATTCTTTGAGAGGCTAATCAAGATGATGAAAAAAGGGTCTCAAGATGATGTTCAAAGATGTCGTTTATGGGTTGGGGACTGGGGGCTGAGGAGAGATAGAGAAATTTGGGGGTTGCCTGAAGTCATTTAAGTTTGTGAAATGTTCTAGAGCACAAGGGAACTCTTGAAATTTCACAATCATAGAATCTTTCTTCATTTCCAAAAGAGCATGTTTTTGAGACAGTGTATAATATAGCTATTTGTTCTCTGGAACACATCTCAGGGAAGAAAAAGAAGTTGGGAAAATGAGCCCATTGTTTTTCAAAATTAGTGACAAACTTCAAAATAATTCCAAACAAACCTCAAATAAAACATTTTCCCCCTACTGTGAATCCTATTTAAACTGTTTGGGTCAGTCTGTTTTAATGAGTCGCATTCACGCTGACACATCCACACACTTCAGACAAAGACAACTGCACCTCTAAACCCATTTAAAAATGATAGATGACTGTCAGCTTTGTGAAAGCAGCACATGCAGTGGCTTGATAGCGCAGAATGAAAGCAATCTACAAGTGCAAGTCTGTTTCTTTTGGCAACGGAAGGAGTTGCTAATGGATTCATCATTTTCTGTTAAGCATGAATGTCAAACAAAAAAACATTTAGGGCTCTATTCAACTGAATTTCCGGCTTGGCGCTTGCCAGCCATGGAGGCCCTGTGACTTGGAACCTATGCAGCCCAAGCCTGGTTCTTGTTTCCAAAGTTCCGTGGGGCCAGGACCACGGAACTTGGAATTCTGCCGAGGGCTCCTCCTCCTCTCTTCAACCCTCCTCCCCCCTTCTCCACTTGCATGAAGCCACCAGTCATGCTTCCTAACTGAATGCCATCTATGGAGGGGAGCTGGTTGCCAACTCTTCGGACTTCAGCAGACTCCGCCTCCGAATCGCACAGGAAGTCCACTCACGCCCTTGAGAAGGGGTGGGGGTGGGGTTAGGGGTGGGGGGGGATTCACTGTACCCGGGGTTTCTGGGGCCTCTGTGCCTTGGAATTTATAGGTTGTGGTGGGCATTACACGCTTTCTATTTGGGTGTCATAAATATACAATGTGTTCTGTAGTCTTTCAATAAACAAAAAATAAATACAAAAATAATAAAAGTTAGAATGCCTGTCCAGGCTTCAGATGTGCTGTGTTCTTTGAATGAACCCTGAGAGAATTGAGAGGAAAGTTCTGGTCCCAGAACAGAGCCCTTCTTATTTTCTTGACCACAGATGAGCTGCCCCTCTATAGGAGACTGCAGGAGACTGTTTTTTTTCACCTGGACCCACAGTGGTGCGGGGTAGGTGCATGCTCAGGCTGAACACATCAGCAGCATTCATCCTGGCAGAGAGGTGACAGTGACACAGACCCTGGGCCCTCCCACCCCAGACCACTCTGTCACCAGCTAGGTGATCTTGGACAGGTCTCTTTAGCCTTAACGGCCGCAGTCCCTCACCTGGGTGTTTGGGGATTAAATGAGACAACATGAGAACAAGTGGATAAGGCATTATTATGATAATAAATCACTAGACAAGCAGATATCAATATTCATTGAACAACTTAAGTTAGTAAAATTACTTAATGAATACAAGAGGTGATGTAGGATGTTCTAATAGGAATAACTAGAACAGAGAAGTTAAGAGATGTAGATTCCTGCCAACTCCATTTTTTGGCCTTCAGAAAAATCAGCATGCTCATTAAATTGGAGTAGAGAGGTTTATCCCATCACTGATTCTAGGAGTATACTATGCCATGGCTCCCTGTGTTATCTAATCTGTGGAAGTGGCCTCAGTGGCCCTCTACTTTCCAAATGTCACCCTACTGCCAATCATTATAGCTTTACTGTTTTGCATTTCCCTGGCATTTTGGTCTTCCTATTGCTCAGTTAAAATGCAATGGGAAATAATACATATGGGAAAATAATAGTTAGCCCTTTACTTAGCAATTAGCACTTTAACAGAGTATAGCTGGCATAAGACATAGGGTTGATGCCAGTGGGCTGGAGGAAGAAATAGAATACCAGGAGGAAGGAAAGGAAGCCCTCAAATCAACTTTCCTTTCTTTGCAAATGTTTCTTATGTCCCTTTTATCTCTAATAGTTAGTGATATTGGGAGGACGATTGGAATAGTTTGTGAAATGTTGCCAGTACCTTCTAAATGACAGGACTGTAAGTGATTTAATATGACATTAATAATGATAATAACCCTTGCCTAAAAGATAAAGGGAGAACTTGTAAAGGAATAAATTAATAGTTACCCTTGAAAACATTTTAATCTAAAATGTCAAATGTTGCTTCCCTCAGGAAGCCTTCTCTGATTTCCTAATATAGTATATGCTTCATATGTGTATTTCTTACAATGTCATTCATTTGTTTGTATATTTGTAATGTATACATATTTACTGCAACCCGAGACTCTTTTAACTCTATATTCAGTAACTCACACAATCTCTAGCACACTGTAGAAACTCAGGACATGTTTGTTGAATTTAATAGATACAAGTCTAGAAGATAAAATAGATTAAGCTGATGTTCTCCCAGTGTTTTCAGGACTTGGTCTACCTGACAACTGAAACTACAGATATTTTTCAGCAGAATATTAAACTTTATAAAGGTTTAGTCAACACACGATTTGAAAAAATACTGCCACTTAGATGATGCTTTAATCAAAATAAATGGTGTTTGTTAAAGCATTTAGCTAAATGTTACATGACTATACCTTTTATAAATATAATCAAATTCACCCCCAAATTATCTCTGCTCACACTATAGTGTACTGGCAAAGCTCATCCCCAACGTCACTTTAACCTGCAGAAATGATCAGATTCGTATTCTACAGAGCTGGTTTCAATGAGGAATTTTCAGAATGATGAAACCAGATTTAGCTGGTAGCAATTATTGGTACATTTCAGATGAGCTCAGCGTGAAGAATAAGACTGAAGAAAGATTAAGTCTCAAATACTAAGGGACAGAAAAAAAATGAAAAGAGAGCCCGAAAGGGCTTGAAACGCAGGAAAGGACCAGTTATCTGCAGGAAGCTGGTATTCTTATGTGAGATGCATGTGACCCAGCCTGGGTTAGAATGTTATCTCTATGTGATCTGCAGAATTTCTCTCTTGACTGTAGCAACCTCAGAAGAGTGAATTAAAGTCTTAAGGAGAAAAATCAATAAAGAAAAAAAGAGATAAAAGCAATATCGTTGGAGAGCATTTCAAAAACCATATAAAAGTCTCTTAAATGGCCATGGAAGACTAACCAGTATTTATAAGGGTTTAACAGGAATACCAATAAGAATAGATTTGTTGGTCTCCTTAAAGGAGCAACGAGGCTTCTGGGTGGTTTATGACATTTTGCTGGTCTTTGTTTAATTCTAGGATGTGACATATAGAAACACGAATTGCATAAAAGATTGCCTATCACAACAAAAAATTCATTGGAGAGATATTATGAGAAGTTGGGGATAGAGCAGCACTCAGTGCTTGCTCAGTGGTATGGATGAGGTACAATACTCGGAGCACCTATCCTGTGACTAGCTCTATTTGATTCCCAGGCTGGGAATTTTTGAGTCCTGTGCCGGAAACCGACAACAGAGTCATTTAATCACAACAATAATGCTTTCTCTAATATATCTATTAAAAGTCTGTAAGTCCTTTTATCCTTATTAAGTAGAAGTGGAATTCATCCCAAACCTTCTCCGGGTCAACTATCTTTTAATTGAAATGAGAAAATAAAGGACGCAAGAAGGCAAGCGTTGATGGGCTGTGGGAGAAATAGGCAGATGTATTACTACTAGTCAAGGAAAGGGATGCCAAGTAAACTCGAGAGTTTAGGGAGCTGGATTTCAAAATGTTCAAAGAAGACATGAGTATGACCCTTGCCCTCCAACATCCGAGGTCCGTATGTGGAAAAGGTTTGATGCCACTCTATCTAGTCTTTTGTTGGTTCATGGTTCATTTCATTACATTTTTTTTCTTGAGTTCCCCTCATGCCACAGATATCTTTTACTAACAAGAAACTTTCAAAAGTGAAATTCTGCTAAGGTGACTATGAATATTTCTCATTAGAAAGAAAAAAAAGTGTGTTTTGAGGAAAGCCAAAAGCGAACTGTACAGAATCCTGTAAATCCTGGGCTCAGATGGGCTAAATCATTTGTGAGAATCCCAATACTAGTAAGTGAAAGATCTGGAATTCACACTTGGCTCTCTCTGACTCCAAAGGAAGTAGTTGGCCCTAGTGCAATGATCTCAAGATTGCTTAATCAATGAGCTCCTGTAGTTAAATATGCTCCATTCAGAGATGGTGAGGTAAGAATAGATTTTATAGGCGCACCTGGGTGGCTCAGTTGGTTGAGCGTCGGCTTCGGCTCAGGTCATGATCTCATGGCTTTGAGTTTGAGCCCCGCATCAGGCTCTGTGCTAATAGCTCAAAGCCTTGAGTCTGCTTTGGGTTCTGTCTGCATCTCTCTCTTTCTATCCCTCCCCAGCTCATGCTCTCTCTCTCAAAAATAAATAAACTTAAAAAAAAAAAAAGAATAGATTTTGTATGCCAAATTTCTGTCCTTTTTTCTTTTTTCGGTCCCATACAGTTCAGCTACTCCCTCTTCCCTCTTACACACACCCTCTCACTTGGATACTCATCTGTTGGATACTGGAGAACAAACATTTAGCAGTTCTAGTCTAAGCTTTTAGTGATGCTGCAATAGGTAGTCTAGTTTCACCTTGTGCCTTGGTAATGGCCTCTTGATCTCTGTCTTTTTCCTGGCATGAAATCCCATTGCCAACTATGGATTGTTTTCCTCTATTCTTATTAGTGAGAGCTGTCAACAGTCTCTCTAACTGGAGTGTTTTGTAAATGCTGGAGAAGGGCTTTGTAAATACACAAATTTGGGCACCATTCCTAGAGAGTGATTCGGAAGTCTGGGTGGGGCATTGGCACTTTTATCTGAAAAACTTTACAGTCGATCCCCATGAACTGCTCACTGTCAGTGCTCCTAGATAGGTCTCCAAGTTCTTCCAGAGTTGATGTTCTGCCATTTCATGGCAACAGTGAAATCTCAGTTCCCAGTGTGGGAAGTGGAAGTGATTTGCTGAATCCTAGAGTACACATTTGTATTAGTTTGCTAGGGCTGCCATAGCAAGTTACCACAAACTGAGGGACTTTTCGAAGAGAAATTTATGTCTTAGAGTTCTGAAGGCCAGAAACCTGAGATCACTGTTACAGCAAGTATGGCTTCTCCTAAGGCCTCTCTCCTTGGCTTGTGGATGGTGACTTCTCTCTGTGTTATCACATGACCTTTTCTGTGGGCTCACCTGGGGTCTCTTTGAGTGTCCAAATTTCTTCCTCTTATAAGGACACCAGTCATATTGGATTAGAGCCTCCCTTAAGGGTCACAAGTAACCTACTCACTGCTTTAAAGCCCCTATCTCCAAATATAGTCACTTTCGGGGGAGTACTGGGGGTTAGGGATTCAGCATAAGAATTTGGGGGACACAATTCAGCTCAGAACAACATTAAAAGACTTAAAAATGCGTGGAATTCACTACTAGCAATTTTTTTTTCCAGAAGGAGAAAGAGGTGCCCAAAGTATTCCTCACACCAGGGGTCCTGCCTGTGCTGAAAAGGCGGGTGCACCTGAGGAAACAGCTTTCCATTACATTTTGCCTCAACCCTGTCCAGTTCAGCCATAAGTGTCCAAGATTTGTGGAAAGAGGGGCTTCAGGCAGAAGCTGAAGGAGCTGTTTTCATGGGGGCCTTAGGGCCTAAGCAACGATGTGTGGTCTGAATCCCTCTAACACAAAATAATACAAGTGATAAAATGGCTTCCTTCAAATATGAAACAGAATGTAGACCCCTTAAAATGTATTGAGGACTCCAGTGGTTTCCAGAAGATACCAGTGTGCCCAGAGGATATTCATAAGAAGAGCCATTACTCTGACAAGAACCAAGTTGTTAGTGAAGTCTGGTTGAAGCTCTATACCTAGGGACTTCTGTGAGTGAATTCTGAATTTCTTCCAGCCTGAGATTCTGCATGAATAGGGGTGGGGACAAGAGATGGTAAAAGGTACATTACCACTGTTGAGTAGACTCTTAGTCTGTACTCACAAGCTGAAAAGACCTGAGGAAATTCAACTACTGCTTACCATAGAAGGAAAATGGAAAAAAAAAAAAGAGAAAAAAAAGCAAATCTCAACAATTAGAGGATTGGTTAAATAAATTATTCTGTGCTCATATAAATATGACATTGTAAACTTATTAAAAATCACGTACAAGAATACATATTTTCTTGAGAAATATTCATGATAAAGTACTATAAAAAGGCAAGAATAGTACAATAAGATACTATCAATATTGATAATTGATAATGGATATTATCAACAATTACCTACTAAAAATCCCATGTGTGTGGCACACCAAGTTTTGGTTATCTTTGGATGGGGAGATGCAAACTTTTTCTTAGTGATTTTCTATGCACTTTCAAGTTTTCTGTATTGTGCATATAGGTTATTTATATAATTTGATTTAAAAGAGTTTAATAAAAGAAAACCTAGCTCTGCTAAAATGGTATCCAGACTGATACCTGTCATTAACCTGTCTATGTGATTAGAGAGGGACTATTTTTTTCTTTTAGAAATTATGTCTTCCCTACTTTTTTAAAATTAAACTATCATTTTGAATAAAATGCCAAAGATAGCAGATGGTAGTTTAAAATGTGTTTCCCTGAGAAAAAGGGAAAGTTGGTAACCCCATGCCAATGTCATTATTTAAAACATTTTCTTATAGGTCTCTGAGACAGTTACCTGGGAACAATTGCACTAAATATTACATAATTTCCCATATAACTGTAATTCATACATCTTAAATATACATGCTGAGAGCCTTTCCTTTTGTTTTTTATATATTGACCTGTTATTTGTGTTTCAACTGAATTGCATTTTTCTTCCGGCTGCTCCATGTTGATCAATGGTCAAACTAATAGTTTTGGATCATATGCCCACCCACTTCTACAACCCCCAATGCTAAATAATCAAAGCAATTACTTCAAAATATTCTCCATACTATAGTTATACGTAAAGATACATGCATACATAATTTTTATACATACATATCTATGTATAAATACATATCTCCTATATAAATAAAATATGCAAATTATTTTCTTTTTAACTTAACTAATTCTGCGTTTGGTACATTCCATATATGTGAAACAATCCAGAGCCACCTTACAGAAGGGTACAAATCCATTCTTTTGTTCATGAAAGAATCATCCTGTTCTTTATGAAGTTGAACCTAGGTATCATCATTTCCTCTTTTTCTCTTCTCCTAAAATTCTTTTCTCTGAAATTTCCAAAACGTCCATTTTAAATCCATGTCTTCTTTGATGTGTACCTTGCTTTCCTGAACTGGTATTTAGTTGAAGAAAAAGGAGAAGAAAAAGAAGAAGAAGAGGAAAAAGAAGAAGAAAAATAGGAGGGGAGGGGCGCCTGGGTGGCTTAGTCGGTTAAGCGTCCGACTTTCGCTTAGGTCATGATCTCGCGGTTCGTGGGTTCGAGCCCCGCGTCGGGCTCTGTGCTGACTGCCAGCTCAGAGCCTGGAGCCTGTTTCAGTCTGTGACTCCCTCTCTCTCTGACCCTCCCCTGCTCACGCTGTCTCTCTCTCTCTCTCCTAGAAATAAAAAAAGAAAAGAAAAGAAAAAGAAAAATGGGAGGGGAATGGGCAGGGGGAGTAGAATAGTAACATTAAAAAGTGAGATGATATATAAATGATTATTTCAAGACGAGTTCTTTGAAAAGAAGTTACTTATTATTTTAGAATATATTATGAAAGATAAGTCATAAGTAAGATTATTGAAATATTGGTCAGAGTGTCTATAGTTATCAGGTGTTCCAGAAGAATTTTTTTAAGTTTATTAATTTATTGTGAGATAGAGAGAGAGCAAGCACTGTAGAGGCAGAGAGAGACGGAGAATCCCAAGCAGACTCTGCTCTACCAGAGTGGAGCCTCGATGTGGGGCTCAAACTCACAAACCATGAGATCATGACCTGAGAAGAAACCAAGAGTCAGACACTCAACCAACTGAGCCAGCCAGGCACCCCTTCAGAAATAATTTTAATTTAAAAACTATGGTAATTGATATTTTGCATAGAAACCACGTAGTTACATGTATTTGAAAATGCATACCCTGAATACTTAACATAGCATTTAATATAGTGCATTGTGTGACTTAAGCAAATAATCCTATGAAGGCAATACATTCCACTGACAGGCAAATTTATGGAATGGAAAGTGTAGGACTGCGGTAGGTCGGAGAGACATCTGTATGAAGGTAAGGGAAAGACCCTGAAAGCGATATTTTGAGCAAGCTCACCTACTTTACTAATTTATGCAGGGATTGAGTGAGGTTCACCTTCTAGAGTTAGTCTGTTTTTTTTTTTTAATTTTTTAATAAAGAGAGGGCAATGGAAATTTCAAAGGAGTTACCTTGACTCTAAATATTTTTATTGTGCCCTGATTGGTAAAGAGAACATCTTTAATGAAAAGGATTCTAGCTTATTTTTTCTATTTCATATTATTACACTCAGCTTTTCCTCCAGATTTATATAAATTCAAATTTGTTTCTCTTGTTGTTGTTCCTTTCAAATCCTTAGTAATTGTCCAATAAAGCTTAAATGAATGTGTGAATGAACTAAAATGAACAATGATGTTTTAAACTTCTAAAATTTATTACAGAAATTTCAGACATGAGCAAGTTGAAAGGATAGCATAAGTTCTCATGGGCCCACCACCCACATTCCACAGTTATCAATTTATGGCCAATATTGTTGCATCTTCACTTGGTTTGATTATTTGATTATCTTAATGCAAATTCAGATGCCATATATTTCATCTATAAATATTTCAATATGCATTTCTTGATATCTTGATATCCTTGATATCTGGTCAAAGAGTTCTGTCTGTTTTGCACATATATAGTTTGCTTAAATTAGACTACAAAAAGGTGCATAAATTACAATTGATTAATGTATGTCTTAAGGCTCATTTAATCTGTATGTTCTCCATCTTTTTTGTTCTTACAGTTTATCTGTTGAGGTTTTTAGTTCTGCAGAGTTTTTCATCTATGGATTTTGCTATTCATATGCCCATGCTTAGAATTGCTTAGGTTATTTTCTCTTCCCTCTCTTTCCTATAAATTGATAACTTGCTATAATGTCTTGATCAGATTCAGGTTTGGCTTTTTTGTTCTAGCAAAAATATTTCATACATAATATTGGGCACACCGATCAGGAAACATATAACGTCCGGTTGTCTCTCTTTTTTGAGATGGTAACAGACACTAACGATCATTGCCTACATTCGTTAGTTCATTAAGAGCTGCATAATGCACTTTTCTATTATTCCTTCTTCATTTACTAACTTCAGTACTTGTGTAAAGAAGTATTCTTTATCAATTATTTATTTATCTGGGTTACTGTGCATATAATAAAGGCAGAATAAATGCCTAACTTTCCCCCTGTATTAACCAGTTTTCAAAATAATGAGTTAGATACTTAACATTTTATAAAAGCAATCAAGAATCTTTTTTCAGTTATCATTATTCACTCATGAATTTAAACATGGCTGATACATTTCAATCCATTTTAGATACTATTGTCATTGCTGCTCAGAGGATTCTATCTTTGCCAAGTAGAAAACTTTTCAAGTTGGCTGTTCAGTCCATTTGGCAAAATGCTAATAGCTCTAATAATATTTTTCTTGCTTTCTGGTATGACAAGGCGTTGTACATTGCCTGCCCCACACCTAAAATCAGGCATTTTTCCAGGGACCTCTGGTGTCTTTTCATGGGAATATCTCAAGATCACCATCTGAATGGGGGAGGGGTGGCTGTTGCTTCTAGGCATTTTCAGTGGTTAGACTTAACAAATAAATATTTTTAAGGCAAAATACATAATAATTTCACACTGATATTTCCAATTCAAATTTAGTACTATAAAACTTCTACTTGAACTCTTCTTAGATCTGTACTCTTTTGTTCTGCACCAAAATTTCAGATTATGATTGGCACTAAAATAATTATTTATTTGCTTTATTCCATAATAAATATATAACAGAATCAGAATAATAATATTAAAACCACAACCAACAATATGATTACTGAAAATAGTTCCCATTGCATTTACAGTCCTTTGGTCCTTAGAATATATTTTATTGGGGATGAATATTCAAATTACTACATTTTATTTAAAATTTTGTTTAATGTTTATTTATTTTTGAGAGAGAGAGAGAAAGAACAAGTGGCGGAGGGGCAGAGAGAGGGAGACGTGGAATTCGAAGCAGGTTCCAGGCTCTGAGCTGTCAGCACAGAGCCCAACACAAGGCTCAAACTTGTGAACCAAGCTGACTGAGCTACCCAGGAGCCTCTAAAATACTGCATTTTAAAATTACTTGAGGTTATTTCTCTTCTTTGTGGTTATGCTGCCAGACTAGGCACACAGCTAGTATACATACACATACATGATTACATTACCATGCACCCTCTCTTCCATCCAGCCCACTGGAGTAGTGAACAGAGCTACTCCACATGCCTTTTTCCACCCAGTACTCCATTGTGTGGTTGTGCCAAAATTTATGTAGCTTGTCCCTACTGATCTGGGTTTTTTATAGTTTTGCATTCAGAAATAGTGTTTCGATTATTGGTTTTGTGCACTTGATGTATTTCAATGTATTTTCATATTTTCCAGTGTTTATTTGTGATGGGGTTTTACATGTAGGATTTTTGTATCAAAGAGCATATGTATTAGAATTTTTTTGTCAAACTCCTTTCCTAGGTTTACAACATTTTTCAGTTCCATCAGTAAAGTGTAAACTTGCTTTACCACAGCCTCAACCAAAGATTATGTTGTCAAACATCCTAGAGTAGATTTAATTGGTGTTTCTCTATTATGAAGGTGGTTGAACATTTTTTCCATATGACTAAGGGTCATTTGTATTTCCCTTTGACTGAAGTGTCTGCTCTTATCTCTAGTCCATTTTTTTTTCTACAGGATTTTGTGCCTCTCATTTTTTAAAAGCACTTTATGTTAACTCTTTATGTAAAAGTTCCAAGTATTTTATCCAGTTTGCCATTTGACTCTTTTTACTTTGCTTTTATGGTGTTTAATTTTGCTATTCAGTTTTCAAGATGTGTTTATTATTGTAGGTAACACATCCCCCCTTCTCCCTTCTACATTTGGAGTCATAGTTTGTAAAGGAGTCCCTTCCAAGTTAAAGAGAAATTCCTCTGTGTTTTGCCAAGTCATATTTCTAGGACTCACATGGCTTCAATAGACTTTAACATTTAACTCTTACATTTGAATTTATTTTTACATGTGGTGTGAAGAGTGAACCCAATTTTATCTTTTATTCACATGGCTATCCCAACACCTGATATTAGAAAGTGTATCTTTTCTCTATTGATTTGAGATGCTCCCTTCTCGTGGTCTACATTTCCAAATGTATTGGATCTATTTCTGGATTTTCTATTCTCTTTCATTGGTCAATCTGTCTTCTCATACCAAACTGGATTACTTATAGAAGCTATAATTGTATTTAGTATACAATTAATGATGGTGCCTTTTAATTAAGATTTCATTACATTTAAATACGTCCTTTGCCATAAACCATGTGTCCATGTCAGGGTGTATTTCTGGATTCCCTCTTCTGTTTCTTTTTCTGGTCCATTTGCCTGAGCTCGAACTGATGGTGTCACACTGTCTTCATTAATGTGGCTTGGTATTTAGTGGTGTCGCTGGGTTCTCCAAATCATTCTTCAAGTGTGTTCTTGGTTATTTGCATTTAAAAAATAAATTTTAGAAACTTGTCAATTCCCCACCCTTCCCAAAAATTGCTGGAATTTTGACTGTAGTTGCATTGACTCTATCAGTTGATTTAGGGAGAATGGACATGTTTATAAGAGTCTTCTAATTTATGAACAAAGTATAACTCTATATTTATTTGAGTTTTACAATTAGTTTCAATAATATTTTAAAGTCCTTTGTATTGAAATTTTGTGTACATTTTATTAGATTATTAGATTATTGTTAAGATATTTAATTAACATTGATGCTTTGTAAATCCTATTTTTCTAATAGTTTCATTTATTTATAAAAATTACAATTTATCTTAGTAAATTGGATATTGAGATTTCATTAACTTCACTTATTAGTTATAGTAATTTATTTCTAAATTACTTTGGATTTTTCCATGCACAGTCATGCCATTTGCAAATAACGACAATGCTTTACTGCCTTGGCTAAGACCTCCAGTACCATGTTGAATAAAAGTAGTGATAGATCTACCATATGATCCAGCAATTCCACTTCTGGATATTTATCCAAAGGAAATGAAAACACTAACCTAAAAAGATATCTGCATTCTCATGTTCATTGCAGCATTAAACACAATAACAAAGACATGGAAACAACCCAAGTGCCTAACAATAGATAAATAGATAAAGAAGAATATTATTGAACCATAAAAAAGAAGGAAATCTTGCCATTTACATAAACAAGGATGGAACTTGAGGATGTTCTAAGTGAAATAAGTTAGTTAGAGAAATACAAATACTGTATGATCTCACTTATGTGTGGAATCTGAAAAAACAACAAAAACCACAAAGATATAGAGAATAGGTGGTTTCCAGAGACGGGGAGGGATGGGAGGGGTGAAATGGTGAGAGAAAAAAAGTGTTAATAATGAGCATTTTTACTTCATTTCTGATCATAGAGGAAAGTTTTAGTTCTTCAACATTAAGTATAGGGTTGGAGCAGAATTTTTTTGACACATTTTATCAGATTAAGGAAGTTTTCTACTATTCCTAGTTTTTTTTAATAACCAGGACATGAATTTTATCAACTTTGTTTGGGTAACTGTGGAGTGACAATAACATTTTTATCCTAGTTTTTAATGTGGTGAATTATATTAGTTGATTTCTTTTATTCAAAGTGAGGTATAACTTGCATACATTAAAATGCACAAATCTCAACTGTACAGCTTGATGAATATTTGAATATGTATACATCCATTTCACTACCATTTAGATCAAGATTTGGATGATCTTTATCTACCAGAAAATTCCTTTGTGGCCATTCCCAGTCAATACTCAGAGGTAACCACTATTTTCATCTTTATTACCATGGATTAGTTTTTCTTATTAACTTCACATAAATGAGATTGTACGGTATGTTGTTTTCAGTGTTTGGTTTCATCCACTCAATATAATGTTTTTGACTCTAGTGTTATTTAAATACATGTGTCTTAATTTCTAGGTGGAAGGTCCTTTTCAGGTTTTTATTTTGTTATTAATTGTAGTTTTATTGCATTTTAGTAAGAGAATGTTATTGGTATTATTTCTTCCTTTCAGAATACACTGAGGTTTTCTTTGTGACACAGGTCAGGAATAAAGTTTAAAAAGATGAAATGGAGATTCATTTGAACAGTTGGTCTTCTTAGAAGAAAGCCCATGCTTTTGGAGAAGCCTTCAAGCATGCAGTGTTTTGAGATAGGTATGTTCCATTACCTCATCCAGTGTCATAATTGTATTCTATTGCTACATTGGAGATCCAGTTTCAATGTTTTCATTTTAGAATTTAACTAAAGTTCTGATTCCTGAAATGTTATATAGTGGAGAGACCAAGCGCTTTCAAAGTCCAGCTCTGTCCTTCACTAACTTATGTCGGTTTTCTTAGCCATATAACAGAAATAATAGTTTCATATTGTTTCTGTGATGACTGAATGAGACAACTTGGGTAAAGCATCTGGTAAGTGGGATTGGTAGGCACCTGATCAATAGCAGCCATGGTTGTGATTGTAGTAGCCACAAATAAACTTAGTTCACATGCTGTTCTCACCAACATGCAAGAAAATGCTGTCTAGTTCCACATTGACTAAACAGCAGTTGAGCCTAGAACGAGACGATGAAACATTACTTCCCTGAATTGACTGACATACTATCTCTCATACATATCCAAATCTTCTAGATACAATAAAGTACAGCAGTCCCTTAAACATGGGTGTGAATTATAATATGGATGATTCTTTTCAACATCAACATGAATCAAGGGACAGTTTGATCACTAGGAAGGATAGATTCAAATAGACTTAAAGGAAAAAGTCCTTCTGAGAAGATAGGGAGGAAAAGTAGGAAATAGAAGTAATGAGCAAAGATGATAAATTTTACTTCCTTCAGTATTTTGCCCAGAAACGGGCCTTGCTAGGGACCGCTGAAGCCTCTGCCTCCAGATTTTGCATCCTCTCCTGCAGCAGTCTAAAATTATTCCTCTTCTTCACCTCTGTGGTACTTTTAGTTTGTCCTTTTGGCTTGTAGCCAAATCCTTGTGCTCAGTCTCATTCATGACTGTCTTCCAGTCTGAGAAGAGCAAAGATTAGGGAGCGGGAGGGGGAAGTGCAGTGGGAGGGAAGGATATGCAGAAGTGCCACGGGGAAACTCCTACCTGTGACATTCTGGTACTTCTCAAGGTTACAGGGATCAAGCTGCTTGCAGTCAGTTGTGAAGAGAAGGCTTTCCTCTCTCCTGTTGTGATTGCAGTGGGGAATGACTGGTTGTGATAATAACAGTGTGCTCCAGGGCTGATTGATGTGGTGACAGCACCAGGCTTGCATGAACCCCACTGCCAAGGCTTAGGACCTCACTGGGACTGTCGACAACTTCTTTTTCTACTTGACTCACATTGCAATCACCTGAGAAGCAGGTTGTCCAAAAATTTCAAAGACAGCCAAGCAGAATTAATAGACCAGAGGCAGCAGTGAGTGAGCATTATTCATTGACAGGTAAAAGAGTCAGATTAAAAAAAAAAAAAAAGGTCAACCAAAGTGGATATAAGGTGTGGTTGTTGAGAAACATGCTTATCATATTCGAGTCCTAACAGGCTCAGCTGGTTTTATGTGGCTATTTACGTTGCCATCTACAGTCTCATAACAAAATCATCACTAGGTAATCTGCATGTAACTAGTTCACTCTCTGGTCAGTGCTCAGTCATGACATGCCCATCTTCATTAGGTTTCAAACTTTCTTTAAAAAAAGTCATAAGTTTCCTATAAAACTGACTTCAAAACACAAGTGTTTATGTGTACATGTGCTTATGTTGTGTTCAGCAATATTTCATATTAATTTTTGAATACACTTATAAAATAGAGCTAGTTGACTTTTCAAAATTTGGTGAAATTTTAAGAATGACTATATATTAGAGTTTTAACGTACAACCTTAATTTTCATTTCTAGTTGAACACTAGTATAATCAGGGCAGGAACCAATAGAAAGTCTCACACCAAGGAAATGGGTGTGAGACAGTGATGTCAACTAACATGAGAACAGCTGGATCTGGATTTTCTTAAGCAGTGGAAATCATGCTTGGAAATCAGCCTCAGGATGATCAGCCCCAGAGGGAGGAACTCACACTAACTCAAGGGCATGTAAGAGTCATACAAATCAGAATGCCTAGTTTATTAATGCCACGAAAAATATAACCAGATCATTCAGGCTGGCATAAATTTCTCATATCAAATTATAATTCAGGGACACTTTTGGATTACTCAGGAATCAGAATTAGTCAAAACCTATGTGATTGGTACCTTCCCTTCCTACAGGCAGATGCACTTGGGAAACAGGATATTGCTTGATGAACATAGAGTTGAAACAGAAATTTATATTAATGGAGTGTTTAAAAGAACCAGGAAAAACCAACTTGAGCTATCTATCCAAAACAAGTAATAATTTTGTTAATTGCTTTGACCACTTAACGTTTATCTCCAAACCAGAGACCAGAAATATTCCCAAACCCTATAGTTAAATCTTCCTCTTCCAGTGACTGAGTGTGGGTGGACACTGCCAATGTCTGTCTGTAGGGGTCTCTTCTTTCTCCTTGGCTGAAACACTCCCCTCTTCCCATCCACCTCCATACATTCATCCACTTCTAATGTCATGTTCTTTCTTTCATTTCTCAGTATAAACTTAGGAATGGAATTTATTTTCATTGCTGGTCAGGGGATGAGCCCATTTCAGTGGGTCATGTCAAATTGCTTTCCAAAATGACTGTTATCAGTTTACACTCTATCATATCTTTTCTTTGTTTCACATTCTAGCCAACCTTTGGTATTTGTAATTTTTAACAAATCATTATGTCTGTAAAATGGTATATTATTTTGTTGAACTTTTAACTTATGTTTTCCTGGGTTTTTTGTTTGTTTTGTAAAGTTGCGCATCTTTTTGTTTGTTCCTTGACTATGCTTCTTATCTGCATTTATTGCAGTTATCACATGGATGTCTCTTCAACCAGTTAATATAATAGATTACAGTAAGGGATTCTTGTTTTTAGCTCACATTGCATTTACTCAGTTATGAAATAGTATCTTTTTAAAAATTGTAGAGTTGGTTTGATAATATTTTATTTAGGGCTTTTACATAGAAGCTCAAAGTTAAGTGTGGCCTATAATTTAACTTTTTCTTATTGTCCTGTTTAATCTTTTCTTGTCACAATGTCACTAATCTCAGCCCAATTTTTCTCTTTTCTGAAAGAGCCTGGTAATTTCTTTTGGAGAAGATTTTGAATTGCTGATTCATTTTTTCGATTATTTAGAACCATTCAAGTTTTCAGACACTGTTGGGTCAGTTTTGATCATTTACTTTTTCCTAAGAATTTGTTATTTTTTTGCCTGTTTTTTTAATTTTGAAATTTTTTTAGTGAGGCATAATTTATATGTAGTATATACACAAAGAGTTGAAAGGATGCCCATGAAGTTATAGAATATTTCTATGACTATAGAAAGTTTTATCATGCTTCTTTCCAGGGAATCTTGCCCTCTGCCTCCAAGAAGCATTTTCTGTTCTGACTTCTGTCATAGATTTGTCTTGCTTGTTCTTGAATTTTAAATAAATGGAATTATATAGCACATATTCTTTTTTTCTTTCCAACATTTTTTTGAGATTCCTCCATGTTGCTGCATGTATCACTAGCTTGTTACTTTGTATTGCTGAGTAATATTCCCTTGTATGAATGTTCCCCCATCTATCTGTCCATTCTCCTAGTAACAGAAATTTCCATTGTTTCCATTTTGACTATTACAAATACAGCTGCTCTGAACATTCATGTGCAAATCTCTTTATGAACATATGTTTTCTTTTTCTTAGGTAAATATCTGAGAGTAGAGTTGCTGGGGTAGAGAACAGGTGAATAAACTTGATGAGAAACTGCCATACCATTTTTCAAAGTGGTTTTAGTATTTGGTATTCCACCAGCAGTATAAAAGAGTTCTAGTACATCTGCTTTTTCTTTCCCCCCACCCCAAGTTTTCATACAAATTCAGCTAGTTACCATATAGTGCCATAGTAGTTTCAGGTGTAGAATTTAGTGACTCATCACTTACATACAACAAGTGCCATCATAACAAGTGCCCTCCTTAATACTCATCACCAGTTTAACCCATCCCCCTGCCCATGTGGTCTCCAGTAACCATCAGTTTGTTCTCTATAATTAAGAGTCCGGGGGTGCTTGGGTGACTCAGTTAGTTAAGTGTCCAACTTTGGTTCAGTTCATGATCTTGTGGTTCATGAGTTCAAGCCCCACATCGGGCTCAGTGCTGACAGCTCAGAGCCTGGAACCTGCTTTGGATTCTTTATCTCCCTCTCTCTCTGCCCCTCCCCTGCTCATACTCTGTCTCTCTCTAAAAAATAAATAAGCATTTAAAAAGGGTTTTTTTTTAAGTCTTTTTTTTTTTTTTTGGTTTGCCTCTCTTTTCCCCCACAATGTTCATTTGTTTTGTTTCTTAAATTCCACAGATGAGTGAAATCATATGGTATTTGTTTTTCCCTGAGTTATTTTGCTTCACATAATACTCTCTAGCTCCATCCATGAAATCCATGGCAAGATTTCATTCTCTTGATGGCCGAGTAATATTCCGTCATATTTATGTATATGTATATGTATGTATCTGTATGTATATATATACATATATATGACATCTTCTTTATCCATTCATCAGTCTATGCACATTTTGGCTCTTTCTATAATTTGACTATTTCAACAACAGTCAATAATGCTGCTATACACACAAGAGTGCATGTATCCCTTCAAATTAGTGTATCCTTTGTGTAAATACCTAGTAGTGCAATTGCTGGATCATAGGGTCATTTGGTATCTCCTTTTTTTTTTTTTTTTTGCCAATATTTGGTAGTGTCCAGATTTTTCAATTTAGCCCTTCCAGTGGGTGTGTAGTACTATCTTGCTGTGATTTCATACTGTATCTCTCTAGTGTTAATGATTTTAAGCATCTTTGCATGTGCAGATTTGCCATTCATACATCTTATCTTATGAAGTGCCTGTTAAAGTTTTTGCCTACTTTTTAATACAGTTGTCTTTTTTCTACTGATTTGTAGTTCTTTCTATTTTCTGGATACAAGTCTCTTTTTAGAAATATAAATGCCAACTATATTCTCCCAATTCTGTCTTTTCCTTAATTGTGTCTTTTGATCTATAAAAGCTTTTTTAGTGATGTATAGTTTATCAAATTTTTAGAGTTAGTTCCTTTTGGTCCTCTTTAAGAAATCTTTGTGTGTACTCAAAGGTTGTCAGTCTATTTTTCTATGTGTTCTATGAGATTTATAATTTTGGCTTTTATGTTTAGATTTATGAATCATCTTGATTTAATTTTATAGATGGTAAATTATTACATTTATTGGCATAAAATTGTTCTTAGCATTCCTTTATTGCTCTTTTAATGTCTTTAGGATCTGAATTGATGTCTTTTTTTAATTTATGCTTTTTCTTGACCCGTAGTGTTTATGGTTTATCAATTTTATTACTCTTGCCAGAGACTCAACTTTCACTTTCATCAATATTCTCTATTGTTTGTTTCTATTTCATTTATTTCTGTTCTCATGGTTTTTACTTACTTTTCTCTTTTTATGTTGGGTTTAATTAAATTTTCTTTTTCTAATTTCTTAAGGTGAAAATTTTTTTCAAATATAAGTTATAAATTTCCCTCTAAGCACTGCTTTAGCAGCATCCCACACATTTTGTCATTATCTTTCAGCTGAAAGAAGTTTTTAAATTTCTGTGTTTCTATTTGGCTCATGGTTATTTGGAAGCTTAATTCCCAGACATTTGAGAAGTTAACCCAATCTTCACATTTTTAACATAAAAAATATTGTAACAATGATTTTCACGTTTTTGTCTTTGTTTTTATCTTTTTACTTCAAATTTAATTGTTAACCTCTAATCACTGCTATATCTCTAATTATATTTTTTATTCCTACATTATGCATCTGTGCCTTCTCTCTGTCTTGATCAGCTTTACCAATGATTTAATTTTATTACTTTTTTCAAAGAGCTAGTTTTCAGCTCTGTTGATACTTCTTTTTTCCTTTTAAGTAGACTTCCTTTTTTATAGCAGTTTTAGGTTCACAGCAAACTTGAGTAGGAAGTACAGAGCGTTCTCCTGTCCTTATACAACCATACCTTCCTCCACTACCAACATCCCACATCACATTTACATTTATTACGTTGTTGCCTATAGTGACACATCATTATAACCCAAAGTTCACAGTTTACCTTAGAGGTCACTTTTGGTGTTAAACTTTTTATGGGTTTTGAGAAACACATTATGACATGTATGAACTATTAAAAGTATGGAATAATGGCTTATTCTATGGTTTGAGGTATATTACTCTATTGTCTCTTTTCTTGATAATTCAAAAATCTATTGACTCTCGTTGATGGATTTGCCTTATGCATTTGTGTTTTTCACTTTACCTGACAGAATTCTGTAAGAGCTTTACTTTGGCTCCTTCAGAAAGGATTTGCTTTCGTGTCTGAGAGGTGCCTGAGGTAAGAGCAACTCAGTAACTCTCTCTCTCTGAATTTTCAGCTGGGAAATCTTATGTGGCTACACAGGTAGTAAAACATCCAGCCCCAGACTTATATGAGAGCATCCTGAGGTGGCTGGGAGAAAGGCACTGTTTCCTTTCTGTTTTCTACTCCTTCTAGAGCCAAGGCCATGATCAGCATGTATCCTCAACATCTCTTTCTATGGGGGACATGTTTGTTTTAGTTCACTGACTGAGGGATTGGTTACCCTTATGGTGTCTCCTCTTTCTGTAGAAGCTTTTAATTTAAATTCTCATGTGGTAGAGGTCTTAGGTGCCTATCCTTGTCCAAGTTTTTAGAACTTCTCTCCTCTGTACCTTAATAGAATTGGGTTATGAAATCTTACTTTGTTGTGGATAGTATTAGTCAGCTTAAGTGATGTTGCAATAATACATTAGATCTAAATTCTTTATATATTATTTCTTATTCATGCTTCCTATTCCTATCTTGAGCAGGTTAGTGAAGAGCTCTGCTCCATGGAACCACCTAAGGACCTAGTCTTATGTAGGTTCCACCATCTTGGCTCTTGACTTTGGCATTTGCTACTAAAGCAGAATGATAGAAGATAGAAGACTGCACAGGGCATTTCACTGCCTTGCCTCTGAAGTGACTCACATCACTTCTGCACACATTTTATACATCATCAGTAGGCACACAAACCCACTTATGTTCAAGTGGACTGGAAAGTGTAGTTTTCCGAACACCCAGGAAGGAGGAAAATAAAATAAGATTTGGTGGTGTATACCATTGTCTTTGGGGTAGCCACTACACATTGCCTATCATTGTAAACACTCCTAAATCCTTGACTTACCAGATTCAGTTTAAGAAAAATAATTAACCTACTTCATAAGTTCTTCAAAGATGTTATACATTATTTAACAATTATATGATGATAAATCAGGCCTTTAAAAGTAATTCAAAACTTTCAAATCCATAGTGTGCACTAGCAAGACACTTCAAAGCTAACTAGACCAATGTGATTTTAAAACCAACCGATGGTAGTAATCTCAGAAATGGAGACACAAAAGGAATATCTCTAAGAAATTCACTTATTAGTAGAGTCTAGCACTTTTTCTCATAAGATTTGGCAGTCTATTTGCTCAGTACAGTCTATTTGCTTTTTTATAAGATTTGTAGAGAATATTAATAATTTATTGGATAAATCCTTGCATGTTCATATGAACATATTTCATCTTTATTTGCTCTAACACAATTAATTACTTTCAAAGAATTACAATCACTATCATCATCACAGTTGCTAATGACTACCATTATCAGTGAATACATGCTGAGTATGGGGTACTAAGTTTCACATGAATTTACATAATTCAAAGAAGCATTTCTTGTCATGAAAGTTTTCAACCTAGGAGAATTAAATTATGGTTCCTTCAGATAATTTCTAATTCTGCTTTTCTTTTTCCTGATTTTTCTTTAGCAACAGTCATTCTTTATTCTACACATTTTTATTTAACCTTTTAGATCTAAGACTCAAGGAAATTTTAAAGCAGTTGGTTTATAAAGGATATATCACAGTGCCTTCAAGGAACTTGGAAATAGGAGAAATACAATTTCCCTTGGAAATTAAACCTCAAAATCAGCACACAATGGCTCAAAGAAGAGATTTCTTGGCCAGTAAGACTTGACTAAGTGGATTGCATGGTATTGCCTACGAGCTTCTTTCTTACCTCACCTATTTCTTTACCTTACTGCTTACCCACTACTTGAACTAAGCTATCTTTCCCACAACTCCACTGAATCCCTTCTTGCTAAAATCACAAATATCCTCCATGTTGCCTAATCCAATAGCCAAATCTTAGTTTTTAGACTTAGAGAATGAATTCTACTCCTCAGAAGTCTTTTCAAATGATTAGCATTCCCACCATCTTGAAACATTTTCTTATTTTGGTTTCAGGAGCGTGTGTTGTTGGTTTTTCTCCTCTCTCATTGGCTGCTCTTCCTCAATCTCCTTTGCTAGACTCTCCTTATCCCTGTTTCTAAATCAGAGTTGTTCCGGGCTTCAGTCTTGGAGTTTCTTCTCATTTCTATCTGTAATCACCATCCTGAGGAATTGAGTTCAATTGCGTGGCTTCTAAAACCACCTATATGCTGTTGGAACTGAAGTTCCAACCTCTTCCCTATTGATTATAGTCTACCAATCATTTATCCAACTGCCTACTAAAAAATCTGCCTTCCGATGTCTAATAGGCACACTAAAATCATCACATCAAAAAACAAAATCTCTATTGCCCTCTCCTACACAAATATAGATCTTCATTCATCTCATGGTCAAGCCTCAAACTTTGAATAAATCCTTCAAAATACATTCTAAATCCCATCATTTCTTACCGCTTTTGCCATTTTCTGTTCTGCTCCAAGGTACCATCGTCTCTTACCTGATCCTGTAGTGTATACCTGTGCTGCTTCCCCATTAGCGCCTGTGCCTTCATTAGCCAAGTCTCCATGTTGCAGCTGGAGCGGTCCTTTTAAAAGACAAATCTGAGCACATCACTTTCTTGTTCAAAACCCTCTAATAGTTTCTGTCACATTAGGATAAGATCCTTATTATGGCCTAAAACCCTATAGAGGCCTTTGTGATCTGGCCCCTGACTGCCTCTCCCAAATCATACTACCATTCTTTTCCTCACTCTTGGAACTCCAATAACAGTATCTACTATCTGTTTCCCTAACATGTCAAGAATGTCTCCACTGCAAGGCTTTTCCCCTGTCTGAACACTGGTCACATGTCCATGTAGCTTGCTTTCTTGCTTATTCAGGTGTCTGTTCAATAGCATTCTCTCAACTAGTCCCTCACCGACCACTCAATTTAAAGTAGCATCTCTTAATCTTCTGGTTTTTTCTCTGCTTCATTTTTTTCTTCAGAGTACTTACTATTAACTGTTTTCATATGATTGATTTATAGATTTATATATTTTTTATTACCTTTATCTTTTTCTCCCATTTGGAATATAAGATCTATGAGGGCAAGGACTTTATTTATTTATTTATTTTAAAAGTTTCTTTAATTTTGAGAAAGAGAGAGAGATAGAGTGCAAGAAGGGGAGGGGGAAAGGGAGAGGGAGACACAGAACTCAAAGCAGGCTCCAGGCTCTAGCTGTCAGCACAGAGCCTGACATGGGACTCAAACTCATGAACCGCGAGATCATGACCTGCGCTGAAGTCAGACGCTTGACCTACTGAGCCACCAGGCTCCCTCATGATGGCAGGGGTTTTATATGAAGCCCTTAGAATCACCACACCATGGTATTATCAGCACCTAGGCATTCAATAAGTATTTGTTAATGTTAGAATGGATTAATATTTTGATATATTGGTTTGGCTTCTAGTCCTTTAAAGTTTAATTAATGTGAGTCTATTCCTCAGAAATGGCTTCCTTTTTAGTGTGCTGGGATAATCAGATTTTTGACCTTATAAGGGAGACCTGACACAGTTGTAAATTTATGAAAGCAATGGATAGAGAGCTTCTCAGAATGCCGTCTTATCTTAGTAACCTACTCTGCATTATATATATTTATATATGTATTCATGCAAAACCTCATTAGTTGCTCTCTCATACAAAAGAGAGGGTGCTGGAAAGTATGAATGTGTTCATTAGATCCCAGGCTCCAGCAGGATTCCAATGATAGCATGGTGGTGGTAAAGATCAGAGCTCCAGAGAGAGACTGACAGGGTGAATCCTCTACCATTCAGCAACCATGAAATTTGGGGCAAAATACGTATCCTCTGTGTTTCTTGGTTTCCCCATCAGTAAATTAGAAGAAAGAAGAGTATTTACATCATAGGATTATTGTCAGTCCATACACAAAGCTTAGAATGGTGTCTACTACATTATAAACACTTGATAAATATTTGCAATAATTATGATTGTTATTCTCTCAGTTATTTTGTCAGTCTTTCAAAGATCAAATCAACCATTGCAGTTTCTATCACAGGGATGGATTTTTTAAAAAGTGAAAAACTCTTTAGAGTTCTGTTTTCATCACTGAGTATGAGTTACTCCTTTAATTTGGGAGAAATGTTAAGTAGAAGGAAGGCTTGCCATCTGTCTATGTCCCCGCAGGTGGGTGGAGGGTAACCAGGAGATTACAAAACACTCTGCAAATATCAAATGGCAGGAACAATGCTATAAGTAATTCCTTCTAATTTTGCAACCAGTGACCAATGGCTCCACCAAAACTCAGATGACAACTTAACTCCTGAACCCTAGAGTTAATGAGGGAGTCACCAATGCAATGATGGTCTCCCAGCTATGCAGACTGGTTTCCATATTAATACCCAGACTAACACCAGGAAACAAGAGACAGCAGAGAGGCCCTTAAAAAAAATAAACATTCAATGCAAAATGTCTGCTTTCCCTTTGTTCAAGTCCTGACCCATTATATACTAGCTTTGTTGAAGAACTGTTTAAAACAAAATGAAACACAAAACCATAAAAATAACATTTGTTGCATATTACCATGTGTCATGCACCATCCAAAGTGTTTTACATGTACTAATTCATCTAATCCTCACAATACGCCGTGGAATAGGTATTTTCATTGTCCTACTTTTACAGAAAAAAACAGAGACCATCCCAAGAGGTTCAAGAATATACCCATGGTCACACAGTTGGAAGCAATGGAGGAAGGATTCCAGCCTGTGCAATCCATCTCCAGAGCCCAAGACTTTAGCCTTTCACTCCACTGGATTGTGGAGGAAACCTTTTTAAATTTTTTTAAAAAAAGGTTATTTATTCGTTTCTGAGAGAAACAGAACATGAGCAGAGGAGGGGCAGAGAGAGAGGGAGACACAAGAATCTGAAGTAGGTTCCAAGCTCGGAGGCTGTCAGCACAGAGCTGATGTGGGGCTCCAACCCACAGACTGTGAGATCATGACCTGGGCAGAAGTGGGACGCTTAACCAACTGAGCCACCCAAGAATCCCCATTTCCATAATTTTTAATTTCTTTTTTTGGGAGAAACCATGCATGCATGCACATGAGTGGGAGAGGGGCAGAGAGAGAGAGTGGGAGAGAAAGAATCTTAAGCAGGCTCCACGCTCAGTGCAGAGACAACCCCTAAGATCATGATCAGAGCCAAAATCAAGAATCAGAGGCTTAAATGACTGAGCCACCCAGGCTCCCCATGTAGGAAATCTTTTAAGCACTCAAATCTTATGCAGTTTGATTATCACTACGATACTTATTATCACAAATAAACCCCCCTTATATACGGAAACCTATCCACTTCTCTTTTACAAGAGTTTTAGGGATAAGTACAAGGTACTGAACTACATGGAGGAGATCCATAGAAGCCATATAAAACTTCCTGTAACTGGGACAAATTCACTCACATCGATGCTATTGGCTCGCTCTTGTGTCTGCCGCCTCATTTTAGACAGCTATCTGACTTCTTGAACAATGCAGTGTGTTCTTTTGTTTTTCTAGGAGAGTTGTAGGAAGGCCATTGTCTCTTTTCTTCAGCAGCAGGTGGAGCGCTAGAGGGACTAAAAATGGAACAGCCTATCCTCTCTGACTCTCTCTGCTGTGTGTGTGAATTTTAATAGGTACTTTCTGAAGTTAGGTTCCAACTGTCAAGTAGAAACATAATAATAGCGGGCAAAAGATTATGACTAAAGGCAAATACTTGCCTGAGAGATACCTCTACTCAATGGTTCCTCCTTATTCCTTTAAGGATCATCTGGAAGTGGGATGGGAGAGGTCACTGCTGTCTTTTGTCCTTCTTTAAGTGAAGAGGAACCTTTTATTGACTCAGTGGCTGTGGTGAGACAGAAGGAACCAAGATCCAGGGTAGAGACATAATTGCCTGTAGAGACATAAAGGATGTTTTGTCTAAATTTCCTCCCAACCTTAAATCCATAATACAAACATTTTATTGTGCTTTGAAAATGGAACAAGGCTACTCTCTCCCTGCTCATTTTGGCACTTGCGTTCATGTATGTGAGCAAAAGCCTGAGAGTTAGAGACAGATGGAACCTGATTTTACTTACAAGCTGTGACTGTTGACACATTTTTCTTATTTGTAAAATGGGATTTATAATACGTTCTGGATTGTTGCGAAGCTACTACATATACCACAGGACGTATAAAATCACTCAGTGAATGGTAGCTATTATTATTAACTATAATGTTCAAAAGGTCTTAGGAACCCTGCATCCTAGTCAATCCATGCAGACATGTCTTAAATTGTCCATTCGTTTGGACCCATATTTTCAAAAAGTTAATAGACTTCCTAGAAAATTGGCTCTCTTTTTGATAGATAAGACTGTCATCAACTTTGCAAAGACATATAGGAAGTACCACAGTAGGAACAACCCTTCAAAAATAGGGCAAACGTCTTATGCCAGGCAGAATGTGTTTATATCCCATTAAGTACCTTGTATGCCAAAGTGTCTTTGAAGTTACTTCTCTATGCAGGATTTTCTTCATCTGTAAAATGAGGGCGTTAGCTCATCTCCAAATTCCCTTCCAGCTCAAACCTCCTATTAGTTTACTGGTGAGGTGAGAGGTGACATAATTTAGAGATGCTGGGTTTAGGAACCATGGATTTTAATTACAAAATTGCTTGCTAAGATGCAAGTTATTTTCTATTATTTATTCTAAGAAGAAGGAAGGCTGTAAGGCTTGAGAACTGAGGATTATTATCTTCACCACAAAGCTTTGTTGTACAACAGAAATACAAATTACCTGCCAATTTAAGGAGTTAATTGGACTGCAAGACACCTATAGACCAAAAAAAAAAAAAAAACCCAAAAAACATAAAACATCTCCTGAAGCTAGGAAAACAGGTTGGCTTCAGAAACACAGTATATGATCGTTTCCTATGGCTCACTCATTCCTGTTTTAAGACACAATCACTTAACACATACATTTATTCCTTGGAAAAGTTTTTTTCACAGTGTTTGAGCATAATCTGTATATCAAGTGGCAATAAACATTTTCCACCCACACAAATTAAACGGTGTAACATCATTCATACTGTGACAAGCCTTGCATTTAGAAAACCAGAGAAATATTAGTAATCTACTCTAAAATTTTTGAATATGCTACTTTATAAATATAACTTTCACACTATATTAAGTAGGAAATAAGAGCAACAAAAATAATGCTCTCTCAGCTCTTTTGGAGGTGAGACTGTCTGTTTCATCTTCATTTCTCCAGCACCTGCACAGGCAACAGGATATTTAAATATCAAAAAGAATATTTAATATTTGTACCAGGGATATTTGAATTGATTTCTTGAGTTAGTCGAGAACTTTATCAAGCATCTTATGCTGTACATTACATCCTCGTGTCTTATTTATTTTATAACTGGAAGATTATACCTCTTAAGCTCCTTTACTTATTCTGTCTACCCGCAAAACCCCTCCTTGCTCGCAACCATCAGTTTGTTTCCCGCCGTTATGAGTCTGTTTCTATTTTGTTTTGATTATTTCTTTGTTTTGCTTTTTAGATTCCACATATAAATGAAATCATACAGGATTTGTCTTTCTCTGACTAGCTTATTTCGCTTAGCATAACACCCTCAAGATTCATCCGTGTTGTTGCAAATGATAATATTTTCTTCTTTTTTATGGCTGAGTAATATTCCATTGTGAATGTGAAGCACACCTTTTTTTATCCTTCAATTATTGATGGACATTTGGGCTGCTTCCATATCTTGACTATTATAAAAACACTGTGATGAACATGGGAGTGCATATGTCTTTTTGAATTAGTGATTTCATTTTCTTTGGATAAATACCTAGAAGTGCAATTGCTGGATCATGTGATACTTCTAGTTTTAATTTTTAAAGGAACCTCATCACTGTTTTCCATAGCGGCTGCACTAATTTACATTCCCATCAACAGTACATGAGAGTTCCCTTTTCTCCACATCTGCACCAACATTTGTTCTTTCTTGCCTCGTTTAATCTCAGAAGAAAAAAAAATCTATGAATCATTTTAAAAACTAGGAGTAATTCTTTACCTGGGATCTGAAAGTGAATTACAAGTACATCCACCTTTTGACCCCAGTCATCTGTTCCAACTATTAAATGCTCCTAAAAAACATGTGCTTGGCGTGCCTGAGTGTCCAACTTCAGCTCAGGTCATGATCTAGTGGTTTGTGAGTTCAAGACCCCTGTCCAGCTCTGTGCTGACAGCTCAAAGGCTAGAGCCTGCTTTGGGTTCAGGGTCTCCCTCTCTCTCTGCCCCTTCCTCACTCACACTCTGTCTTTCTCTCTCTATCAAAAATAAATAAACATTAAAAAATTAAAAAAAAAGAACATGTGCATTGGAGTGAGTCAGACTGCTGCTTCTTCATTGTTTGAGTTGGAAACTTAACTCTTACTTAATCTCTCCAAGCCTGTTTCCCTGTCCGTAAAATGTCTTTGTTGTTGTTTGGCTTCGCTTAGTAAGTATTAGACATGATGTTTGTAGCTTGTAGCACAACACTTGGCACATAGGGAAGCTATCATTATCGTCATTATTATGAAGCTACTTTCACCGCTGGTAAGATATGACATTTTCTGCTGTAAAATCAAGAACTGCTCCTTGTCATTTCATCAAATCTAGACAAGTTGCCATATCCCTTTTTGGCATGATAAAATATGGGATTGTCACGGGAAATTAAAAATGCTACCTGCCCCTCCCACTAAGGGCAAACCCCACCCCCGCACCCCCCTACCCTGTGTGTTCCTGAACATCCACTCAGCCAGACCCACTGGGAGACATAAAAGCCAGGACAAGGTCCCCATGCAGAGCTGCATGATGTGCAAACGCCCTCTCTGATTCATAACAAGGAAGGGAATCATCCTCTCATTCCCAGAAGCCTACGGAGCCAGCCTCATTTGGCAGGGACTGTGGGGGCTCCCAGCTTCCGGGCATGGAGTCTGGCTGCATTCTGAATGCTTGGTGATGACCAAATGGGTGAGGAATATAGCTGTGCAGCAGAGCCGACGACTCATGGAGGTACTGTGGGTAATTAGAGATTCATTACAATCCCGTAGTTTGTATCATGGCTCGGGGTCAACACAGGGTCACTGCACATGGCAAACTTAGGGAGCTGTGTCTGGAAGGATGACGCCAGCTAAGAGAGGCTGGGAGCGCAAAGCGGACAGGGACGCGGAGCCAGGGGGGCTGGGGTGCAGATACGCAGCCAGGGACTGGCGACAGCCCGGATGTGGGGCAGTGGGCGCCGCGGGCTCTGGGGAAGGGAGCAAAACACAGGCAGCTGAACTGGCTTCCCCACCGCCATCCCTGCCATCTCCAATTAACCTTCTGAGCCAAGGGTTCCCAGAGACTGGCATGTCAGGGGCCAGTCCAATTTCAAAAAATAATTGGGGCCTGACATAGGGTAGCCAACTTTTTATTTTGCAGAGTAAGGACATTGAAAACAAACAAAACAGTTGCCATCCGCTATCACCATCACTTCACAAGAGAAAGGGGATTTTTACACTAAATAATGTAGGAAGGACATAATCTCAGGATAAATGACAGTCACGTAAATTTAATTAATTTAGCTCACCAAGTTGTGGTTATTTTTCTCATTACCATGAAGACTTATGAAAACTCTCTTGCAGTCTGGCTTTAGATTTTCCCTCTAGATTTTCCACAATGGCAAGACCCAGACGACAGTTTTGTAAATATTCATGAAGGGGAAAATAACACTACAGACTTGGTGAACTTTTTATGAAGGAAAAGTTTATGAAAATTTCTTTATGAAAACTTTATGAAGAAAAAAATGGCGTCCATTCCTTCTCTATACATTCTTTACCTCCTCCAGCTAAAAACAAGAGGGGAAAAAGAAGAAAAGAAAGTTCTGGTATAAAAATGTTTCAGTGGATTTAAAAGGGATTTTTGACTCTGTATCCATTCCTTCCAGGTGACACAGCAATGACAATGTACGCCTGTAGAGCATTTTCATTTATAAAGGACTTGCACATTTATAATCTCACTTGATTCTCCAGATTCTGTAGATAATTATTATTGTATTACCCATTCTATAGATGAACAAACTGAGGGTTATATTTGTCCAAGATAGCGCATTTAGTAAACTGTGGAGCTAGGATTTAAACCATTGCCTTCTGGTTCCAAACTCTGTGCTTTCTCTACTCTGTGCGAAAGGAGGCCATACCTTGACGTTTTACCATGCTCAGCCTATTTTATTCTCCAGAACAAGATTATCACACTTAGGGAAAATTTTATAAAGAACTAAAAATTCAACTGGAGTACACCCACAATGAAAAGCTATGTTCTCAGTCCCAAGACACTCTAATTAGCAAGAGTGGGTCATCTCAAACCTGCTATATTTAAGGCCACATTTCATTATTTTAAGTGGGCCACTTGCGGGATGGGACCATACAAAAAGAGAGAAGCAGAAAGCACTTGGCAAACAAAACAAACCCCAAAAGCGTCAATGCCTCACTGTAGCTGGTTTTGTGTTTGTACTTTAGATTTGTTTCCCTTTAAGGACATATTTGTATCTGTTTCTGTCCCATCAGGCTGACTAATTTAACATGATGCTGATTTGTTCACATTCAGAGCTGGGAGATGACTCTTTGCTCTATTGCATCCTTTCCAAAGGTGGTGGGTACAAGGCCGTGGGGTAAGGGACTCCAGTTTGGGGGAGAGACAGGTGGAACGTGTTCCTTGTGTGTGGCCAACTGGCTGAGATAGCACGTGTAGCGTTTCTCTCACAGGACACACAGGCCTTGCCTGGGCACAAGGGATGGCCTCCCTCCACACAGGTTTCATTTTCCCAGATGTCTCCACCCTAATACTCACCTCACTGGGGTTGAACTGCTGCTTGCATGCTAGGCCTGCCCTTAAGGTTCTTTTCCCTCCAACTCTAATGCACAACAGTATCTGGAACTGATAGAAAAGGAGGAATTTGTGTTTTCGGGGAAGAAGGGCTTTAACCTTAGTGATTAAAATCAGGGAGTCTCCAGGGGCACATGGGTGGCTCAGTCGGTTAAACGTCCAACTTTGGCTCAGGTCATGATCTCACAGTTCATGGGTTCGAGCCCCTCATCGGGCTCTGTGCTGACAGCCAGCTCAGAGCCTGGAGTTTGTTTCGGATTCTGTGTCTCCCTCTCTCTCTGACCCTCCCCTGCTCCTGCTCTCTCTCTCTCTCTCTCTCTCTCTTTCTCTCAGAAATAAATAAAGCATAAAAAAAATTCAAGGAGTCTCCTGTCTATGTCCCTTATGAAACTGTGAAGGGCTTGGTGAGTTGCTTCTACAGAATGGGTAGACCAGACTTCTACACAGGTTGAGATTAATAACTTTTGAAATTTTAAAATTCTTTGAAAATGAGAGAAGTTGTGGGGCACCTGGGTGACTTAGTCGGTTAAGCATCCGACTTTTGCTTAGGTCATGATCTCGCGGTTCGTGGGTTCGAGCCCCGCGTCGGGCTCTGTGCTGACTGCCAGCTCAGAGCCTGGAGCCTGTTTCAGTCTGTGATTCACTCTCTCTCTGACCCTCCCCTGCTCACGTTGTCTCTCTCTCTCTCTCTCTCCTAGAAATAAATAAAACATTAAAAAAAAAAAGAAAATGAGAGAAGTTGTGTGATTTACAGGTTTTATATCCTAACGTGTGTCTCATTTGCCTGATTAACGGAGCCAAGATATGATCCTAATTAGCACCTAACCCAGAGATTAAACAACCCTTCATATAAATTCAATAAGGTCTGTATTTGAGTTAGTGGGATTGCACCAATGATAATCCCTTGGTTTTGAGGCTATACCATGGTTAGGTACAATATAATCATTAATGGCTAGTTGGGTAAAGTGTACTATTTTTCCAACTTCTTCAGAGTTTTAAACTATTTTAAAATCAAAGTTATTAAAAAAAAAAACCTGCAAACTCTCTCTCTCTCTCTCCTGGGAAGCTAAGAAGTCTCCAAGAAGTAAGTAACATTAGTGGAAATGTGATACACCATGTATTCATATCATCAGCATGCTGAGGGTTTTTTTTTTAATCTAGATAGTTCAAAATAATAATCTAAAATTTTCTTTGCTTGGTATTTCCATATGTGTCCTGCGTAGCTGGTTATCCTTCTCATGTAGTAGCAGATCAAAAGGACCTTCAATTAGAACTAATAAAAGGAATCTTTCTACTTAAGAAAATTGTATAAAAGAGATTTTTGGAAATTAATAATGGTCACTGTCTCTGGTGGAAAGCACCTGGCCTATGGGCCTTCGTACACATTATCTCATTTAATCCTCACCCTAACCCTGCAAGGTGGTTATTATTATTCCCCAGGTACGAGACCGAGACACACAGATGTTGAGGAACTTACGCAAGGCAGTCAAGCTATAAGGGTGAGACCCTCCAGAACAAGTTCTTGAAAGGCCTATGCCACCAGCAGTTAGTTATCTGATGGATTTTGATGAGAATGGTGTATATTTTCTAATTCATTCAGCTGGTTTTTGGACATATATCTCATTTTGCTGTACATGTTTATTGGATTGTAAATTTTACCTTTTAATCATTCATTGATTGACTCCTTCATTCAACAAAGATTTATGAGGTGTCTAAAATGTGCAGCAAAAACAGAAATGCAGATTAATGCCCCTGTCTTCACAGAGGCAGACAAATAGGTATATAAGTATTTAAAAATAACAATAAGCCTATGGAAGAAATGTAGGGGGTGATGGACTGGAGGGTGCAGTGGGGATGGGATGGGAGATGAGGCTGCTATTTCAGATGTGGGAAGGGAGAGATCTGGGAAAGGTGTCCCTGGGGGGATAGCAAATGAACAGAGACTCGATGCAGTGAGTGGCGATGCCACGGGGAAGAGGAATAACAAGTGCAAGGGCTGGGAGGGGCATGGAGATGTCCAGTGGGGCTGGAATTCAGCTTTCTGGGAGGGTGGTAGCAGGCGTGGGGGAGAGGTAGCCTGGCTCATTACTACAGGGTTTTGTAGTCTGTGGTAAAGAATTTGGGTTTTATTCTAAGTGTGATAGGAAGCCATTGGAAAAAGACCTGGTCAAATTTACATTTGAAAAGAATCATTCTGGCTGCTGCCTGGGGAACTGTGTATTAGGGATCTGGGCTAGAAGGGAGGGAACCACTGGGGGCCAGTCGAGGGATCCTGGTAGCTTAGATGAAGGTAAGAGTGTCTTTCCATCCTGGCTCTCCGATCGATGGCTTTCTGACAATAAACTCTGATACTGGATGTCTTTTGGCTTAACAATGTAGGGATCCCAACCTGCCAAAGCTGTGGGCACAGAACAAATAACACATTTTATATTCTGAGTGTCTCTCGGAAAGGAAGAAAAACATGACAGGCGAAAGGGAACAAAGGGTGTGTGTGTTTGCCATTGTCTCGAAAAGTAGATAATATGCATTTAGTGCCCTCCCCCTTTCAACTCCCTTAATGCTTACTTCTGCCCCACTAATTTTTACATAATCACATGTGGTCTTTCTGTGAAACTTCCTTTAAGGAGATAGATCGCTTCTTTCCAAGAATACTAGAAGCTCCTAAGGGCAGTTACTCTGTAGGTATTAACTCTTATATTCAATGCTAAAGCTGTAGTGTTAAGAATGTATACTTTTAGAATGAATTCATATTTAGGTAGCTGAATGAATGCAATTGAAGCATGATATTTATTTATTAAGTTGAGGGTTAGAAAATACCTTGATTTGGGGCACCTGGGTGGCTCAGTAGGTTAAATGTCCTACTTCAGCTCAGGTCATGATCTCCCGGTTCACGAGTTCGAGCCCCACATAGGGCTCTGTGCTGACAGCTCAGAGCCTGGAGCCTGCTTTAGATTCTGTGTCTCCCTCTCTCTCTGCCCCTTTCTCTCTCTCTCTCTCTTTCAAAAGTGAATAAACATTAGAAAGAAAGAAAGAAAGAAAGAAAGAAAGAAAGAAAGAAAGAAAAGGGGGCACCTGGGTGGCTCAGTCAGTTAATCATCCTACTTCGGCTCAGATCACGATCTCTCAGTTTGGAGCCCCACCTTGGGCTTTGTGCTGACAGCTTAGAGCCTGGACTCTGCTTCAGATTCTGTGTCTCCCTCTCTCTCTGCCCCTCCCCCACTCATGCTCTGTCTTCTATCTCAAAAATAAATAAACATTAAAAAAATTAAAAAAGAAAAGAAAATACCTTGGCTTTATTGGATGTCTCTTACTTCTCCTACATCTTTTCCAAAGGACATTCCATGGACCACTATTCCATAGGCTGTTAAGTGGAGGTCATTGATGCTAAGAGGTGGACAGTGTTTATGGTCAGCTAGTTTGGAGTGTCTATGAGAGAATGGAAATTATATAAGTTTATTCCCTGTAAGACTACACAGTGGTTTTACTATGCTAATGTCTGTTGTGTATATCCAAGGAGTGACATCATTTGTAGTCTTTCCCTAACGTATTTAACTGTGGAACCCTTTTTAAAAAAAAAATTTTTTTATAGTTTATCATTTTTGAGACAGAGAGAGACAGAGCATGAGTGGGGGAGGAGCAGAGAGAGGGAGACACAGAATCCGAAACAGGCTCCAGGCTCTGAGCTGTCAGCACAGAGCCTGATGTGGGGCTCGAACCCACCAACCATGAGATCTAACCTGAGCCCAAGTCGGACGCTTAACCGACTGAGCCACCCACGCGCCCTGTGGAACTCTTTTTTCATGGAAATGTTTTACAGAGAGCATCTTCTGAGACTAGAGTTATGAAACCATATGCTTTGCAAAATATTTCGGTGGAAATGATAGTAAATAATACAGTGGGTAGGCATTTCTTCTGACTGTTATAAAGACCAAAGCCTATAGCAAAGAAAACAATTAGCAAAGGCTTGAATTGTCTTTTTCAAACTGACCATCAGAAAGATTGTATTTAAACATACTTTCTATCCTAATCTTGGCAAAATGTTGATTGAGTAAATCAATTTTACACATTCTGGTGTAAAATACAGAATTCACTTAATTCGCTGTTTTATATCTGAATCTACTGTTAAATAGTTGATTAATTTCTTGGAGCCTAAAATAATAGTTCATTTGGCAGTCATTTTTTTTCAACTATAAAACGTAGCCAAAACCAGTCCCACACTTTGTTGCTGGACATGATTTCTGCACACCCACAGCTGTGGTCTACAGTACTTTATTTTCACCATCTCACCTGGGTCTGGAAATAGTGACTCTGACCCAGTTCTGATTGCCTTCCATAATCATGAAACCAAGAAGCAGCCATGAGCAGACCCCACCATCAAGAAGTGGCTGCAGTGGTCTGGGCAAGGCTCTCTTGAAATTAATCCCTGAGTATCATTCTGGACATAGTCAGGCGCCAAGGCCTACAGCAGTTATGAGAATGATCTGGTTAAGGAGTCAAAAGCAACACAAGCAGAGCATGGTGAGATGATAAGCAGATTGGTACTGACTGCATATTATAACCGAAAGATCCTATTGCATTAACTGAGAGAGATGGTGCCCACCTTTCTTCTGTCAGCATCTGTCAAAACCTGATTGCGAGTGGCAATTGAAAGCACTACATGCCGAACGACTGAAGAAACCCAGTGAAAGCTGCCATTGCCTCCAGGGAGACAAGAGGCAGACATTTTCCATCACAGGGCATCTTCTATGACAGATACCAGATCCTACTCCCAAAGCAGACCTTCTACTCGGAGATGAGACCTTAAGAATTGTGCCTCACTGTTTACTTGGTTCATTTTAGTGTGCATTATCTGAGAGAATAGTAACTGAGTTAATTGCTGTTTAACTTTACATCAGGGGCTCATAACTCATAATCTATGAATAATGTATTTCGGTTAAGTTTTTTCTCTTTCAGTTTCCGCACTTTTGTACCTCTCAGCCAGTGGAATTGATGTGTGCCACAATTCTGGGCTTGGCTTATAAGGCCTCTGCCTCCCATAGCTCCAGCGCCCTGTTACCCTGACCTGGAAAAATTCCAACGCCTCCTCCCTAATCTTTCCACGTGACTCCTTCCCTGTCCTCTAAGCCTTCCCTGGGGACCCTCCCTGACATCACTTGCAGTCCTTAATTCTACCTGCCGTTCCTCACCTACCGCAGTTGTGTGTGTGCACATTCCTGGAGAAGTACTTAGCAATAAGTACTTCTTAGCAATACATTGTTTAACATGGATCTTCCCACCAGCTCATAAACTCCTTAAAGCAAATGCTACAACTCCCTTACTCATTGTTGCAATCCTATAAACCTAGCATGTGCCTAGGAAATAGTTGCTCAATTAAGGAATACATGAATGAATCAAGAATATCTCTGATATTGACAGGATTCATAACTTGTGACTTTTCCTGCTAGCTCTACTACAGAATTTTTCTCTACCTAAGTTGAAAGTTAATGGTACTCAAATTAAAAAAAAATAAAATTTATAAATGTCAAGTAAGCTTCCCACATGTAGTCTCTAGGGGAATTCTTATAAGAGCCTGAGGTCCTCCTATCAGTAGCAAGCATTCTCTGCAAAGCTCTTTGAGAAGAGTTATGCACTCTAGGCCTTATGAACATAGAAGTATAAATCGCATGTCCTGAGCAGCTGAAGATTTTAGATCATTTGCCATTTCAGTTTGTCAGCCTAGGGTATGTAGTATTTTTCAATTTTTCTGAGGCACAAAATTTAATCAAATGATCTGGGTTGTGAAAGTGAGTCTTTTTGTGATTTTCAACTCATTATTTAATATAGTAACTCTTAAGAACTGAAAATAAACTTTGCTTATTTGTGTAACAACACTCAATGAATGAGGAATAAACTTCGTGACAATCGAAAAGGGATCCGATTTGTTGTGTGAAGATGTGAACAGAAAATAATACATGAGACATCCCGGATCATGTAAAAACATTTCCATTTTCTCTAGTTAGAGATTACAAGGGTCTCACATACACAGTTGGTATTTCAGCGCAGTACAACTGTCATTCCAGGACAGAACAGGACAGTTGCCACCAATTATATTATAATACATTTTTCTGTGCTTGAGAAATATACTTATATATTAAATATGCATAAAAACACATTGACAACAAACTCATACTTTGTGAAAGACCAGAAAACATGGTGAGTGCTCCAGTAAAATATCAGCCAACTTGCCAATCTTAATTTTGTCCCCCCCGGGAGTACTAGAATGACTGGGAGGTGGATCATGGTCCAGTTCTTCTTGGACATTTTTTTTCCCTTCTCTAGTTCCGCCCTCCACCCACTCTGCTTGCAGAGCTAGTACCCCTGCACGTTGCTGTGTCATGGGAAAGGACATCGTCTTGCTTTTAGTGATTTAAACACAGGGCCAGGTACATGAACCTGTCACACAGAATCTGCCATCCAAGGGCTAATACTTAGTTTAATGCTTTCCTCTTGCTTTCTTTCAATTCTTAGTAACTTTATCTTTGAACTTGTGTTTTTTAAGTTGAGTCCAATGGGGTAATGGGGAAACGGAGCATGAGCTTGAGCAAAGGAAGTGCATACAACATGCCTGCCACCATATCTTGTCTCCTCTTTCATGCATAGTACTCATGATAGTCCATAAGCACAGAATTCTGGTGGACCTGTGATGTGGGACTTCAGAAAGACTCGAATTGAATACAGAACTTGCTTCTAATACAGAAACAAAGCATGGAAGACCAAGAAATCCATCAAATCCTTTCTTACTTGTGTTACTTCCTTGTATTAGTCATCCACATATGCTGAAAATGATGACACAGAAGGAGAAGAAAAGACAGGGCAGCCCATGGTTCAGAATTTCTTTATTCAACAGTCAACCAAAGGTGGAAAGTATTGGTAGAATATGAATGTAAAAGAAATAAAATAAAAACCATTGAGTTTGTTTCATGCAAGGCTTCCACTGTCCAGTAAGAACAAAAGGCATAGGCATGTATGAGCTATGAAAAATGAATGGTGTAATTTCCATGATTCTGCATTTGAGTTAAATGCCCTTTTATAAAACTGGTATTAGAAAAATAAAGATGAATGGAAAATTCATGCTAATAATTTAACTTTTTAATTTTGTTCCTTACTTAGAAAGATATTAAATAGCAGGTTCAAAACACCCAGACAAGTTGAGGAGACCACAGGAGAAAATGAAAATAAAATTGTTTTACTGCCTTTAGCAACACATTTTTCTTGCTTTTTAAACAAGGGGCCCCACATTTTCATTCTGCACTGGGTCCTGCAAATGTGCAAGCAGCTCTGGTGACTGGATCTCTGCTGACAGGCACCAGGACCCCTGGAGTCTCTGACCCCCCACTCCCCTTCCCAGGCCCTCTTACCTCGATAGAAACCATTGTGAAGGAGCCAGGAGTTGCCCAAATTTGTCCAACCCATGTGGGTGGGGGAGGGAGAGTTTAGTTCAATCAGGGAGTCCAGGTGTATCCAGGGCAGTAGTTTAAAAATTTCCAAACACTCTGCTATTTAGCAAGTAGTGCTACTAGTCATTACACTGATTCTTTGCATGAAATTGCTGACACCTTGGAAACTGCTTAATGATACAGAAAATTCTATTTTTTCTGTGTGGAATGCCACTGGGCAAGTGGGTATTACTTATAGATGTATAAATATTGTGCATATTAGCATGAAGAGTCACTTACAAGTCAATAAGCTTTCTGAACTGTGCAAGAACAAAAGAGAAAAAAAATCACAGAGAAATGAATAATTTCATAGGATTTTATTTGATTATTTCTTAACCTTGGAAAGGCGAACCATTTCTATAAGAGGGTGATTTAATTTTATTTTGAAGGTAATACAAAGGCAACATTAAATTAGTTTTCCATTTACCATTTAGCCTTGAAAGAAAAAATATATATTTGCTTTCATTTTAGAATCCTGAGTGGAACAACAGAAGATTTTGAAACATGGCAAAGCTTGTGTTCATTGTTGCTTCTTTAATCCTTCTTTCCTGCTTTGTTCTTTGGATCTGCCTCATTCTGATTTGCCTTTAATTTTTTTTTTCATGCAGCTACCCTAGAAGCATATTTGCAAAGCCATTAATAAGGAGAAGTGTACCACCCACAATTATTACTTTTTAACATTAGAGGTCAAGGCATGGCCTTCCACAGCTATGGACTGACCCCATGGGGGTAAATCTTAATGTTTCAGATTCCAATTCCAGAAGTTAGAAGATTTTGGCTTTTGCTTGGTTGTTATTCTCATTACCTGTATACACTACCACATCAATGTGGCCTATGGAAATGCATACGTGGGGACTTTGTGATCTCAGAAAATAGGGTTGAATCTATTCATGTAGCTTGTGAGGGTAAAGAATCAACCTCTTGGGGTTTCCACTTCTCACTCACGAAATGAGGGAAAGTCTTAGCTTATGAAGTTGTCATAAGGATTAAATGAGATAACATATACAGAGTTGGGTATCTGACACATGTAAGTGCTCCATGACTCTTTTTCTTCTCTTTTTGCCTTCCATACAAAACTTTACACACACTTACAAGTCAGCTTCTTTTCTTATTTTTTAAAGAAGAGTAAAGTTTTTTTGTTTTTTTTTTTAAATTTTTTTTAATGTATTTTTATTTATTTCTAGGAGAGAGAGAGAGACAGCGTGAGCAGGGGAGGGTCAGAGAGAGAGGGAGTCACAGATTGAAACAGGCTCCAGGCTCNTAGACTTGCATAGAGGTCTGACACAGCTATTCTACCTCTCCTGGCTCCTCCCCCATTTTCTATCACAGGCATTTCCTCCAGGACCAGCTACATAATTTGAGTACAATAAAAACATGGGGCCCTCTGTTCAAGAATCATTAAGAATTTTAAGCCTGGGATAGCAGAGCATTAATTACCCAAACTAAGCATTTTATTTTTTTTAATTTTTTTTTTTAATGTATTTTTATTTATTTCTAGGAGAAAGAGAGAGACAGCGTGAGCAGGGGAGGGTCAGAGAGAGAGGGAGTCACAGATTGAAACAGGCTCCAGGCTCTGAGCTGGCAGTCAGCACAGAGCCCGACGCGGGGCTCGAACCCACAATCGCGAGATCATGACCCAAGCGAAAGTCGGACGCTTAACCGACTAAGCCACCCAGGCACCCCAAGAAGAGTAAAGTTTTTGCTGTAGGTAAAAATTTCACAAAACGTGTACAGGTATGTCACTAAAAAAAGTGTAACTCTTCTTTTCCACTCTACTTCCAAAACCCTAGACCTATTGTCTAAGTAACCATAAAGTATCTTTATGCACATTTTCCTGTGCAGGACCTGTGTAGCTAGGTGGCTCCCCATTCTCTAAAATCACAGATGAGGTCATGCTGTACGTGTTGTTACATAATTCATGCTTAGTCTTTTTTCACAGTAGCCTACAATTCACGGTCCCTATTATTTTTAACTGGAATACCACTTTGTTGATGCCCCACAATTTATTTTTAATTGACTTTTGGTTTGTTTCCAGTTTTTTGCTGTCCCAAACACGGCAGCAGTGAGCATAATTATGTGCATATCCTTAACTATCTGGATAAGTACTCATGTAGGGTACATTCTCAGATGTATGGTTGCTTGGTTGCAGGACATATTTATTTTTACTTTGAATCTTTCTTACGTGTCCCTCTCCACTCCCAGCTCCATCATTGATCACCTTATCCCCTCTGTCAAAAAAAAAAAAAAAAAACTAAATTATTTACAATAGTAATGTAAAATAATAATAATATCAATAATAATACCTTTCTATCCCTTGTTGGGGTTGTAGTGAAGAACAAATGCTTAGGTGAAAAGCTTAAGTTAACACTAAACTACTTATATAGAATTTGGTATAATTTAAACTGTAATAAGTCAAGATAATGTGCTAATAAATTTTACCACTTTTAATCCAATGAATGACCTTGACCCTCTTAGGAGTTTGGAAAGACTAAACCATCAGGGGAGGGTTTTTTTGTGAAGACTCAGGAGCTGTCCTGACACATTCCATATGTGTAGACATCTACTCTGCAAGTGTTTCTCCTAAACTACAAACCCTCTCTAGGGACCTTTTCATTGAAACCATGGTGGATCTCAAATTTAAGGACCAAATACAAAATAATACAATGAAGTACATCCCCAGTGGGACCTTCTACAAAATTATGCAACTCAGTTACAAAGGGACACACTCATGCTTTTCTCAAACTTGGTGAACTTCCCTAAGTGGTTTTAGAAGCTCAAATTACAAACAGCTTCCTAATTGTCTTTGAAAATCACCCTTCCTATGGGTGTTGAGTTATTGCTGATTGAGTCTTATCCTTGGGTTTTACTGTGTCCTTGCTGACAAGTCCTGGATCCAAGGAAAATACAGAGAAATGCTCTGAAAGCAAACCTGTTCCTACCCATTAGAAAACGCCATTATTCAGTGGCTGCCATAGACTCAGGGAAACAATGTGACCCTTTCATCCTGTATTTCTCTAACAGTCCTCATTGTATTTGCCTTGTCCGTGAATGGGTCGCATCATGCAGGAAGTGACATGGCACAGTGAACTTAAGAATATTCCTTATTTTGGCTCAGTTAGGTAGTGCCATGTGTCTAACTCCATAATGAGTGGCAAATAATGGTAACACACACCATAGTGAAGATGGTTCACGAATCTGATAGCTCATCTGAGCAAACTTCCGCAATTGAAGCAATGTCAGAAATTTATATTATGTGTCTTCAAGTCAAATTTTTCTATGAGGACCTTTTTGGAGGTAATTATAAAATAAATAAGTAGAGAGTGTCATCCCCCTTTCCCCAGAATATTTTGGTCTCCCATATGAGTAAAAATATTTCCAAGGTCACATAGTTAGGTCATGCTCAACTTTGTCAAACTCCCCAAATTAAGTGTTCTATCACGTTAGGTCATCTGTCAGTTAAAAAAAGGGTGCCTACCTTCTGTGTAAAGATCTAATTTTTTTAAGTCTTAAATGTTACCTCCACTGCAAACATTTTCTTCACAAATTGGCCATCTCAAGGAGTCTTTTTTTTTATTTCTCAATAATCTCCATAAATTATATTAAATCACAGCCTGTTTATTAATCAACATATGTGATAAATATGGCTAGGAAGATTTTTAGCAAACTTGAAGAATGTGTTTGAAATTAGGTGATTTGATTCACTGGGTAATGGTGTGTATGAAATTTACCCTGTGGGGGGGGGGGGGCTCCCAAAAGATATAGTCAGTGATTATCTGGATTAACTGAAACTGGGGCACCTAGGAAAGCCTATGTGACTGCCAGCTGGCAGAGACTAAGGACAGAGGAAACAGAGGACAAAGAAAACAGAGCAGGTGTCCTATACTAGCCCCACTCTAGAAGTCACAAAGGAGCACCCCCCCCGCCCCCAATACAAGTGTGGCTTGTAGCTGAACTGCTTCTCACATGGGCAGATCTGTTTGTTGTGGTCTGGGTGAGTTGCAGCTGGGATTTATTTACCTAAGGAGAGTTAGTAATTCTATAATATCTCGCATTATTTTATCAACAACACTCTAGGTTCTCTCTAGTTGCAAAACTTGGCTTCCCTATCTGAGGATTTACTGGCCATTCCCTTAAACTTCTCTGATTCTTCTAATTATTAGGAGAATGGATAGAAATATGCTAACACAGCAGCAGGCATCATGCATGGGCATGCATTAGGAGGTATTCATGGCTAATAGTCAGGGTGCCCATGCCCCACTCCAGGAAAGTCCCCTCTTAAATCATGCTGTCTGTGCCTAGTTATTAATGGTTCTTTCAGAGGTTTGTTCAATAAATTACATAGTCACCCTAACCATAGCTGATATGACATTGCAGAACTTGAGCTAAGTCATGAGATGTCATCTGGATCTGGAGATCAGGCCTCCAAGTGTCCTGAACTTCAGTGGCACCCTGGCTCTGGATTACAGTCTCTCCATGAGGGCGTGTTCACTAATGAGTTATGACAGAGGTCTCTCCTCACAGCAGAACAGCCAGTTAGAGAGCAGCTTGTGACTTCTACCAGAGCAGGCAGAATATCTTCATCTTGAAACTTCATACTCCCTCGGCCATGGATGGTTCCTGAAAAGTCTTGAGTTTTGCACTGTAGCCAACAGGGTGGGTGGGGCTCATTCTCTGGGAAACATGGTATCCTCTTCATCCGACTACCTTCTCAGACTTGCTGTTGCTGCTCATGATCCTAGATAGAACCCTTTTGTCATCCAAGCCTTCTTACATCAGAGCCACCTCTGCGCAGCCTCCTCTATACCCAGCCTTGCATGCTCCTGCCCTCACACTTATTTGTCTTCTAATGAGCTGGTTGGTCCACTGAAGGCAGACACCACTTATTGGAATCCTTTATATCCCCAGCATCCTGCTCCTGGGAGATGCTTGTAATTTTTATCAACGATGTCAATTTTTACAGACAAACTTTATTCCCCACTTTCTGGTGCTAGTGTAAAATGTCCACAGAACGTTTTTTACCAAAAGCTTAAATATTTTGTACATCTTTCTTTTTTACCATACTTTAGTATAACATGAATCAATACAAAGATTTTTTTTTTAAGGTGGGAAACACTCTGAAAGCTTTGAAAGAAAGAAGGTAATGTGAAAACATTTATAAATAATTTGAACATTGTGTTTCTCTTAATTAGACTGAAAACAGGGACAATGTCTTAAGGAGGGCCCCTGGCACAATGTATATATGTTACTCAGAAAGGGAAGGAGGACTGAGAAAGGAGTCTTCTCCCCTTAACACTGAGTGGCTTTGTTTGCCATGTTGGCTAATTGCCACCTTGGAGTGCCCTCAGAGTCCTGAGGAGATGGGACTCAGGATAAATACTTGCTTGTTAGTTCCTCGAGGCCAGGGTCTGATCGCTTATTATTTGTCTCTCCAGTAGCTGAAATGTGGCAGGTGTTCAATAATCTTTCCTTCAACAGGATGGTGGCAAGAAAGATCCATAATTTGGGGCACAGCCTGGGGATTTTGCACAAGGTATAGAATAGGATGACCGAGTGCTAGAGGAGGCGTTACAAATGGGTTCCCGAGTGTAGCTTGGGATCGGTCCTGTGTGTGGCTATAACATCCTGGAAGACCAGGTCCTAACCAGAAACTAGTTCTTAATCAGAGCACAGCAGGATTCTTATTTAACTGGTGCATATATAGATCCCTTGGGATCTGACACCTGCTAGCCATATTCCCTACCTGCTGATCTATTCCTTAGATCAGATTCTCCTGATCTAAGAGATTTTGTTACAGAAACACCAGGCCTTTCCCTGTGCCACCAAGCTGTCCTTATTGTTCTCTTTACCCCATTACCTTTCCCACCTAGAAAACACTTCTTTAAGTCCCAGCCCAAGCACTGTGTGTGGCAGAAGCCACGCCCCTAAGGATTTCAACACCAACCTCGCCTCCTCTGTGTTCCCGTATCAACTTGGGCATAACATGTCGTTTTATTGGAATTCCTTATTTGCTTTTTATCTTCCCCAAATAGTAAGCTCTATAAGTCAAGAACTTTGTCATCTTCACCCTGGGGTCCCCAAAACCCAGGTGAGATTTTGGCATAATTTAGATGCTCAACAAAAGTTTCTAAAGCTGAACTGAGGCTGCCTACATACTGTTGAACATCACTCTGTTAAAACTGTAAGGATGAGGTATAAAATATGACTATGAACTCAGAGCTTTCCATCTTATCTTTTTTAAATGCTAGAGGGTAAATTTAGACAGTGTATTTGCTAGTGTATTTATTGAGGATTTTCAGGGAAAGAAAAAGAAAAGTTGACCTATGAGTGTGTTCTTTCCACTAAAAATAGTCTTCTGGGAGGACGGCACCTCAGAGCCGAGATCAAAGATAATTGTGCCTGTCTTAGAAACCCCCAGGTTATTTTTAAGTAAAACAAAATGGGATGATTATAAAAGATTATGTTTGGAAATATAATTATTTCCTAACTTCTGAGCACAAGCCTTGAGAGCGCTTCTTTGAATACATGCACTGACAAATATTCCATTAAAGGATAGACTTGTTTACAGCAAAAACATTTTGGTGCAACAAGGTTATCCAGTTGACAATTTCTTGCAGTACATTATAATTATATAGTGTAATTTTTTTAAAAATTTGATTACCATAAAAAGTCACAAGTAAAGTATAATTATTTCCAAAAGTATGTATATATTAAAAATGTCTAATTTAATGTAAAGTGGACCAAAGTTGAGATATCCAAACTCAAGAATCTTATTGGTGTCTTCTTGAGAAAGAGACTGATAAGATATAATTAAGAAAAGGTTTGAAAATAAATACTGCTTTTATTGTCTCACAGAAATATCAACAAATATATTTATATATCTGCACAGTTGACCAGCCAGTGTCTAACTACTATTATGTGAGAAATCTTTGGCCATACAGTAGAAATTTTAAAAGGATAAATCACCTTTTATCAGAATAATCAGACAAGGCAGATACCAATTATGCAGAGACATTGCGAGGATGACTGTATGTCATTTACCCATTATTCGAAAGGGATATCTTTCTAACAAATAAGTCACCATCCAAGCTCTGTTACTGTTTGGAGGTCATGATCTCAAAGTAAAACAGTCCAATACTATGGAGGTGCTCCAAAGAATTGTCTAATATACCAATTAATCTGAAGCCACGTCAGCTATATTCAAGGGTTCTGGACTAAAGCACATGGAGTGGGTAAGTTTTGCTCTTATGTTTTCTTATGTGGTGATAGAATTGAAAGGATGTGAAAAGATCTCAGTTCATTCAATAACTGTTTTCTGAGGACCCATAAACATGGTACAGGACACAGAAAGACATTTCATGGTTCCTAGCCTAAAGTAGTTTAGGGACTAATTTGGAGGATGTGATTTATGCATGAGCCACCATTACAGAACAGCAAATGCAAACCATTTTCAAGAAATGTAGAGGGAGATTAGGAGGTATCCAATATGGGGTTTTGGAATGGTGAAGGGGGTCAGTCTTTCTTCCTACCTGGGACTGGTTTCTAGGTCATAAAAGTTGCAAATGCAGGTTGCAGGATTCACTTGTGCTTTGTGGTCCTAATGAAAGCCTGATTTCAGAGGAAAATGTCCCTGGCCTGTGCTGATAAGATGGACTGAGTGATGCCAAATGGGACTCATGATTCCATTTTGATTCAAGGACCTCTTGCCTGAGAACCTGGGTCTTCAAAAAAATTTTTCTGGTAAATAGACTGCATTCTTCTGCCAAAAATAAACCAACGGAAGTGCCACCAAGCATGTAGTGTGGGGGAATTACGTTGAAAAAATTTCATCTGAAGGTGAATTTTTTTTTAATTGCTAGGTTTGAGAAAGAACTGTGAGGCTGCCCTGATTTCAGATATTTCCTATAATACACCATATATGAAAACAAGCCTGAAATTCAGAGGGATCAAGATGATGGAGAAATTCCTGGATCTGCTTAATTTCTCTTGAGGCAAAGAAAATTCAGGACACATTCTCTTCATTTTGACACTTCTATTTGAGGCAGTTAGGCATGAATTCAAATGTACAATCTTTAAACACAAAAAACAAAAATGAAAAAGTTTCTAACACTTCAGTCGTCTTCTTACTTTTATTTATATAATTTATTTAGAAAATATTTAAATGTCTGTGTTCTAAAAATTAAATGCCTTTACTCCATTTTTGAAGTGTGCTAAGTTGTAGCTTATATACATAAAGAAAGTTTAGGGTATGGTGGATATCTATTCCTTTTGCTTTCGTAGCATTGTTTTCCTCATTTATAAACTGATATTACTACTCTTTAAGAAATTGTCTTGCACCCCATCATTTGTGCTTCTGTGAGACTACTAATCAAAGGGGACTACCCCTCTTCTCTAGGCCAAAAATGGGGAGAAAGCATTCCAGGCCTGGCCCATCTGAGTATGCCATTGTGCTGGTCACACTGAACGGCCAGTTAGAATCCTTCTGTAGGATTCTATAGATAAATTCTGGGGTAAGAGGCTCACACTTTTTTCCTGGGATCATTAAGATGTGATGATGTAATTCTGGCCTCTCTGGCTCCTGTTGCAAAAGGAAATTCATTAACTTCAAGACAGAATGAGGCTGGGCACCTGGGTGGCTCAGTCAGTTAAACATTCGACTTCAGCTCAGATCATGATCTTACGGCTGGTGAGTTTGAGCCCCGCCATGGGGCTCTGTGATGACAGCTTGGAGCCTGGAGCCTGCTTTGTATTCTGTGTCTCCCTTTCTCTCTGCTGCTTCCCCACCTCAAAAATAAATAGATATTAAAAAAAAGTTTTAAAGACAGAATGAGGCCAATAATCAAGAGAAAGGAAAAAAATGCCAAGACTAGAGAGAGAAAAGTGTGAACATGAGTGCATGTGAGAAAAAAAGAACTCATGTCACCTCATGAGTCCCTTGCAGTCTCTGAGCCCAGCATCAACCTTGAATTTCTCAACCATGTGAACCAGTTATTTGTTTGAGTTGTATCACTTTTCATCTATAGCAGAAAGAATCCATCTTTATACATAAGGTTAAAGCTTCATATTGTTAACCCCATCCCTACTAAAGAAGCAATAGAAATCATCCATCCATCCATCCATCCATTCATCCATGTATGCAATAAACATTTAATGAATACTCACTGTATTCCTAGGCTCTGTACAGAACACTTTGGATGATGTGCTAAGATGACTAAGACATGATCCCAACCCTCAATGAGTTTTCAACTAGATGGGGAGAAAAATACATCAATGGATTGTTCATAATACAATGAAAGATTTAAAAATATTGATGTGAGGGGTGCCTGGGTGGCTCAGTCAGTTAAGTGTCCGACTTGTCTCAGATCATGATATCACAGCTAGTGAATTCAAGCCTTGCGTCAGGCTCTGTGCTGACAGCTCAGAGCCTGGAGCTTGCCTCAGATTCTGTGTCTCCCTCTCTCTGCTCCCCGCCTCCTGCTCACACTCTGTCTCTCCCTCTCAAAAATAAATAAACAGTAAAAATTTTGAAAAAAATTGATGTGAGCACACACCCATAGATATGTAGGATCAATATATCTGTGCAGAAGTCAGAGAATTGTGCAGTAAAGTAATAAGCGGGGCTGCATAGAAGAAGCTGGAATATGTGAACAAATATGTAATGCTTTGAAATTACAAGTGCCTGGTTTTCTGGAGGTTGGTGAGGAGACTATCACTGTGGTAGAAAGGTATAACACAGAAAGTGAATTTTGGATAATCTTAAAGGCAGCAGAAAAATGGATAGAGGCTTATTTGTTTGGATTTTTAGCTTTACATGTTGTTTTATTCTCTTTTGGTAAAAGCATGATTAGCTTATTTTTAGGAATCTAACTGTGGTGTCTATGGTGAAGAATGATCCAGAGTTGAGGAGAGTGGGTTAGAGAGACAATAGTACATGCTCAAGTACGTGAGGTTCAGAGGCAGTGCCGTCATCAAGAGACATTTGGGAGATTTGATGAGATTTGGTGCTGACCACAGGGGTGGGCAAAGTCAGAGCTGACCACAAGATTTGGAACTTGAATTTCTAGGAAGATATTGAAGGCGTCAGTTAAGATCAGAACTTTAGGGGAAAGAACAGGTCTTGGGGGGAGGAAATAGCAGAGTCCTTCTTAAGACATACTAATTTGTGGGATGTGGAAGAGGTGATGTTTAGTAGGCAGCTGTTAATGTGGGTATAGAACTTAGAATATCTTAGCAACCAAAGCTTGGGTTTCAGGAAGTTTTGACAATGTAGAGGGCAATTAAAGCCCTGTAGGATGGATGAGATTATCCACAGCAGAGCTTTAAGACTGAGAAAAGAGTGCATCAAGAATGAAACCTCCTTGAATCACTATTCTGTACACCTGAAAATAATATAACATCGTATGTTAACTATAGTGTAATTAAGATTTTAACAATCAGAACACACACAAAAAAGGTAGACCCTTAAGTAAGTAAATAGAATAATTTTAAATTTGAAAAAGAAAAGAAGACCCCCCTGGGGAACAACAATATTTCAAGAATGGGAAGAAGAGGAGGAGCCAATGTTATAAAGAAAGGAAATGAGAATCAATACCCAACACATAAGAAGGGCTTCTCTTGAGGCACCTGGGTGGCTTAGTTGGTTAAGCATATGACTCTTGATTCTGGCTCAGGTCATGATCTCACAGTTCATGAGTGTGAGCCCTGCATCAGGCTCCGTGCTGACAGTGCAGAGAACTGCTTGGGATTCTCGCTCTCCCTCTCTCTCTCTGCCCCTCCCCTGCTTGCTCTCTCTGTCTCTCTCAAAAATAAAATAAACAACAACAAAAAAAGAAGGGCTCCTCATACTTTTGAATAAATGAATGGGTGCACGAATGAGAAATTAGGACTGTAGAGATTAAGAGAGAAAAGAATTTTGAAAGTAGGGAGTAGATTGCCTCTCCCTGGCATTTAAAAATGAAATAATAAATACAATAGGAGAGAAAATTACAAATGATTAGGACTGATCTGCTCCTATTTCCATGTTTCCCCAATGTTTTTTCTCTATTAAGTCTGATAGCTCTACAGCTTGTAGAATTAGACTTAATATTTGCCTGGCGGAAAGAATCAAAATATGCCCCAGATATTCAAGGAAAGAGCTCATTGTTAAGAGCATGGTACATTTGCATTGAGGAATCACCTTGCTGTGTTCCAGGGGACTTCTCACACTAGCTGTTTGGTCACTGACATTCATGCCAGGGGTTCCCACTGAGTTCCTATCTGGAGAAGAGCACTAAGGCAAGCCTTCAACTTAATCCCCAGAAGGGGCGGCCATGGCACACTCCCACTGCCTTTGGAAGAAGAAAATGCTTGCTTACTGAATGTCAGTCTTCTTGATTCTAAGAATGTCCTCAGTTTGTTGGAGGAAGAGCTGACATTTTCTTCATGCTGCAAATTGGAGACGACTGGGGGAAAAAGGTTCATAGAAAAAGGAAAAAAAAATCTTTTTACAGCATCTTTTATAAATGGTGACAATTGCATCTGGGTAATTATTCATTTAGTTTCAGAGGTTTCAGGAGATCAAACAGAGGGAGAATGATTCATGAAATTTAAATAGTAGCAGGTAAAGTCAGATCTGTGACAGGGAGCAGGAGGCTGCCATGCTGCAATTAGAGATTTCTGGATCATGGGGTAGAGAGTGTGAAGCTAATTAAAATGGCTGCAACTTCAGGCCATGGCCTTGCTCAGAAGACCTTAAATGTTCTTGAAATTTTTGTTGGTACGTTTAAATGATAACTCGGAGGGTGCTCCAACTTGTTCAAGGAAACGTTGTCAGTAGGTCCATGTTGTGGATGTGGGGCACAAAAACTTAGAAAAACGTGCATGCTATTATCCACATAGGCAGAACAGAAAATGACTTCATAGGTCTTTCCCAAATAAAAGTTAACACACACGTAGAAACCACCAGGTTCCTACACTGTTCTAAGTGCTTTAGTTATTTATTTAATTCTTACAACAACTCTGTGAGGTAAGGACCATTAGTACCCTCATTTTGCATATGGGAACATAAAAGTTCAGGGGGCTAAAGAATTTGTCTGAGGCCATATATACATCCAGTAAGCGGTGTAACCAGGGATTCAGACCCAGGTTCTCTAACCAGAGTCTAATCCCAAGAAGTCTGAGGATGGTATGCATTATTTTCTTTAAAGAAATTTTTTTAATGTTTATTTATTTTTGAGAGACAGACGGAGCACAAGTAGGGGAGGGGCAGAGAGAGAGGGAGATACAGAATCCAAAGCGGACTCCAGGCTCTGAGCGGTCAGCACAGAGCTCGACAGGGGTCTCAAACTCAAGAACTACAAAATCATGACCTGAGCCGAAGCTGAACACTTAATTGGCTGCGCGACCCAGGCGCCCCTGCGTTACTTTCTGATTAAATAGTTTCATGTAAGGAAAAGTGCTTTGTAAGCTATAAACACCATCCGAAGGAAAGAAGCATGGAGAAGAAGACACAGAGAGGAGGAGGAATAATACTAAGATTAAAGAAGGAAAGAGACAAGGAAGGGGTTGGAGAGAAAGAAGAGAAAGGAAATGGGGCCAAATGGAAAAGGAGATAAGGGTGTGATGCCTCCTCTTGCCCAGGTCAGTTTGGCTCATGCAGCCACATGTCTGGCTCTGTGCTTAGTGTCCAGTTGGATTTCTCATGGTCCAACACACTCCTCCCTCTAGCTAGGATGACACTCGTGACCCCTCAATCACTGCTTGTTCCTTCCAGTCCCCGCTGCCCTGAATGTGTTCTCCCCCCCCTCGCAGATTCCCTCCAGGCCCTCCCATGCCCATCCTTCAAAACCCAACTTCGGGTCTAGCCCATCCTAGCAAACCTCTGCCGACTCTTCCAGCATTTAGAGATTTGGGGACCACTTTGAAAACCATAGACTTTTAGAATTTGACCATCTTTTGACATTCTCCAGTTCCAATTGCCCATTTTACAAATGAAGGGAACTGAGGCCCATGAAAAGAGTTTTCCCAAGGCCACCAATTACATGTGACTGCTCCAGAAATCGTTCCGGTTCTCCTTCACTCCACATGGCTGCCCCGCATTCTCCAAGCTGATTGTTCATGCTTCTCTCCCTGGACTGTCACACTCATGAATGGGGTCAGGTCCTCCTTGATTTTTGTGTCATCTGTTTCTTGTAGCACAGTGCTGCACATGGTAGGTGCTCAATAAATGATTGATGTAGAACCAATGAACTTTTTCTTTGTACATAGAAAACCGTTCAGAAGCAGTAAAGTTGAAAAGAGACCATCAGCTCTGCTCTAATGCTGAATGAATATTTTCTGTAGCATTTACCTAAGAGCAGTTATAACTCATACATATTAGAGATTATCTTCAATTTTTAAAAATAAATGTCTTTTAATAATAATCTAAATCAGCGCATCCTCATTAGCCCTTTTTGTGTTCTGTTATGCAAACAGAATACTTGTCTCTGTTCCAGGGCAGCAGGAAACCTATCTGGTGACAAAATATATGAATTTTCCTTTCTTAAGTTTCTTCATAAATGGTAAATAGAGCAAAGGAGCATCTTAAACCATGCCAACAAAGGCCTCATTAAATGGTTGCTGGCAATTGATCAAGATTAATGTGTGGGTATATTCACTGGACAAAGTGCATGGATGGCTCTTACTTATTAAACATAACAAATTACAAGGGAATAAATTGGTTCATTACCTTTAATTGGAGCATCCCCAATTGACCACATCATCAGGGTCAAATATGACAACAGATAGGGACTTTGGAGGAATATCGTTTTATACTACCCATTTATCAATTATCCCAATAGTAGCATTAATAACAAGTAATAATCACATTCTTACAGCATTACTTATAGTATTGTGAAAGCAGAAATTATAAGAGGCTGGAGAATGAATGCCAGATCACAGAGACATGAAGAGACAAGAGAATGTCCTTTACTTCTAATGGAAACATGCATGCTGAAAGCTTACCAAAAGGGATGCAGAAAGGAAAAACAAGAAACCAACAGGCATTGAGTAACTATTTCGCGCCATGCTCTGTGCTATACGTTTCACAAACATGACCTTGTTTAATACTCACCAGCCATCCTTGTGGTAGATATTTTTCACTCTATTTTAGAAGTGAGGATACAAAAGCTTCAAGAGGCGAAATTGTCTACATTTGAAAATAGTGAGCCTGGATTCAAACCCAGATCTGTATGACAGCATGTATCACGGTGGACACTGCTGGAGTCCTAGCCCACATCCATCACCACACTTTGTTCTCAGGACAAAGGTATCTAGCACCTTTGTGTTGCAGTGGTACCTGGCCTCCCTATAAGCACTAGGCAGTCAGTCTTGATTAGTCTAGTGACCCCTTGCCAGGGATCGATTTGTGAGTTGACAGTGATCCAAGCCTGGACGATGAAACAGAAAGGGTAGTCTGCCCTGGGGGCTTCTGGAAAGATTCCTCTTGCTCTTAAAAATAGATGCACAGAAGAGATACACTCTTACTGTTGTCACTTGCAACCAAGAGGGATATAATTGACCTACTGACATTAAAAGGGAGAAAAGCTGGAAAGCACCTGGGTCTACGATTGTGCATTTAAATTGCTGGATTCCCCAGCTGAGACTGTTCTAGCTCTAACCTTCCTGTTATGTGAAATAATGCATTTTCCTTTTTGCTTAGGCTACTTTCAGCTTTGCAGCCCAAGCGTGTTCCCAGATACAAATTTCAAGTCCTTTCAAGGCTGAGATTGAATTAGAAACAAAACAAAACGCTGCTGCCGGAGAGAGTTTATAGGCAAGCTGGAATTGTCCAAGGCATGTGAGGAAACAAGTAAAGGACAGTCGGACAGAAAATGATGAGCATGTTTACAGTGACTGCCCTGGGCCAAAGTCTTGATGCCAGCTGCATGTTTCACCTCCAATGACACCGTCCTCTGAGAAGCTTAAGGCACTTAGGGCAAAGGGAGCCCTTTGTTTTAGGGAGGTTCTGATGAATGTATTCTCTTTCGTCCTTTATTTCTCTTCACAGAAGGTAGCAGCTTTGTGGAATGGGTCCAGTCTTGCAGAAAGGAGTAAAAATTGGCCAACCCACAAACGTATCTTGCCATCCCTTCCTCCTGCCTGCACATTCCATGGTCTGTGTGTATTGCCCAGATCACAGAGTAAATAAAACTACCATTACGTGGAACTGGTTCTTTTAAAACCAGTCCTGTGGGTCCCCGATACTTGGCAAGACTGGTCCAGGTTATTGCAGCTCTTTTAGGTAAAGTGGGTATTCCCTGGCGCTGCTCTGGAGGCGCTCTGGGCTTGTTCATTGAACAACAACAACAAAAGATAAATGTTAGAGCTCCCTAGTGCTTTAGGTCCTCATGGGTTTGGATCAAAGCCAAATTTCTGGGAAATAAGAGTATATATAGATAGAAATACATTGACATATAGACAAAGCAAGAGGACCGACTGAAAAAACAAACGGTGAGAGCAGCATGGAATTAATGGAAAAGAACAAAGATGACATAGCCACTTAGACATGAGTGCAAATCCAGGTTCTGCCTTTGTTTAGCTCTGGGATCTTAGGTAATTTATCCAGACTATACTCTAAGATTCCTCATTTGTTTGTTGGAGGTAACAGTACCGGTGTCACGGGAGGGTTCTAAGGTTTGGAGACATGATTACTGTACCTCCTAAACTCTTACACCAGACCTCCTGCCCTACGTGAAGTGGATTGTCTCAGCTAATTCACACAACGCTAGGAAGTAGATATTTTCTTCCTTTGCCCATTTCGCAGGTGTGGAAATTGAGACGTAGGAAAGGACAAATAATTTTCTGAAAGTCACACAGCTACTGAGATGGAAACAAGGGGTGACTGAGGGCTGCTCACCCCCTTCGTGCAGTCACCGGTCAGGTGCTGTGCATACAGAGCTGAATGTCCTACCTCCGCTCAGGCTGCCCCTTGGGGGACCTACCAAGGGGGAATCTTTCTTTCCCGAGCCACCCCCAGCCTCACTTGCAACTTTTCTGTGTGCTGACCGCTTCTAGTTACAACCTCCTCAATTGCTCCTGCCAGAATGTTTTCCTATTCATAATCTGGCCCCAACGTCAAGTTAATAGTGTTGGACAAACCTTTGTATCCAAATTTAAGCCTTCTTTGATTTTGAAGGGATTTCTTCTTTCTGGTGAGATCATCAGTTATTTTAAGAACTAACGTTGAAGCTGCTAATAAGAGAAGCCATTGAGACAAAGGCCTCTGTCCAAAGCGAAATTGTCCAATTAGAGGCCATCAGTGTGCTGGGCCTGGGGTGCCTTTTTTGCTTTCTGGGTGGCCACGCACCCTGCCCACCACTCCACAGACTCAGTCCACCTTGTCCCTATCCCTCTTATCTTCATCTCCAATTAGTGGCTGTCTGGGAAAAGCCTGGAGCTGTTTGCTCTTCCCCCCTCACCGACTCCGACCCACCCCAACACTTGACAAACCCCAACCAGCAACTTTCTGACTGGTCCCTTGGGATGAATGACCCTGGGCGAAGCCTAAAGTAAAATGACCCGCTCCTCTGAGATCAGAGACACAGTAGGAAGCCAGCGCTGCCTAGTGTGGCCTGGGTGGTCGTGAACAAGGTGGGGCTTCCTGGCCGGAATGACCTGGGAAGAGCCTGCCCGGAGACTGGGACAAGACCTGAGTAGGATGTGAACATCCCTTTTAGCGATTGTGTGGGGCCATATTTAAGAGGATTGGCCCCAGGACATTCCTTCCCGCCGGCTTACCTGATGAGCTGTCCTAGTCGGCCACAAATCCACTTGGAGCGAAGATTCCCACACTGAAGGCTAATCATGCCTTCATCAGAATTTATATGACTTGCTGGTTCTGCAAAATCCTCTTTCTAACTGACCACACATTTACAATGTGCCGTTTCTGGACACTGTCTGCGTGCCCTGAGCTGTGTCAAGCACTATTAACATCTACAAGCTTTGCTCAAGATTTATGTTTTAGATCATCTGGACAGTGTAGTTTGCCTTTTCCCTTAACTTTTACTAGATTGATATTTTTTAACCTTTCTCTCCCTCCCTTCCTCTCTTTTCCCTCTGCATTTGGTTTATCCCATTCATGCAGCTATCATTAGTTTCCACTACTGTCACCTTTGGTATTTAAAGATAACCTGGCATCAGAATAGGGTTTCTTTGAATCCTGTGAGTCCTGTTTTCCTGTGACAATCCAGTCCCGTGTCAGCTGCTGAACAGGGGCCTCCAGGTGCTCCAGGTAAGGCTGATTCTTAGGTAAGCGGGGGGTAGCTCTGGGAGTCCTAGAAATTGTGACACATAGGTGGGGGTGGGTCATAGTGCATGAACAGCTTAATATTGCTTTCTCTGGAAAGCCTTGTCTAAACCTACTCCAGCCTGGCTTAAAAAATTCCTCCTGTGCCCTTCCCATGGCACCCTGTGTATTGCTGTTACCCTTATTTGTCTGTCTTCCCAAATAGACAGATCCTTGTGAGCAAAGGCTAGACATTAAATATCTCTGTATCCCTAGTGCCTACTCCATTGTCTGCCAAATAATAAGTGCCAATAAAATGTTTGTTGATTCAATAAATTAATGCATTAAGCCCATGAATTCTCTCTGGAAAACACTAGTTCGGATCTCACTTTCCTCTCTGTAGGAAGAAATGCCCAGGCTTTATCAATACATAATTGATAAACATGATGGATAAAGCACATTATAAAAATAAGTGATATTAATTCATTTTAATGTAATTTTAACTAATTTTTAGAATTAATTTAAATTATCCCAAGGCACCTCATTTGGAAACTATTAAAGGGATACGTGCTCCATAGACCATCAGACAAGAAAAATCAGAGGTGTTTTTACTTGTTTTCAGCAAAGGCTGTCAGCAAGATGTATCTGTGTTATGTGTTATGCATCTCAAGTTCTGGGTTGTTGGGGTGATCAGGTTACATCAGGTGTAAGTGATGCCCTAAATGCTATAAAGTTATAAAGATGGAGAAGAGAAAATTTAAGGCATAGCCAAAGAAATCTGAGAAAATGTACTTAAACGTATGCACGTAAATGTATATTTAAACTGTGTTCCCAGACTGTGTTATCACCTTACAAACCTGCTTCCTTGTTCTCTATGCTTCCTTTCCTCGGAGTCAGCTGGTATCTATACCTTTTCAGTGGTCTGCACTGCTTTCTGAATGTCTTCCTCCTCCCAGCTTCCAGCTTTGTCTGGCCTTTTGTACAATCTCTTTTGCAAACGGTGTCTCGGGAGGGGTTAACTGTAGGATGCCTCTTCCATCTGTGAACTTATGTGGTTTTCTCCACTTCATAGATGATAGGTGACCCTTTCCCTAAGAATGATCCTAGAATTTACTGCAGGACAATTCACGGGCTACTTTTAAGAGCTTTGTAATAGGTTGTTACCAGTTGACAACATTTCGTCTTCGTTTTCTTGAGAGGAGACAATCATGCACTTAGATAAGAGAAGCAAAATTTGCTTTCTAATGCTAAGCTGGCAAAAATCATGGTCCCCAGTGTTGGTTTGTGAAAGGGAAAAGGCATCACGATGAGAGTTTCTAATTTATTAAATCTCTTGAAATAAATAGTTGACAAATTAATGTGTTTTTTTTTTCAGAGTGCAAGCAACAGGCTGCGCGAATACTTGCTTGAGCTGAACTCACCTTGACAGTCACTCAGCTCTCTGGCAGTTAACAAAAAGGTTTTAAGATAGAAAGTGGACTATTTAGCCTTCATTAATCATTCATAGTGTTCAAACACATCATCCAGTAACTGAAGAGGGGTTAATGGTAGCTAAGCTTGAGTCTGTTGTCAAAAGTAGGTTTAACTTTCTATGAACTCACTGGACACAAAGAATGCTGCCTGTTTACTATTCCAAATGTCACCAGCGAGGAGCAAATGGATGACTACTAATGGTAATTAAATACCTCTGAAGCCATTTGTACCAATAACAAAGAGTTACTGTCAGAACTTGAATGAGGTCCATCTGCCCATTTTAAAAGAATGTTAACATTATATAAGTGATAAAGCAGACAGCAACAACTAAATAAATAGACAAACACCTAAGTTTGGCGATAGCATTTCTCTAGATGAACACTTGATGTCTTTCCCTTGGAAACAAGAGATTAATCAAAATATTCTCTAGTCTTTAGTTGTTTCAATCCCACTTTGGCCCGTGAAGTAATTAGAAGGAGGTTTTTAGCAAAGGCTCTTCCATCTATGTTCTCTAAGCTGTGGAAAAAACTGTTTGAAATTCTATTTGAATTTTTTCTACCCTGCAAACTTCCTGGATTCAGTTTCTACTATTGACTATTTAATTTAATTCAGATGCTCTCATCTCCTTAAGTGAAGGGGGGAAAAAAGACTGTGGATTATTTTGCTTTCTGTCTTCACAGCACAGAACCCCACAGTTGCTACTTCTTGCACAGATGGATTGACAGCCGAGGGTTTTCCTTTGGTGGGCTCATCTATTCAGCTGCCCCTGAGGCCCCTGCAAGGGGCTGTCTGACTTCTGTTGGACGTCCACTGGGGTTTCCTCTGCATCTTCATCTTTCTCTACTGTGACAAGACAAAATATAAAAAGATATGGCATGAAAGAACCAAAAAGGTGAAGAATATCTAAATTCTTTTGAAATACACCTAAAATCCTAGAGCAGCCAGAATAAAAGTGCACAGAGGGTTCCGAGAGGGAGCTAATGCATTCATCAAACCTTTGGAAAGGCAGTTTCTTATAAAGATATGGACTTCATTAAATCAGCTCTCTTTTACCAGGCTGTAGAAGTACCTGTATATCTGATGGCTTAGTTCTAGTGAGAGGAGAAAGTTGCTGGTGAAGAAGAGGAATAGCAAGGGCATTGGTAGCAATTGTATAGTGGGAATGAATGAGTACTGAGAACTTAGATATTTACCTATATCCTTACATAATACTTAAAGCAGTACTGGAGAAGGTATGGCAAAATAACATCTTAAAAACACAGAGATGAGTACCAAGAAAGAAAAAGGGGTGTATAAAATCTAAAACAGCAGCCTGTATCAATTAGGTCTTCTTATGTTCCAAATAACAGAAAACACTTGAACTGTTTAAAACAATAGGAGAATTAATTGACTTACATAACTGGGGAGTCTAGAGGTAGGGCAGGCTTCAAGATTGGTTTGATCTAACTCAGCAATGTCCCTAAGGACTCTGACTCTTTGCTCTGCCTTTTGTTCGTGGTGTCAGTTTTATCCTATGCCTAGTTTCACACATGGTTGCAAGATGGCTGCCAGCATCTCTGGGGACTGCATTCTTTCTCATGGAAGTCCAGAGAGAGAAAGCAAAAGGTAAAGTGTGTTCCTCTTAGCCAAACAAAAGTCCTGGATTTCAGTCTGATAGGGACCAGTATAGGTCATGCTTGTGACAGGAATGGGCTCAGACTGAATAGCAGTTTAGTGCTCACATCTAGAATTAGGGAGAAGGGATCAGTGACCCTCAAGATGCAAAATGGTTGTGTTGAGGGGAAGAACGGAACAGATGTGGCAAGGCAGTTCACAATGTATGTATGCTATGACCCAAGCGTACAATTCTGTACGCTTCCTGAGAAAGGAGACGTTCCATCAAGTTCGTGTTTTCCCTGCTTCCTTGAGAGAGTTATCTTGGAAGATTTTACAGTATTCCTCAAAGTGTTGTTCATGGACCAAAATTATAAGAGCTGCTTAAATGCAGGTCCCTGGACTCTTCCCAAGACCTTCTGAATCACAATCTGTGTGAGTGACAGCTGGGAATTTGCACTAGTAAGCTTCCTGGATGGTTTTTATGCCCATTAGTATATGGAAATTTCATGGAAACTTGCTCAGAGGTAGAGGTAACAGGGGACTATCATCATACTTCAGGATTTGATAGTTTCTTACAGTACCTTTGTAAACTTTCTTGAACAAAAATAACTACCAATAGTTGCCACCCTGGTAACAACTCACATTAATATGGATCTTGTTTTATTTTAGTCAAATGTAAAAATCTTTTTTGAAAGCTGTTTATAAAATGATTTACATATTTTGTATGGGGAAAAGAAGTCTAGCTCTTTGGAATCATGCAGGGAAAATAATTGTGCACCGCATTTTTCTCTTTTTTAAGGGATGCTTTTAAAATTATTCACATGCACTTATATTTCATCTTAACTTACTTTTTTTTCTCAACTTCCTTTTGGATCCAGTGATGGGTATTGCCATACACATAAACATTAACTGAGAGACATGGCTTTCTACTACATTTGGAAAAAGGGCAAGTACTTCCAATTTATGTGGTTTTGTTATATCAAGTGAAAATTCATTTTCTCTTAAGAAAAATGAAAAGAGTGAGGTTTTGTCTTCTGGCTGATCAATGATTTATTGGTAAAGATTTTCTTCAAAAAATTAGTTTATTTTGATTAATATTTTCTCATACATTGAGATAGATCAAAATAACACTGTATTATCCGGGTGGTGATGATGAGTCTCGAAGCATGAAGAGTCTGAGTGAGTTTTCCAATGGGTTGATATTTTATGGACAAGATTTCAACATAAATCATGCGCATAGATTTTAAACATATTTGTTCATTCAAAAATATTGTGTATCTAATATATACTTTGCTAAATGTTGAGGATACAGTCATCAGTAAAACACTCATGGTACCTGCTCTCACAGAGTTCATAGTCTAGTACTGTGCTATCCAATATGCCACTAGCCACCTATGTCTATTTTTAAATTTGAATTAAATGAAATTAAAGTTTTCTCAGTTGTATCAGTCACATTTCAAGAGCTTAATAAACACATGTGACCAGTAGCTATTGTATTGGACAGTGCAGATACAAAATAGTTTCATCATTACAGAAAATTCCACTGGACAACATGGGTAGTAGAATCAAATAAATTTCATTCGGGGGATGGGAAGAGAGTGTCCCAAGATGGCAGTATATGAAGATCCTGAACTCATCTCCTCGCATGAACATACCAAAGGTATATAAACATATAACTACATACGAAGTAATTTCCACTGACAACGAACTGAAAACTAACTGAATCATTTTTTCCACAAGAAGGAATAAAAGGGCCACATCAGGATGGGTAGGAGGCTAGAAACACCACCCCTTGCATAGTGACACATAATAGAGAGGGATTTCATGGGCTGGAGCCTCTCCCTGAGGATCAAGGGGGTTTGTGCCCCATATGGAACACTTCAACCACTGGCACCTGCGTCAGAGACATGAAGCCCCCCCCAATATCTGGCTTTGGGAATCAATGGAGCTTATATCCAAGGGACTCCAGGGGGCTAAGGAGATCTAAGTACTCTTTTCAAGGGACTTGTGCATGGACTCACTTGTCCTGGGAACCAGTGCAAAGGCAGCAGTATGAACGGTGACTAGATTATATATGAAGGTGATTCAGTTGCTAATCTTAAAACATTGGCCAGAGAGGCAGAGATTAGGTGGAATTTTCCTAGGTACAGAGGTGCTAAGGAGCACCATTCTTTTGCACTCCCCCTCTGTTTTTCTAGTGCAGACACGAGGATGTGCCACACACCTAAACCTCTTCTCCAGCATCACCAAACTGGGAGTGTGCCTTGCCGCCACTGCTCTTTCCTGGCCTTGCTGAAGCCACAGGTGTACACTGTCCCTTACACTCTTCCTCTGCCTTTGCCATGGGAATGGAGACAAAAAGGAAGCTGGGGTAGTTTCATTTATATCATTCAAAATAGACTTTGAAAACAAAAACTCTAAAGACAAAGAGGGACATTGCATAATGATAAATGAGCCAATCCAACAATAGGATACAACATTTGTAAATGTTTATGTGTATTCAATATAGGAGCACTTAAATATATACAGAAAACATTAACAAACCTAAGGGAAAAATTGAAATGCATACAATCATAGCATTTAATACCCCACTTACATCAGTGGAAGAATATTCAGACAGAAAATCAGTAAGGAAACATCAGCTTTAAATGACACATTAAACTAGATGCACTTGGTAGATATATAGAGAACTTTCCATCCCAAAACAGCAGAACACAATTTTTCTCAAATGCACATAAATCATTCCCAGGATAGAGCACATGTTAGACCACAAAAAAGTCTCAAGGCTCCTGGGTAACTCAGTCAGTTAAGCTTCCACCTTCGACTCAGGTCATGATCTCTCAGTTTGTGATTTCTAGCCCCATGACAGCTATGAGCTGTTAGGCTCCAGAGCCTGCTTCAGATTCTGTGTTTCCCTCTCTCTCTGCCCCTTCCCCCCCACCTCAAAAATAAAATAAACATTAAACAATGGTGTCAATAGGGGTGCCCAGGTGGCTCAGTTGGTTAAGCATCCAGCTTTGGCTCAGATCATGATCTCACCGTTCGTGAGTTCAAGCCCTGCCTTGGGCTTTGTGCTGACTACTCAGAACCTGGAACCTGCTTCAGATTCTGTATCTCCCTCTGTCTCTGCCCCTCCTCTGCTCTGGCTCTGTCTCTCAAAAATAAATAAACATTAAAAAATAAAAATAACTAAAAGTCTCAATAAATTTAAGAAGATTGAAATCATACTTGGCACCTTTTCTGACTTTAATGGTATGAAACTAGAAATAAACTTCTAGAAGAAGACTGGGAAAAGCACAAAAACATGTAGATTAATTAACATGCTACTGAAGAACGAATGAGTCAACAAAGAAATCAAAAGGGGAAAATATTTAAGACAAATTAAATGGAAATATAATTGCAAATCTGTGTAATGTAGTAAAAGCAGTTATAAGTTGGAAGCTCATAGCAATACAGGCCTACTTTAAGAAACAAGAAAAATCTTAATGAAGTAATTTAACTTTATACTTAAAGGAACTAGGACAAGAAAAACAAATGAATCCTAAAGTTAGTAGAAGAAAGGATGTAACCGGAGTGGATCAGAGTAGAAATAAATGACATAGACTGGGGGGAAAAAAACCAATAGAAAAGCAAATTGAAACTAAAACCTGGTTCTTTGAAAGAAAAAACAAAATTGACACACCTTTAGCTGAGCTCGCTAAAAAAGAAAAAAAGAGAGGCTCAAATAAATAAAATCAGAAATGAAAAAGGAGTTACCATTGATACCACAGAAATACAAAGGTCATAAGAGACTACTATGAACAACTATACACAACAAACCGGGGAAGCTAGAAAAAAGTGGCTGAATTCCTAGAAATGTACAATCTTCCAAGACTGAATCATGAAGAAGTAGAAAATCTAAATAGACCAATTACAAGGAAGGAGATAGAATCAGTAATCAAAAGCCTCCTAACAAACAGAAGTTCAGGATCAGACGGCTTCACTGCTGAATTCTACCAAACATTCAAAGATATCCTTCTCATATTCTACCAAAAATTGAAGAAGAGGGAACACTTGCAAACTCATTTTATAAGACCAGAATTATCCTAAGAAAGCCAGATAGGGACACTTCAAAGAAATAAAATTACAGGTCAATATCCCTAATGAACATAGATGCAAAAATCCTCAATAAAATATTAGGAAACTAAATTCAACAATACAATCAAAGGTTCATACACCATGATAATAATTAAGTGGAATTTATTCTAGGGATGCAATAATGGTTCAACAGCTGCATATCAATCAGTATAATATATCACATTAACAAAACGAATAGTTACATTATATGATGATCTCCACAGAAAAGCCATTTGGCAAATTGAGGAGCTATTTATGATAAAAAAAAAAAACAAAAAAACAAAAAACTTTTACCAAAGTGGGAATAAAGAAAAGATACCTCAATATAAAAAGGGCAACATATCAAGGGAAACAAAAACAACGGTAAACTATTAGGATTACATCCAAATAAGAAACTTCTGCATAGCAAAGGAAGCAATCAATAAAGTAAATGGAAATAAAACCAAAAACTTAAAAGGCAACCCACTGAATGGGAGAAGATATTTACAAATATCATATCCCATAAAGGGTTAATGTCCAAAATATATAAAGAATATAATATTCAACACACACACACAAAAACAAATAATCAAAGTTAAAAATGGGCAGACAACATAAACATTTCTGTGAAGAGGACATCCAGATGGCCAACAGACACATGAAAAAATGTTCAACATTGTTCATCATCAGGGAAATGCACATCAAAACCATAATGATATATCACCTCAAACCTTTCAAAATGGCTAAAATAAAAAGTGCAGGAAAAACAGGTGTTGGTGAGGATGTGGAGAAAAAGGAATACTTGTACAATGTTGGTGGGAATGCAAACTGGTAGAGCCACTGTGGAAAACAGCATGGAGTTTCCTCAAAAGCTAAAAACACAACTACCATCCAGCAATTATAGTACTGGATATTTACCCAAAGAATGCAAAAACACTAATTCAAAGTGATACATGCACCTCTATGGTTAAACAGAATTATTTACAACAGCTAAAGTATGGAAGCAACCCAAGCGTCCATCAATTGATGAATGGATAAAGAAGATGTGGTATGTATGTGTGTGTATATTGTATATATATAATGGAATATTATTCAGTCATAAAAGAGAATGAAATCTTCCCATTTGCAACAATAAGTATGGGACTAGAAAGTATAATGCTAAGTGAAATAAGTCAGCCAGAGAAAGACAAATTCAATTATATGTGGAGTCGAGAGGCAAAACAAATGAGCAAAGGAAAAAAAAGAGAGACAGAAACAGAAAAACCAAGAAACAGACTCTTAATTTTAGAGAGCACACTAATGGTTACCAGAGGAAAGGGAGGTAGAGCGGATAGGTTAAATAGTGATGGGAATTAAGGAGTACACTTGTGACGAGTACCAGGTGATGTGTGGATAATTACTGTATTGTGCTTCTAAAACGAATAAAACATTATATGTTAGCTAACTGGAATTAAAATAAGAACTTACAAAAATAAAATAAAGACTCTATACGACAAACCCACAGCAAACATCACACTCAATGGTGAAAAGCTGAAAGTTTTTCCTTTAAAATTAGAAATAAGACAAGGATGCCCTTTCTTATTGCCACTCTTGTCACTTTCATTCAACATAGTATTGGAAATCTTTGCCATGGCAATTAAGCAAGAAAAAGAAATAAGTGTCATCCACATAGGAAAAGAAGAAGTAAAACTATCACTACTTATAGATGACATGATTCTATATGGAGTAAATCCTAAAGACTCATCAAAATACTCTTAGAAATAATATATGAATTCAGTAAATTTATAGGATACAAAACCAATATATGGAAATTGGTTGCATTTCTTTACAATAAAGATGGATGATCAGAAAGAGAAATTAGGAACACATGCTATTACAATGGTATCAAAAAGAATAAAATATCTAGGAATAAATTAAACCAAGGAGGTGAAAGAGCTATACACTGCAAACTGTAGAACATTTGTGAAAGAAATTGAAAAGGACACAAATAAATGGAAAAATATTCTGTGTTCATGGATTGGAGCAATTAATATCGTTAAAATGTCCATACTCCCCAAAGTCATAAATTCAATCTAATCCCTATCAAAATTCCAATGCATTTTTTGTGGAACTGGAACAAAAAAATTTAAATTCATATGGAACACACACACAGACACACAGACACACACAGACACACACACACACACACTAACCATGAATAACCAAAGCAATCTTGAGAAAAAACAAAGCTGGAGGTATCATGCTGTTTGATTTCAAATACACATAGACACATAGACCAATAGAATAGAATAAAGAGCCTAGATATAAACCTATGCATATATGATCAATTAATTCATGATAAAGAAGGCATGACTATACACTGGGGAAAGTACAGTCTCTTATATAAATAGTGTTGAGAAAACTGGAAAGCCACACGTAAAAGAGTAAAACTGGAACACTCTTTTTTTTAAAAAATGCTTCCCCCCCAAAATTTATTTTCATAAATTAACACACATAGCAGTGGGGAATTTAGAGTCACAAACTACCGATAGAAAAGAAGCTGCAGGGACACCATGTATGCTAATGTTACCAAAAAATGTGCAAATTTCCCTTAACAATTAACCATGATAGTATATAAACACTTCATGTAGCTATTTGGGCCTGGAACAGGCCAGAGAGATGCTCAGGCATTACAGTTCTATAAAGAACTAAACAATAAACAAATAAAAATGATTAAAGAATAAGTGGAGGACTTGAATAGACATTTTTCCAAACACATACAGATGGCCAGCAGCCACAGAAAGGTCTTCCACATCACTAATCATTAGGGAAATGCAAATCGACGCCACAATGCGATATCATCTCACAGCTGTCAGAATGACTATTATTAAAAAGATGAGAAATAACAAGTGTTGAAGAGATTGTGGAAAAGAGGGAACTCATACGTTGTTGGTGAGAATGTGAATTGGTATAGGCACTATAGAAAATGGTATGGAAGTTTCTCAAAAAATTAAAACAAAAACTACCAAATGATCCACATATTCCACTTCTGGGTAGTTATCTGAAGAAAACAAAAAAAGTAATTTGAAAACATACATGAACTATGCTCATCACAGCATCATTTACCATGGCCAAGATATGGAAACAACCTACATGCCCATTAATGGGTGAATGGATAAAGAAGATGTGGTATATATATGCAATGGAATATTACTCAGCCATAAAAAAGAAGAAAATCTTGCCTTTTGTAACAACGAGGCTAGACCTTAAAGATACTATGCTAAGTGGAGTAAGTCAGACAGTGAAAGTCAAATACGATATGATTTCACTTTTACGTGGAATCTAAAAATAAAACAAATTAACAAACAAAACAAAACTCGGGGCGCCTGGGTGGCTCAGTTGGTTAAGCGCCAGACTTCGGCTCAGGTCATGATCTCATGGTTTGTGGGTTCGAGCCCCGCGTCGGGCTCTGTGCTGACAGCTAGCTCAGAGCCTGGAGCCTGCTTCCGATTCTGTGTCTCCCTCTCTCTCTGACCCTCCCCTGCTCACGCTGTCTCTCTCTCTCTCAGAAGTAAATAAAACGTTAAAAAAAAAAAACAACTCATAGATATGGAGAAGAGATTGGGGGTCTTTCAGAGGGGAAGGGGATGGGGGGCTGAAAAGGGTGAAGGGGGTCAATTCAGATGGTAACTAGACTTACTGTGATGATCACCTTGTAGCACATGCAAATATTGAATTATTATGTGGCACATTGAAATTAATGTGAAGTTAGATACCAATTTCACATCAATAAAAAAACAAAGAATGGAATTTACTTCAAATCATGGTTCTAACATCTAATTGTTGTATAATCTTGGAAAAAATACTTAATCTCTCTGAACCTGATTTGTAAATATCTGGATTTATAAATTTTCTAATTTGTAAAATAGGGATATAATATCAATGCACAGAGTTAGTGAAGATTACATGAAGTAATGCTAGGGAGGCTGTTAGGTAAGTATCTAGCATACAGTAAACACTCAACAATTCTAAACTATCGTCATCATCTTTAGCATTAAACATTCTGTTGATCGGGGGGCATTTTATGCTTCTCTAACTATCATTCTGTAGACTCTAGAAGAACAGGAGAAGATGGGTCTTGGCTGTGTTCCCTTGTCCTGAGATTCCATTCTAGAATTTTCCAGGGAGATGCTTTTACAGCTCTTGCATTTGTTCACTTGGACTTTGAACTGCATGGGTGTCACAAATTACTCTTGAGATATACTAGACTGCTTTTAAATACGAGAGGATTTTGAGAATCTTTCTTCTAAACGGTTAAATGATAAACCAAGGGGCATAATAATATGGTGGTTCAAAAAATGAGATTGTAGTAAGTGTGCACGGCTATTTGGGTGAATTTATTAACATTATCTTAGAAAGGGTAGCAAACAGTTTTTATCTCCAAGGCCAGCTGCACCAGTTGGGAACAACTTCCTATGGAGATTTTGAGAAATATTGTAATGCGTGTCAAAACACAGAAAGAAAAAAAAAAAAACAAACCTGGGATGAATGAGTGATGCCTGCCAATGCATTAGACTTAGGGAGGATTGGCACACATTCACCTATTTATTAACCTTCTTAAAAGATAGGTTGATTACAGAAATAAACAGGTTTCCTGTTTTGGGCTACTTCTGCTAATTGCAGCCGTCTTCACTAGATTAAAATGTATCTGTCTGAGGTCAAAATCACCTCAGGCCTATTTCACTTAGACTTAAATCCCATGTGCTTCACCATCTGTAATGAGTCCGAGGTATGAAATCCTGCACTACTTGAAGGTAGGGAGGAAGGGCTGTGTTTTACATTTCACAGTTCATTAGCTTGATCAGATGACAACTTTTGAGATCCACAATTTATACTATTACTTAGCCCCCAAATGAATTAGAGGTGGGAGGAAATAAAGGCATAAAAATCTTCCCAAAGTGCAATTTCACTGTGTCACTCCTTGTGCTTCCTACAGTGGCTTCCTGCTGCTAATAAGCATCTCTTTTTAACTTTCAAGATATTCTATAATCAAACTCCACATCCTATGTCTCCACGTTTCTTAAACCACACTTCAACAGCAATAGCCTGCCTCAGAGCATCCTCAAACCACAGAATGCCCACTCTATTTTTCTTGATAATAGTTCCATGTATGTTGGTTTCATCTTCCCAACCAGATTATTTGCATTTAAAAAATAAGGCGTCATCTTAAATGTTTTCTAAACTCAGTGCATTGATTAACAGCACTAAATAGGCACTGAGTAGTAACAGTCTCCAGGATAAAGGCCTTCTTCACAGTTACAGGGTTCAATAAATATTTTTTGATCTTGTTCCTTGATTGCAGTATTTCAATAAATGTTTGATTGATTCTCTGATTGAAAAGAGAAACCAAAGTAATGCATTACTATTATTTTCTGCTGAGAAATTTGTTGCAGTGGGAATTCTGTCTGATTTGTATAAAGGAAGTAACATGATGTTGTCTACAACAGGATTTGATTGACATTGAAATAAAAATACATCATTCTTCTAGGAGTTTCCCTGAGGCAGATTTCTGGGAGAGACCCGACTATCTGACTCTAATTTCTGAAGGGTGATTTACGGTCTATTATGTACAGTTAGCAAGAACAGGGCAACTCTAGACAGATATCTCTGAATCTATTTTACAGCTATAAATTACAATTAATAATCACAAATGTAATTCCAAATTCTTAATACATTAAAAGATTTGATTCATAAACACTTTTTCCCCAATACCAAAAAATTATATTACCTCAATATGTTGCAAAACAGTAAAACCATTATTCAAAAACTATATTCTTTTGTAAGTTTTTCAACTATGGACTAAAATTGTACTAGAGTCATTTACAACCCAGACACTTATTTCTATTGTCTTTTGTTTCGACAAAACTCATGAATGATTTAAAGGAGAAAAACAGAGAAGGTGGACATGCATGAAGCTAAAGTGATTCTGGTTTTATTAGTAAAACAAGTTTACATAGGAATTGTTAAATGTAAAAGAAATGAAAATGACTTTGTTTAGCAAAATAGGCAAATGTGGAAACATAATTGTATAACATTATTGATGATTGTAGGGAAAACTTACTCTGAGTACTACATTTAAGTTACAGAAGTAGGGAAATGATTCGAACTCTGGAGATGTGAAAATCTGTGACTACTGGCTTTCCTTTCTCTCTCTCTCCCTTTCTTTTCCTTCCTTCTCTCTCTTTCTTTCTCTCTTTCTTTCTTTCTTTCTTTCGTTCTTTCCTTCCTTCCTTCCTTCCTTCCTTCCTTCCTTCCTTCCTTCCTTCCTCTTTCTCTCTCTGTCTCTCCCTGTCTCCCCCCAACTCCTGAATTCATCTGATTGTGTTAAATCTAACTTCTTATTCAAAACAGTGGCTTTACAACAGAATTCCAATATGGATTTAAATCCTGGCATACAAGTGCACAGATAACTTCTTTTGGTGAAATAAAGTTTGGTTTGTTTTGGGTCCCTCCCCAGTAGGTGAATTTCTGAATATGAGAATAAGACTGCATATCACTATTTCTGAGTTGAAGAAACATTGTGGCTTTGGTCTTATTCAACTACTTGATGCCATCCAATGTACAGGCCTCTTACACAAGTCTGCACATTATGCCTTATTGCTAGAAACACTCTTCCCTGCATTTCTCATCTCAGCAACTTCTGTTGGTCCATCAGGTCCCGATTAGCCCCATGCACCCCGAGACACACACACACATACACGCGCACACACACACACCCCTTTGGCTAGGTCAGGGATCCTGTGTCTCTGAGTGTTCTCACAACACTCTGGACTTGCTCTACAGTAGCAGGTAAAGCCTGCAGTGTCGCTTATCACCTTGATTTTCTCCAACTTACCCCCTGAGGACAAGGAAATGTTTTAATTTACATACTATGCTAGCACCTAGGCCCTGCCTGGTGCCTGGCAAGGATCAGAAGTTCTCTGTGTATTGGTTTAATGAGTAGATATGTCAGTAAAACTTTATTCAAAGGTCTTCAAAATGACAGAGTAAATAAATGCACTTTTATCATCAGATTATTAACTCAAGGGTCAAAACTATATCTAATTTGCTTATTACTCTTCAATGCCTACATCAATCTTTTGTATCTTGATGTGTTGAAAGAAATGCTTGCTGCAGGGATTGAATTGTTCCTTTCAGGTATAATCAATAACTATAATAAGGTCTCTGATATATCTTTATTAGTAAAAGTTGGGGTACAGGAAATTTAACTTTTTTTCAACAAAAGATACTGGTCTATAATTTTTCTGGAAATTTTTAGTCATTGCTTCCAGAGCAGGGTTTTTAAAATTTATCTGATAGTGAGAATCATCAGAGGGGTACTGACTAAATATAACTCTTCTGTTCCCACCCCAAACGTACTATAGTTTTGGAATTCCAGGAGTGGGGCTTTTATGTTTTTCTCAGGGTTGGTTTTTGTTTTTTTTTTTATGATTCAGAGCGGATTTGGGATGCAATGCATAACACTTGAGAAAAGTTTCACCTAAGCACTTTGGTAGCAATATTTTATGTTCAAAATTATGAATTTGCCCCTTCCTCAGACTATACAAAGTACATTCCAGCTGAGTGCATCAGAATGATCCCAAATACTAAAAAACTCTAAACTAGTGGGGGTCTATAGTAAGCAGGATTTCCCTGCGTGCTACATTTTCTGATTTCAGCAGCCTGGGTTCAAATTAAAGTTAAGCATGAGCTCAAAAGAGACAGGGCAACTTAAAAAGCATCTCCTCCTACTTTACTCCTGAGACTCTATAAATGACCAGAAATTGAATAATGGTCCTTTCCAGTGACAAATGATTCTATTTTGTGTCACCTGGGACCAAAAAATCTCCTCATTCCTTTTGCAGTCAGTTATAGAGAGCAGAAAGCAGTTTTGCATACCACTTTGTTGTTGTGTGTGTCTTTCTGAACTCCACAGGTATCTATTTACCTGGTTAAAAAAATTAGTGTTACATTAACAAATTAAAACCAAAACAAAGCATCACATAACCAAGCTAGAACTTAAGAGTGTCAGTCTCCCATCTCCAAGATTTCTCTTTAGAAATCACTTTGAGGACTTAGGGGTCAAGGAGAAAGGTGAGAATGGCCCTTTACCAAGGATTCGATCATTTCCCACAAAGTGATCATAGTCACAGGTGAGTCTTTAACCTTCTCCCTTGTTCACAAAACACGCACGCAAGTGTCTAACAGCTCCCTGCCACCACAGTAAAGCAAATTACGAGGAACAAAGGACATTAGCCTTCCGGTGTGGAGGAGCAAGGTAACCTCCAGAAACACACAAGAGACACAGAACAAACAAGGAAGAACTAACTGGCTAATGAACAGGACAGGAAACCAAACCAGAAAAACAAACAGGCAGAGAAAGCAACTGGTGATCAAACAAAGGAACAGAGTGACTCTGCGGACCCAGGAGTCTGGCACTCACCTGGGGCCCACCTGCTGAACAGGTGAAGGGAAGAGGCTGGGTCTGAAGCCTTTTGTAGGTCCCAGCTCCCACCCTCCACACCCTGAAAGAGGCAGGGAGGTGTAGCAACCAGGAGATCAGTGTCTGTGGCTCTATGCCCTTTTCCCTGGTGAAGGACCCATAAATACTTTATTACAAAGGGCCCATGGACAGTGCAGTATCTACCTTAACCAAGTGGCAGATGGGATAGAATGAAACATGTCAAATACAGTACACCTGGATTATAAGACCGCTTCTGCTTGCTGTGTAACCAGTTCAACTGTAGTCATATTAGAGGTGAGGATGACATTAAGGATGATCATAATATTTGAAATTTGCAATACAAAAATCCTTTCTTTGGGGACCTCCAATATAAGTGGACACACACACATATTAAATACAACTAACAGTTACTCACTGAGCGCCCACCCTGCACCAGGTAGTGTTTTGGCCAATGCTGTATAATGTATGTATCAAATCTATTTCATGTCCACCTGACAGTAGTGCTGCCTGTGTAAAGGTGCTGGAAAAGACTGGCATGATTATTGTCACTCAAATGCTCCCTTGAAGACTGTTCAGGGTGGAGTAGAGGTGGGTGGCGAATTGTTGGAGAATATTCAAAAAGGCTGATTCTTTTTAAAAAGGGACACAATGGATTTGCCATTTCTGACTTGTTTCATAGTGGAAATATCCAAATTCTATTTTCTTAGTGAAATTATATTTGTCCTGCTTGAAAACACTCTTGCAGATTTTCTGAAGGAAAAACCTTCGAAAGTAAGTTTGAATCATTTTCATATCCGTCAACTTTAGATTGATTAGAGGGCGAAATATTTCTCACGGCTATCGAGACAGAAGCGAGGTTGATGCCAAAAATTCAAACAGCGTAATCTGATGTATTTCCAAAAGGTACAAATTTAGCTCTAGTATTTCTAGCAGCCAATGACAAGAAGAAAACCCTGATAGTTACAAGAACCAGTATATACGTGAAAGCAAAGCCAATTTCTCAAAGAATAAAAATGTGAATATTGAGACTTGAGAGAAATGTCTGCCAAAGCTGATGCTCTTGGAAAGGATTTTGAGCAAGAGGGGAAAAAAAAATCTCTGCACAGTGTCTTTATGACAAATATACTTTGCCTAATTTTCTTGTTTTTAATTTAAGCTGTCTTGATGAATGGTATGCACTATTATAAGGTCTTAAGTCTGTTTAGAGAATGGGTTGGGATATGTGGAGAGATTGATGGACTAATATACCTGTCTGAGTTAGGCAATGGAGATCCAGCTTTTTGGAGCCCCATTTTTTACTGAGTTTTGTAAGTATCTGTTTAGTCTCCCTATATTACTTTTCTAAGGAAAACTTTGAGAATACTTTCTTCACTCTACAAATAAAAGTCCTTTTGGATTACTGTACCAGAGAAATAAAAAGCTCTGACTTTCTTAGCCCTGACAGTTCTGGCCCCGCCCTGTGGATGTTCAAAAAAAGGAGCTAAGTCCACCTCTCTCCATTCAATTTGACCCTCACACAGAACACACCATAAAGAATAGCATGACACTTGAGTTTACTAATAAAAAAATACTTTTTTTCCCCTTCCCCTTCAAAGTTTGCTATTTTCCCCAACCAGCCCCATGGCTTCCCATCTGTGCATCTTTCCCTGACTTAGTGTTTGACTCTAGAATCCGTTTCCTTTCCCACCTCTGTGTCTTGTCTGCTTATACTCTTTTCTAGGTCAGTCCAAATGCCACTTCTTCCACAATACCTTGCCCACTTACCTAAATGTGATCACCCACGCCCACTCCCAGAGTTTGTCAATTAACATAAAATAAGAACATGTTCTGCATTGCTTTGTTGAAGATGACCATTGATAAGCTTTATTTTCTCCCATTAAAAGTTCTCTGAGCCATTATTTTGCAACATCCTATGAATCTGTAATTCCTCCAAAATAAAAAGTTAAGTTAAAAAAAGAATTCCCATGGAGTGCCTGGGTGCTTCAGTTGGTTAAGCATCTGACTCTTGATTTCAGCTCATGTCATGATCTCACGGTAGTGAGATCATGCCCCTGTCAGGTTCTGCACTGTGTGTGGAGCCTGCTTAAGATTATCCTCTTCCTCTCTCTCTGCCCCTCCCCTGTGCTCTCTCCCTCTCTCTCTCTCTCTCAAAAAAAAAAAAAAAATTCCCTGAGGTTATTCATCTTTATACAGCTCTCTCCTAAAAGTCTAAAACAGTGATTGGCATGAAGCTGTAGACCTTTGGCAAAGAGCGTGGAGTAAATGCCTAAGAATGAACATCAAAACAGCACATGTGCATAGAATTTAAACTTAGAAAAACTGGGTTTGGGTCTTAGCTTTCCTTCCTACTTGTGAAAATCTGAGACAGATGGCTTAGTCTTCCTAAACCTCAATTTTTCACCTGTCAACTGGGAATAATATTAAGTCACTTCACTGGGTTTTTGTGAGGATTAAATGAGATAATGAATGGGCTGGTATTTCATTATCTACAAACACTGTGGCAACACTAGTTATTATGATCAGTGCTAAAGCTACTGTATAGACACACACCCCCGTGTTGCCCATGGTGCCAGTCGGCTGTAGGCTGTTTTAGCTTGGTGCGCCATCTACTCCTTGTTATCCTGTGTGACACTCTAGAAGCCCTCTTGATTTTTCTATGCTTTCCAACTATCCCCCAAATGATCTATTGTGTTTAGTAAGACTTAGAGAGATGTAGTTGGAAGAACAGAAAACTGAAACACCTTTGTAAAGTTGTGCTCTGTGCTATTTATAAAATGACTGTATGTTAAGAAGAAAAAAATCCTAATTCAGCTTATGTTCTAACCACTGTTATTCTTATATGAAATATTTGTGTAGAGAAAGTTCCCAACTTATAAACATCAACTCATAAATAGTATATTTTAAACAAGGGTCCTAAAGTAAGGACTTCAGCTATGTACCACTGCAAATTCAGACATGGTTTAGAAGGTTGGCAAGACAGGTCATTGGAGGTCTCTTAGTAGGAGAGAGTCCAGAATTCCATGTGAAGAAACTTCACCAGCCAAGAGAATAGACTGCACAGACTGGGCCCAACATCAATGGCACATCATTCCATGTCTTATTCAGGTAGTTCTCAGCTGAGGTGAGGCCTCATACTGACACTTCAACATAGCTAAATTACAAATTATACTAGGAAATGCACATCAGAACTGCTTTGTAAGCCACTAACAGAGTGTGGTGAAGTGGGGAAGGAGGCTTGGTATCTTTTCCTGTGTAGTTCAGAGATGACTAAAAGCAAAAGTAAAACATTAGAAGTTTTGTTACACATCAGAAGGAACAGACAACTTCTCTAGTATGACCTGTGACCCCTGCAGCTGACATTAGGAGCAGAAGAGAACTACAGTGGCTGAGGAATTCACCCGGTGCCCTGGGACATGTCCAATAACCTCTGAGACCACATGGGGCAGACAGCCTCAGGTAACTAAGGGACCTGTATTCTAGAGCACACAAGAGACACACCCTAGAGACATCCTGAATTTGAGAAAAATTGGAGTTGTCACTATTCTATGGGGAGGGATGGAGCCTGACAAATGTTTTTTGTTTTTTTTTTTTTTAAGGTAACACCTTCAAGCCCTTCTCCAGTGCTTAAGAAACCATCCTACTGATTGACCTCTCTTCATGATCCAGCTTCACCCACTCAGGCTTGCCATCACAATCATCATGAACTCATGCTGGCCCAAGCCCATCTCATTTTTCTCCCTCTCCTTTAGCTCTGGTTTTGACTACTGTTTTTATCTTCACACTTGTATCAGGAAAGGAGGTGGAAGGACCTGAGAAGAAGCGTCCTTTTGCCCTTAGTTAAAAAAAGAAATCCCCCTTTCTTTTTTTAATGTTTATTTATTTATTTAAAAATTTATTATTAGTATTATTAATGGCTATTTTTGAGAGAGAAAGAGAGAGAGAGCAAGCATGGGAGGGACAGAGAGAGAGGAAGACACAGAATTCAAAGCAGGCTTCAGGCTCTGAGCTGTCAGCACTGAGCTGGATGCAGGGCAAAAACTCATGAACCCTGAGATCATGAACCCTGAGATCATGACCTGAGCTAAAGTCGAACATTTAACTGACTGAACCACCCAGGTGACCCAATGTTTATTTATTTTTTAGAGACAGAGAGCATGAGCAGGCAAGGAGCAGAAAGAGAAGGAAGACAGAGGATTCAGAGCAGGCTCCAAGCTGACAGCAGAGAGCCCAATGTGGGGTTTGAGCTCACAGACCACAAGATCATGACCTGAGCTTAACTGACAGAGCCACCCAGGCTCTCCAGGAATTCCCCTTTCTTATGGAAACAAAGTTGTGCATAGTGTGTGGCTTCCAGAGAACTCTGAGAATTGTAGACAAGCTACAGTAAGCACTAAGTGATTTTGTTGTGATCTAACCTTTCACCCTGATTATATCATTGTGATGGGACTGTGCTATTTGTATGCCAATCAATTTCTTCAGCAATATCTGCCAGACTGGGATGTCTTTATGGAGGAGAACTTGACTTACTTATTTTATACTACATTAGAGGTACTCACTTCATGTTGGCTGAATTAAGTCAAGTAATTTAGGAATCATCCATTTTAGCCAATATGGCCATGAGATAGGAAAAGCGTTTTCTCAGCCTCAGGACTTCGATAGCCTGCTTTCCCTTAATTCAAGTGGCATTTCCCTCTTAAGCTCCCACCACTAAATTCTTTCATATATTGTCTATCATTCTTCCATATAATAAGATATGAACACATTTTCCCTTAATTTGGTTAAGTGCTATACTCAGTAGCATTTTTATCCCATCTCCACTGAGCTCAATAGTTAGATATGATTTCTTTTGTGCTAAAAATAACAACGATAGTATTTGGAAGAAATAAGAATGGATGAGTTGATAAATTATTTATAGCAATTTCAGCAGCCTGCCAATCTGTTTTGTAATGTAGTTGAATCTTAATTTTTAATGAAGGAACCTATGAAAATCTGCTGGGGTAAAACCATGACCTCTAAATGATCGCACAAGTGCCCCGCCATGGAGCTGGGTGGCACCCTTCCTTTCCCATCACCTCATCAGGGCTTCACCTCTAGCTGACCTTACCTGGTCCAGGCTGAGGGGAGTTGGTTGGTACAAAACCCGACTAAGACAGGAAAGGTGGAGTGAGGGAGAAGCCCAGCTCTGAAAGGGAATAAAGCAAACCACCTTGGGGGACTATTGTGTGCCATTTCAAAAGTCTGTTTTGACTAATGTTCTGTGCTATTCAACTTTACATCCTTAATCTGTTTTGTCTGTTTTAAGCAAAAAAAAGAAAGAAAGAAAGATAATAAGTGGGAGGAAATTAAGGACAATGAGAGAGTATTAGTGAACACAAATAGATGAGAGATGAAAGCACCCTTTGGAAGGAACGCCATGGCACCTCTGATGATACATCTGAGTGTGAATTGGTCGATCCCATTTTCATCAGTGCTTCAGCAAAAATGCATTTGACTCTTTATAGTCTTACTTACTCCCTGATTAATCTCCCCAGTTTGTTGACAGACCCTTTGTTGTTCGAAGAGATTCAACAGATCTGTTCATTTTTAGTTATTAAATATCAAATATTAAAACCTATATGCTCTTGGAGATCATTTGCTCTGAATTCCCCAGTAAGCATATGAGGAAACTGAGGCTCGGAAAAGTTTAACGGGTTGTCCAAGGTCACACAGCAGCTGATGAAAAAGCGCATAGTTCATGTCTTTTGAACCCCAAATTCATCCTTTTTGCTACACTTTCTGCTCTAGGCCCTGCCATGCCCACCTGTTCTGTTGCCCACCGAGACCTGTGCACAATGCTTTTTACGTTTTTTGTTTGTTCTGAGAGTGCGCATGCAGAGGAGGGGCAGAGAGAGAGAGAGAATTCCAAGCCGGCTTTGCACCACTGTCAGCTCAGAGCCCAACATGGGGCTCAGTCCTACAAACCGTGAGATTATGATCTGAGCTGAGCCGAAAGAGCCGGTGGCTTAACCAACTAAGCTACCCAGACACCCCTGCTTTTCTTAATCAGTGCTTATCTTAAACCATGTTCTGGGGCGCCTGGGTGGCTTAGTCGGTTAAGCGTCCGACTTTCGCTTAGGTCATGATCTCGCGGTTCGCGGGTTCGAGCCCCGCGTCGGGCTCTGTGCTGACTGCCAGCTCAGAGCCTGGAGCCTATTTCAGAGTCTGTGTCTCCCTCTCTCTCTGACCCTCCCCTGCTCACGCTGTCTCACTCTCCCTCTCTCCTAGAAATAAATATAAAAAAAAAAAAGTTTAAAAAAACATGCTTTCTCTTTATCCCTATTGTTTTAACTCCTAGTAAGTGCCTCTGTTCAACAAACATTAGGAAGGCACTATATGGGTAAGAGTCATTCTGTCTCTGACCAGGGAGTTTTCTGAATTTAAAATAGCAGAGTGCAGTGAAACAGTGATAATATAATTGAGGAAAAGAGGGAGAACCATCTGATGAAGAGAACAGAAGGCTAACCTGCGTTGGTGCCATGCTGAGGGGAGCAAGAGAGACTTCCCTGATAAATGGAGAAACGAAAAGTTTTGATGTTGGTGCAAAACTTCAGATCATTTAACCAGACAATGCACAGTTTAACCTAGCCAACAAGATCACTATGAGTCACTGGGGTGGTGGAAGGTGAAGCTCTGTTTGATACTCATAATTAGAAAATTGTGAACCGAAATTGCTGGTATAAAATAAACTTTCTGTTATGTTGAAACATGTTGGAAAGACAGGTAGAGATGTCTTGAAAATTCTTAATGGCTGAAACTCCTACAGCGTTTGCAAAGAGCTGTGTGACTTGAAATCTGTGTCTATCACCCTGTCTCTGCTTCACAACTTGTTACTCCACACTGGGGAATGATGCAGTCTAAGGAAATGCTAACTATGTTGATAATATAAATTGTGCGTTTATTAAATGTAAACTTATTTTCAGGTGTCACGACAGCCATCTCTCATTTGCCATCCTCTGACTTAACCGTGGGGGAATATAATGAAGAAATAAAAGGGCCTATTTTCTGTGAATTAAAACAAGATGAAAATTTAAAAACCTGAATAGCTTTTAGTCATAATTGTTTTCTCTTTTATTATAAAGATTGTCAAATATATAGTAAAATAAGAGAGAACCGTGTAATATACATCCATGCAGCCATCACTTAGATCTACTACTTTTTAACATTTTGCCATATTTGCTTCATATACTTTGCTTTTGTGAAAGTCCTTCACCATAAATTATAGATATGACATTTTGCCTCTAAATGCCTCTGTATGCATCTGTAAAAAATAAGAATATTTTGGTATGACCAGGATATCAGTATCACATGAATATAATAAAATATTTCCTAATATTGTCTAAACCCCAATTCATGCTCAATTTACTCAATGTATAATTTATAGCTGGATTTGTTTAAACCAGGATCCAATTAAGACCACACATTACATTTGGCTGTTCTGACTCTTAATTTATTGTAATCCAAACCAATACCACCTGTCTACTGCCCCCACCAACATACATTGTTTTTACACGGCACGTTTTTTACATAACTACAGGCCAGTTGTCCTGTACAAGGTCATATTGTTTTCTGATGATGGTTGAACTTTTTCTTCTATTCCTTGTTTCCTGTAAACTGGAAGCTTTCCCTAAAGTTCCAATTAGACTCAAGTTAAACATATTTTGGCAAGAATATTTCATAGAAACGTAACAGTTCCACTCCTACATCTATAGTCAAGGAAAATAAAAGCACAGGGCCACACAAAAAAGGTCTTGTTACAAGAATGTCCATAACAGCTTTATTTACAATAATGTCACATTGGAAACAACCCAAATATCCATCAAAAGAAGAGTAGATAAACACAACGCAAAATATTCATACAGTGGAATACTGCTTAGCGTTTAAAAGGAGTTAACCAGGGGCGCCTGGGTGGCTTAGTCGGTTGAGCCTCCGACTTCAGCTCAGGTCATGATCTCACGGTTCGTGGGTCTGAGCCCCACGTCAGGCTCTGTGCTGATGGCTCAGAGCCTGGAGCCTGCTTCAGATTCTGTGTCTCCCTCTCTCTCTGACCCTCCCCTGCTCACCCTGCCTCTCTCTCTCTCAAAAATAAATAAATTAAAAAAAATAATAAGAGGAGTTAACCAGTGATACATAGATCAATACAGATAAATTTTTAAAACAATGTACTGAGAGAGAGAGGAGCTATCCACAAAAGGGTACCCACTATGTGATCCTATTTATTTGAAGTTCAAGAATCTGAAAAGTTAATCTATGATTTTGGATATTAAAACAATGTTTGATTTTGGGCACAGGGAAAATCGGGTAACTAAAGAAGAGTATGAGGGAACTTTCTGTGATGATGGAAAAGTTCTGTATCTTGATTTAGGGATAGTAACTTGGTGTACACATTTTTCAAAACTCATGGAATTACCTTGAGATTTACAGTATATAAATAATATCCTAATAAAGAGAGAAAATAGATGACTCTATGTCCTTCCTATTGCATTTCTCAGGAGGCAAATTGTTATCTTCTTATCAATGACACAAAGATGGTCAGTCAACATAAAAATTTTTTGAGTTATACTTTTTAATGTAAAAAAATATGAGTTAAAGCATGGTAAGAATTCCAAGATCAAAGACATCTTTTGTAGGCAGTTTAATCTTTCTCCTTAAAATTAAACCGAGATCTCTGAAGATGAAAAGTTTGCTTTTCTCTTGTGAGAAAGGGCATTACGGGGGCAGTGGACAAACTGGTGAGGAGTAAGGAGATGTCGATCCTAAAAGATGAGAAATTCGGGAAACAATGGGAAAAAATTTTCCCAGGGACACTCCCACCCACAAAGTCAGAGAGAAGTCAAGCTCACTCACAAAAGAGGGATGGGGAGCCCGGCTGCTGGGAATCTGCTGGGACAAGCACCGCCTCCCCCATGTGGCCCCAGCAGGGAGCTTGTGCAGTCAGCACTGTACTCAGTGCCCTACTGCACCTGTCACGTCTGGACTTGTGGGCAAGGACCCGAGTCTGAGGAAGGGCGGCACTGCCTAGTTCCAGCAGTTGCACGGCCCTCAGGAGAGAGGCCCGTGAGTCTTCTGGTTAGATGCAAGAATCTGGAAGTTCACTGAAGGGCTTTGTCCTCATAAATTCACAGAGGGATTATTGCTTCGTGGATAGTGATTGAATCATACCACGTAATGAAACAACCTCCTGCAAAAAGAAATGTTGGCATCACCTGGCGAGCGGAGGCGTTTGCCCTTGCCTTATTTAGAATGGAGGGACCCACTCTGAGAAAGCCTGAGGTACAAAATCCTAGACTTTGGAAACTGTTTTCACACGGCAGGCTGAAGTGCTGTGGTCAGAGGGAAGACGCACATTCACATTGTCAAAGCATGTGAAAAAAAAATCGTTCACCACAGGTTCCCTTAAACGACCCACGCCCCCCCCCCCCCCCCCCCCCCCCCCCCCCCCCCTCCCACACTGGCCACGGGTCTGACCATCAATCCGTCCCTCTCTCGCAGCAAGAACACAGGCCCTGCAGCATCAAGGCACCTACACATCTCCAGGGCCTGGGTGGGATTTATGTGATATGTGTGCTATTTTATGAAGTCTTCTTTTTATTAAATATTCCAGTACCTTAAATCTATAATCTTCCAAAAGTCTCTTTAAGGAAAGATATGGAAGAACGATTACAAAAATATTTACAGAATGGAAACATGTTTTATCCTCACATTAAACTATAAATCAAGTTAGAAGGATATTGTCTCACCAGAAACCATATTATTATTTTTTTTTAGAGAAAGAGAGACAGAAAGAGAGAGAGAGCATGAGTGGAGGAGGGGTAGAGAGAGAGGAAGAGAGAGAATCTTAAGCAGTCTCCACACCGAGCATGAAGCCCTACACAGGGCTCTATTTCACAACCATGAGATCATGATCTGAGCCAAAATCAAGAGTTGGTCACTTAACCAGCTGAGCCACCCAGGCGGCCCAGAAACTATATTCCTGAAATATGATAATTCTCTGTAACCTCCCATAATTTGAATCATTTAATCTATTTATTTATTCATTTATATATATATATAATTTGTTATATATAATATATATTATATCAATATTTATTTATTCATTGTATATATTCATTTATACCCTAAGATATTTGAAGTGGCTTATGACATACATGCAATTCTAAAGGATAAAATAAAGAGAGGGGCAAATCAAGATAGAAGGAAGATATGGACATGTAAATAAAACCACTTTCTATTATATCCAGTTTAGGACTAGAGACAGGTGCAGATTTAGTTCCAAGCTTCCTGGGCTCAGGAACAACAAGCCTTGCTCAGAAGAAATTCCTCCAGTGTATTCACATAAAGAAGGCAAGGTGGAGTAAAACTGACATTTTTCATCTCTATTCCAGACAATTAGTTTCATTTAATTACTTTTCATCATGACCCTCAGTACATGGCTAAGGCCAATGTGAAATCTAAAGAAATCTAATGTCCAAAGAACACTTCACCCCCAAAAGACAAAGTGTGATCCAAGCATTTACCCTGTGATGATGGGCATCACAGCCTTCAAATTGTCTTCCTTGAATATTATCTTTTATACTTGTATATTTGTCAAGAGATGGAGAATATATATATGTATATACATATGAAATATATTTATTTATGGCAAGAGGTAAAATAACAGCTGAGCTTTTATTGAGCACTTACTATGTGCCAGACATTCTAAACACTTGACGTGTAGTATTCTATCCTCAGGACAATGCTATGAGGCATTCATTCTTATTTTTACAAACGAGATAAAGAGGCGTGGGAAGGTAATGGTTGAAGAGCTGCCAAGTATTAGGGCATGAAAACAAGGCAGTCTGATTCCTTTGTGTTACATTTTTCAGGAATGTGGCTCTGGTAAGTCACTGGTCTAGATTAGAGTCTAGAGAAGAATTGGCTTATGTCTCCCCAAACTCAGAAGACTGATCAGGTCGAGGGCTTGAATGGGCCCATCCTACTTCTGCACAAAAGCAATTTTTGTCCATTGTTTAACAGTCTCAAAAATGGTAGAACGGGTCCAGAAGGATACGCATAAGAAAAAGATGGCCACCCACCTTTTACAGGATACCTCTTTAGGGTATAGGAAAATATGTTCCTTCCTAATTTGAGGGGTCTCCCCCTAGATCTGTCATCCAGTCTGATATGTTTTAAAGCATTTTAGGTTAACCTAAAAGCGCAGTTAGTAGCCTAGTAAATGAACTGACCTTGATAGGTACTTACATTTATCTTTTGTTCACCAAAAATCCCAAACCAACAGTTCTTAAAATGTGGTCCCTGGACTAGTACCATCAACATCACTTGAAAACTCATTAGGGGGGCGCCTGGGTGGCTTAGTCGGTTAAGCATCCGACTTTCTCTTAGGTCATGATCCCGCGGTTCGTGGGTTCGAGCCCCGCGTCGGGCTCTGTGCTGACTGCCAGCTCAGAGCCTGGAGCCTGTTTCACAGTCTGTGTGTCTCTCTCTCTCTCTGACCCTCCCCTGTTCACGCTGTCTCTCTCTCCTAGAAATAAATAAAAATATTAAAAAAAAAAAAAAAAAAAAAGAAAACTCATTAGGGATGTAAAGTCAGGGGCCTCACCCCAAAGCTACTGTTTCAGAAATTCCAGAGATGGGGACAGGAATTTGAGTTTGCCCAGGGCCCCCAGGTGATTCCAATATACCTTAAGCTTGAGGACTGGTGTCCTAAACTGCTGCACATAAGGAGCTGTGGCAGGATTTAGCAATCTGTCAAGACGTAATAGTAGGTTGGAATTGGGAGGGATCTTGGCAATGATCTCCCAGGGCTTGATTCCTTTTTTCACAGAGAAGAAAATGGAAGAGAAAAGAGGAGAGTGGTGCCTGGGTGGCTCAGTAGGTTAAGCGTCAGACTTCGGCTCAGGTCATGATCTCGCTTTTCGTGGGTTTGAGCCCCACATCGGGCTCTGTGTTGACAGCTCAGAGCCTAGAGCCTGCTTCAGATTCTGTGTCTCCCTCTCTCTCTGACCCTCCCCTGTTCACACTGTTCCTCTCAGAAATAAATGAAAAGCATTAAAAAAAAAAAAGAAAAGAAAAGAAAAGAGGAGAAATGGAGGCTCAGGGAAGCAGAGTGATTTGCATAAGATACACAGAAAGTTAGCAGATGAAATAGAATTGAACCCCGTTTTCCTGACTCCATGTCTGAGGCTTTTCCTCTACCACCAGTGCGTATTTGTCTTCTGACAGTTACAGTTCCTTCAGTGATAAGTTCCTGCAGTCTCTCCGTGGACAGAACCTCTTTAAAGTAGTTGCTGCGTTCATTCCCCTGAATCCTTCTTCTGAAGAGGTTACACCCGAGAAGGTGAGTGAGCAGGTACTACCATGGGAGATTCACTCTCTCACATAATCTTGTACCGTGGACATTTGTCCAAGGGATACAGGTGTGCTGTTTCAAAGGGACACTTGCACCCCAATGTTTATAGCAGCACTATCAACAATAGCTCAAGTATGGAAAGAGCCCAAATGTCTGTCGATGGATGAATGGATAAAGAAGACGTTGTATATATACACAATGGAATATTACTCGACAGAAAGAATGAAATCTTGCATTTACAACTACGTGGATGGAATTAGAGGGTATTAGGCTAAGCGAAATTCGTCAGTCAGAGAAAGACAAATATCCTATGACTTCACTCATACGAGAACTTTGAGATACAAAACAGCTGAATATAAGGGACAGAAGCAAAAATAATATAAAAACATGGAGGGGAACTAAACATAAGAAACTCTTAAATATGAAGAATAAACAGAGGGTTACTGGAGGGGTTCTGGGAGGGGGGATGGGCTAAATGGGTAAGGGGCATTAAGGAATCTATCTACTCGTGAAATCATTGTTGTACTATATGCTAACTAACTTGGATGTAAATTTTTAAAAATAAATTAAAAAAATAGAAAAAAAGAAACAATAATAGTATCTATCTTATAAAGTTATTGTGAGAATTAAATCAGTTAATTCATTAAAAAAAAGAAAGAAAACATCCAGCCCAGTGAATACTCTTTAGAACTCCTTACACTCAATCTTCTGAAAGCTTGTAGAAGAAGTTACAATCCGTTCTCTGAAGAACCATAGGATAAACTTTCAACTCATTAGTTATAAGGATAGTCAGGGAATACAAAAATCCTAAATGATACGTTTTAGTTAGGGTTTCTAGCTTTCTGAGTTTTGCCAAAACTTTTAAACATAATAAAAACATATAAAGGCGAGTAAGTTAACTTTCCTGTGCCTCAGTTTCCTTGTCTAAATAATGCCTTACTTAAAGAGTGCTATGCAAATTAAATAAAATGATATATGCAGTGATATTTACTACTTTTACATAAAGTAGATGCCTAAGAATGGCTAGCTCATTTTTCCTCCTTTTCCCCTGATCTTGTTGGTGTTAATATCTGATAGCTGATTGAATGTGCAATGCAATTATTAATGACTCTTCAAAGGCTAACATAAGAACAACTCATATTGTTTCAGAAGAAATTGGTGACTGACCAATCTCTTCATTTTTCCCTGTAGTTGTCATAAGGGATTTACTCTGTTTTGTATTAATTGGATTCATATGTCCTTACCTTTCCTTCATCATCTTCCTTCACGAGACAAGCAAAAACAGACGATAAGCACTACCAAAGAGGAGGTCATATGTTTGGCTTCAAAAGAGTGGACATAAAAAGATTAACTCTATGCTATGCTCTTGGGATACACCATCAATTTTTAGGCTAATGATTTAGGTCCATGGTGAATTAAGGAAACTTTATCATATACGATCTTCCAACGGCATGTTTTGGATGAGCGTAAGTGAAATAGAGGAGACAAACAGTCCCTAGAATTGTGTCACTTACGTTTGCCCAAGCTCTTCAAAGTTCAAGCACAGATTTTATATATTTTTAAAGAATGTATATTTTAAAACTGTAGAAATGGGGTTTTATGCTACTTTGACATGCCAAGCTTGCCTTTTGTCAGAAGTCTGTCTGAATCCTCACCTATCATTTCATTTACCTTCTAGCTTTTTGTTTTACTGATATCACACCTATCATTTTCCTATGAAACAACGTTGCTCAGTGGTGTGTTTTCTAACCTCTGGGGCAGGCTGCCTGACCTGCAAATCCAATTCTTTGGCTATCATCAGAATTGCTTAATATTCCCCGTTACAGTCTGTGGAATTAGGAGATAATAACAGTATTCACCATAAACTATAGTGGTTTGTGAGAACATACTCTGTACCCCTCTGGGTGTCCTAGAATGCTCTTGGAGGATCCCGTCAACATTCCAACCGCCTTGCAGTACTTCACGAAAGCATCCGTTTTGTTTCACTTTGTTGTTTTGAGAAAAGTATCCTAAACATGTTTTGAAGTATATATTCTACTTCCACTTCACAGTGCACTAATTTGGTTATTTAAAAGCTGACATTGCCTATCCAAACACTAGATCAAACTCTGAAAGTTCATCTCGACACTTTCCTATGGAAAAGTAAAAATATAATTGACAAAAAGGTCATAGAAATGGGTGGTTATTCAGCTCCAGGAGACCGAGGGAAAAGAAAATCACCTTTGCGAGGGTTAACTTTCTCAGAATCAGATATTGGTCCAAGCTACAGTTTCATGTCCCCCACCCGCCTGCCAGAAGGGCAGTGAGAGAGGTGAGGGCGATGCTGGAGATAACTGGTGGTTTCTCATGCAGTTCTGTTTACCGCGGAGAATGGCTCAGATTCATGGGGTGGCTCATCTGTTTGTTTCCCAGGAGTGTCCTCCTCATCAGGTACAAATGGCTTGTTGTTCCCCCCCGTCCCGTCTGCCTCCTTGGTGACGGATAGACGAGAACTGTTCCCTGTGCTCTGGGACTCTAATGTGATCTGGGTCGTGCTGGTGGCAGGAGGGGAGGGAGTGGGGGAGGCGTGGAGGGGAACAAGGGGAAGTTAACTCCAGGGGAACTACAGCCTTTCTTGGAAAAGAAAGTGTGTTTGTGTTCTAGGGCGAGTGCCCTTCTCTAACAGCTGCTATAATATTGATCTAGCCGTGATTCAGGATTCGATGTTAACATCACCCTCGTCAGTGGGAAAGCCAGCCAGGGAAATGGAGAACCCAGTATTTCTTCTGATGAAGTAACTCGAAGAAACTAAATATTACAAGGAAAGTGGGGGAAAGAACTCTACTTCTCTGAGTCTCACAGCAGATACAGGAGCCTTGAAATGAATAGTAATACTTCTGGCTTTTACAGCTCCTCTAAAACCGGTCGCAGGCGCGACTGTACATTAGTCAAAATTACCTTGTCAGGGGACCCAATCTCGGGATACTTATTAAGCGGGAGGAAATTAAGGCAAGAAGATTAGAAACTTAACCAGATTCCCATGCTAATACTGCTGGCAGAGGTGGGGACTCATAACTCCTCACTTATCCCATGACCTGTAGGTTGGATGGATGGCCACCTCACAGGTGCTTGTGGGACACTCTGAAAGCTCATGGATCTCAGCCCTCAAATACTTTCACTATTTGCTTGGAAGCATGCCTTCAATTTCCACCACTAGCATGAGAAGTGTTTGGATAAGTTATTGTATCTCTACCAGAATCCTCTTTAAAGAATGTATTAATAACCATGTTTTGAGTCTCTACATGTATTTCTGAATCACTTTTTAGACAAGATTTCTAATCCTTGAAATAGCCCCGCCAGGCAAGTATTAATATCATAATTTTACAAAAGAAGCAACTGAGGGCCATTAGAGTTCAGGGAACTTGCCCAAGGTGGAAAAGGAAGCGCAGAGAATTTAAATTTGTTCCAGGTCACAACGATAGGAAGTGCTGAAGCCCCAAATTGGGGGGTGTCAGGTTCCAAAGCTTGTACTCTGCTGTGGAGCCATACTTCAGTTTTTAGCTTTTTTCCATGGGAAACTTAAGCCAGCTGCACTTCTATTTGATAAGTGTATCAAAGACAAACAGACTAGTTACCTTAAAAACTTGAGTGAGATTGAGAGAGAAAGGGAGAGAGGCAGATGGTGGGCTGCAGGGAGTTGAGTGGGGAAGAGGGGAGATAGCTAATATTGAAGAAATGCTTTGCCTCATTCATAATTGTGCCTGGTGCCTGCCAGGTTTACTTCCAGGTGAGTGTGCTGCTGCTCTGATGCTGCAGTTCAAGTTCTTAGGCACGTGCCCCCTAGGTGGTCCATTTCCTTCATCACAGTCTGCCTATGCAAATGGTATAGTCGCAACAAACTTCATCACACAGAGCGATCTGTTTAACACTTGGCCATCACTCCATTGCCATCTAGACTATGAGCTGCTCCAAGGCAGGGACTATGTCACACTCCCATGTACAGCACCACTACAGTGTCCTGACACATATGAGGTATTCCATAAGTGTTTGTGTGAAAGAACAATTTAGGAATGTTGATAATGACTCCATTTTACTTGCTAGCTTTATCCCCAGGGCCTAGAAAAGATGAAAAATATGATCTGGAGGCAAGAAGGAGTAGTGGGACCTTACTCTTTTATTCATTTAATGATATTTATCAGGAGCAAGGTATTGTGGGAAATAGAAATATTTGGAAAACTCTTTGGTGGCATTTATATTGTAGTTGAGGTAACAGAAAAATAAAGAACAAAATATAACAGAAATTAAGGTGCCTAGGAACAGAATTCAATGAATACAGTGCAGGTACAGAGACAGTATAGCAGAATACCTGGTTAAGTCAGTATGAGCAATGCTTAAAAGAGGAAATGAGATATACGGCCTTGATCTTGAAGTATAAGTAGACAGAGGACAGGGATCTCTGAGGGTAGCTATTCTGGCTGTATAAGTAAGGTCAATCAGAGGTGACTGCCTTTAGAAGAATGGCAAATAAAAAAATACACTAGAGGATAGAATATGTGGGTGATGTAGTGGCAAATGTGAGAGAAAAGTAATTTATGGAGACCTTAAACCTTATTTTAGAGGAAGAAGGAAACCAGTAGAGATCTTTGAGGAGGAAAACAATGTGATTAGACTTGTATTTCAGAGCCGCCCTATAGATATGGAAAGGAAATTGCTCTGGGAAAGCAGGCAGACTAAGTGATTTCTTGACTATTTTCTTTGATCCTCTGGTAAAAGTCCTTTGCAACATTTACTTTGCAGAGGCCATAAAACCACATCAAAATGAATCATGCACTATCATCCTCTATGTTTCTGGTTCCAGTGGGCCTGATGCAATGCTAAGGTTTACTGAAATTTCAGGTAATCAGAGCAGGAGGGAAATCATCTCAGCAAACACCGGCCATTTGTGTGGAACACCAGATCAACTCACAATCAAAGTCTGTCAAGGAGAGCAAGGAGCATCACCAGGCAGGTTGTGGAGAGCCCTCCTCTCTCCAGTGCACTGTGTCACACTGAGCAGGGGTCCATTTTGTCTCACTCAGGACAGTTAGGACTTGAGACACCTTCTGCCATGAATCTTGGCACCTTGGCCCCAGGAGCACTTCCCCTGGTTTGGGCAGTTTGTGTTTTTGTTCCATGAGGCATAATGCTGCTGAGCACTTAGAGGCACATTTTCTGCACAGTGTGTAGGGATTTAGTGGTACAACTCCCATTCACGTTAATGGAAATCCCACCAGGAAATCTCCATGCCAGGCCACACTGAAAATTCACCCTTGATTGTTCTGTTTGATTTGTTTCACCTGTGTCTTCCTCTGGTCTGCTCTAAGGATGTTTGTGGGCTCGTTAATGCCGGCCTGCACTTGGCACTGAGTCTTACTCCCATGTAGAAGTGGGGAGACTCAGTGGCATCTTTCTTGCTGAAGGAAAGGGCACACCTTGCTGAGTTTAACTGTGGTTTTATTTGAAGATGTATAGATTCTAACAAAGCCAAGGATCCCAGGGATGTTGCTCTCAGGACAGAAATATGCTCATATTCGGAGAAAGTTGTGAATTTTGTTGTGCTCAGCTCAGAGTGAGAACCAGTGCCCAATATGATGGAGACACCATGAAACTACTGAGCTGGGGATTCAGGACACAGTGGATCCTAGTTCCAAGAAGACACAGGTTGGTCGGGTGCACGAAGGGGGCCCAGGGAAGGGAAATAAACGATCTCACTCCAAGATATGGCACAAAAGAGCGATTACCCTTCTCATACCACGTGCCGTTTCGAGTGTAGCTATTCGATTATTGCTAAAGGTCCTGAGCTATTTTTCTCTAAAAAATATAACTTCTTTAATTTAATATTTTATTTCAGTGGCTTGATTTGCTCCTGCCCACTTAGGTACTATGACATGCTGATTACTGGATTTTTCTGCTCGTGATGTTGGAACACAGTTGGCAGGTCTGGCACCTGCCATGTGCGACCTTAGCTGACAAATCATTTCTGTTCTTGGCCACTGTCATGTGTCCTGTCTGATATTCAGGCTGATCTAAGCACCCCTTGTCTTTGTGCCTTTTCCATGTGCCTTTGTGTACTGACAATGTGACCTAAAGATGTGAGCTCTGACCCTTCCTTGGGAATCAGTGCTGTACATTTAACCAAGACTTTGGAGACCTCTCTTCAAATTCAGTACTGAACTCCCATCATATAGCCCCCTCATCATGTAAAAGTGTGAATAAGACTATGGACTCTGGAGTCAAAGTGCCAGGGCTGATATCCACTGTGTGTCCGTGAAAAATTACTCAATCTCCTCAAGCCATGGTTTTTACCTGTGTAAAATATAACTGATAATAGTGCCATTAAGTGGGCACAGTTCAATGAGATAATCCATGCAAAGAACTTAGTACTTTGTCTCCCTCACAAAAACAACTCAAAAGGTGATTGTATTATTAATTACCATTACTTCTGCAACTTCAAATAATGGTATTTGCTACAGAAACAATTTAAAGAGGCTTTTGAATATGCTACTTTTCATTCTTTGTCTTCATCTTTACATAATGTGTTCTTTAAAAAAAAATTTAAAGGTTAGCTAGAAGAAGGGGGAGGAGGAGAAGAGGAAGAAGGAAAAAGAAGAGGAAGATGAAGAGGAAGGAGAAGGAAGAACAAGAGGAGGGAAGGCTGGTGCATTGTGCATGTATGACATTCCATGGTTTACTCTCAGCAACCATGAATGATGAGCAAAAATGATATACCGTCTTCATTTCACAGGTTAGGAAACTGAGTCACAGAATAGTAAATAGTTTTCTAAATGCACGTAGCTAGTATGTGATGTAACTGAAACTTAATCTCAATTTTTCTTTCTCTAAATATAGTGGATTTTATACTTGCAGGGAAAACACAAAATGAAAAGGGGAAAAAAAAAGATTTTCTGAACAAAGGAAATGGAGAGAAAAAATCTGAGAAAGCTGATGTAATTCACTATCAGAAGAAGCCAAGCAGCATCGTTCTGATGCCCTTGTAAAGCCGATGATCTTGGACCTGTAGATGTTTCACTGGAAATGATTTGGAAAAACACAATTCTTATTATGCAGTAGCAACTTGTTTCCTTAAGGATAATTTCACTCTTAAATGATCTCAAATTCTACCCAAAAGATATAGGCAAGAATATTGTACCGCAACCTTCCCAAGGAGCAGCAACTCATCTGCATTTTTATCATCATCATGAATTATTTATTAAGAAACAAATTGCCTGTAGGGGCACGCTAAAAAAACTGTCCAAACAGACCTTGAAAATCTCCTACAACTCATCTTTGTCTCTGCAAGTTAATAATCTAATGCAATTCCATAAAAGTAGATACATATACAAACAAGATAACAGTAAGCCAAATGGGTCAACAATAAGCAAGTTACGCTGTATAATTGAGAGCCTCTGGATCTCTGTTAGGGATTTTATTTTTCATGCCAGGTTTGAGTCTGAATGACTTTCTGAACTGAAAGGAAAACCAGCAAATGGTGTGTAGACTGCCTATTTTTTCATCCTCTTGAGGGCTGGTCTGAACTCTCACCTTGTACCTCAAGCACTTGTCATAGAGTTGACACATACTGGATGTTGCATAAATGAAACTGAGCAAACCAAGGGGGATAATAGGATAGGAACACAATTAGTTGGAGCTACATTGGCAGTGGGAAATTTTCTAAAATATCCTGGAAGACTTCACCAAAGAGGCGACTGCATTAAACAAAGGAGCTTGACCATTATGTCACTCCTGGTGAGCCTCTGTGGCAGTGTAGCCACACAATCTGAACTCTAAATTGCCAGGCAAAAGAAAAGTACGAATGTTCCTAATACTCATTCTCAAAGGAAGAATAGAGATTTTTCAAATCTATACTAAAAAAACTAATCAAATTTTATTTTTAACAGGATTATTATCTAATGAAATTAGATGTGAAAAGCTCAGTTTATTTTGTTGGAGAAAGTTCAGTTTACAAATTAGTTTACCAACAAACTAGTTCTTTGGCCTCCATTGATCAGTCAGATGTGAGGGGAAGGGAGTATTGCAGACTTATCCCTAGAGAAGAAAGCTGGAAAGAATTTTTCTTTCATCAATTGGCTATTTCACTTAACTCTTTACCTTCTGGTTTAGAATGCCATTCAAATGAAACCTGTAATTGAAACAAGCAAAAGACAAACTGTCCCCTTAAAATTTCCTATAATCTTGAGTTTGAGAGCTCCTCAATGTTCCAGAATCCCATGATTCTTTTCTCTTTATCTACCCTACTTAGGGTTTTGATTCACTCCCAAGAAGCATTATTTTTTCTCCTTTAGTAAATGTCTGTGTTGCATGCCTTCTCTCTGGATGCCATGTCTTAACTGTATGTTACACTTGAAACCAGTTTGGCCAACCTGACTGATTTGGTGGTTACCAGGCAGAAGAGTTCCATTAACTTGCATGTCAGCTCATACACAGCAGGGAAGTGACTTCAGGAGCTGTGTTGGCTCCTAATGAAAGATGGGGTGGTTTAAGCATCATCTGGGGTGGAACTAGAATTCCCAGAAAGACTCATCAGAATTAGATGGTCTTCTAGTAGATCTTGATCTTGCTTTAAAAACTCTCTGTAATAAGAGAGCATGTAGTTGCAACAAATGTGTATACTTTCCCTTTCCTTTATATTGCACCCCACTGAAATGAAGATTCTCTGGCCAAGCTCATCATTTTGCACATATACATGCACCTACAAACATTCCAGTCCTGTCCTCTGTGCCAAAGACTTCTCAGTTGCCCCCTTCTCCTCACCTAACAAGGGAAATGGATCCCAAGGAAATTTTGCTATGGACTCCACTGTTGCTCTTTAGTTTCCTTAGTAAATACCGAACTTACACATAACAGAGGGGTGAGATTCAGGACAGATAGACAATAAAAGTTCCAGCAGAAACTGATAGAAAACATAAAGTGGCAACAGTATTGTGGTTATAGAGGGGCCTTATATTTTCTTCTTTTATCCATCTGCTAATGGTTTGGGAATCTAGTGCCTCTGTATCAACTTTTGAATTGCATTGAATGTTTGTTTTTTTACTAAATTTTTCATCAGAAATCAGAATGAATTTAGAGAAATAAAGTCGATAGCATAAATTTCTCTGACATTTCTTAGTATTCCTTATTTCTTCAGTTATGACATCCTTTTCCCTTTATCTCTCTGAATAATGTGGACAGCAAGTCTTAATCTTAGCCAAGAAGATGTAAAACTGAAAGATTGAACTTATTCACCAATTCATGTTTCTTTCCCCGATAACTAATAGTTAAGCACTTAACCTCTACTAAGCAACTTCTTTTTATTGTTATTTTATTTAATGTTGTTATTTTATTTAATCCTCATAAGAATCCTAAGAGAAGATACTATTATTTTGAAATTTAAAGACAATCTAGAAAAATTAAGTAATTTATCCAAGGCCACAGAGATCATAAGTGTCAGATCCAGGATTCAAATTCAGACAGTTTGAGTCCAGAGCCCCCATGCTTAGCTGCTTTGCTATGCCAGTGCTTCATGTTGGTTTTTAATGGTTATTTATTTTTGAGAGAGACAGACCATGAGCGAGGAAGGCACAGAGACAGAGAGAGACAGAGGATCTGAAGTAGGCTCTGTACAGAGTTCAATTCAGGGCTCAAACTCATGAGCTGTGAGATCACAACCCGATCTAAAGTCAAATGCTTAACCGACTGGGCCACCCAGGTCGGTTCATGGCCCTGCTTCGTGTTGGTTCTTCATTTTCCCTCCAGCCATTACATATTAGGCTCCACCATACTTAAGTGTTTATGTATCTGTGCCTTCTACTAGATTTTAAATATTTGAGACCAAGGATTTTGTCCCTAATCAAATGTGTAATTCCCATCTTACTTACTTCAAATCTTACTTACTTCAAATAGGTGCTCAATAAATTCTTATTAAATCAAATTCATTCATTCTTCTTAATGCTCTTCACAATCTACATGTTCTCAACATACTGATCAATTAGCTCTAAGTTCTCTTGTTCTCTTTTGAGCTTCCAACCGATTATTTAAACTGCCTTCTAGACACCTCCTATTGTGTGCCCTGCACCTGGGGCCTCCAATGCACCTTGTCTCGAATCCAGCCTAACATGGGCACCTTTCCTCAGCTTAGCTCTTTTCTGTGTTCTCTCTGTTTATGGCATCTCTATTCACCATCTGGCCAGTTAAAACCTTAGGAGTCTTTTTCCGCATCTCCATTTTTAACACTCTTTCCCCATCATCCAGGGGGAAAAAAATGAAGCCTTCTAGAAGAGGTATCACACATTTTACCACATTTTAATATTCATGCTTTCCTTTAAAATACATGTATTGAGCACCTACTCTGTTCCAGGGACACAAAGATACAAAGTTGAATTAGATGAGGCCATTCTCTGAGAAGACATAATATAGTGATAAGGGAAGAGGTTGGATGTAAAGATGGATTACATTTTGTTACCCTAGAGAGAATATAGCTTCACAAAGCAGGATTTAAAAAAAAAAAAAATTCCAATGTCTGGCACTGTATCTGACATGTAGTAGGTGGCACATATGAATTTAAATAATAAACGAATTAAAATACTACTTAGCTGGTACATTATGGTACTGATGCCTGCTCCCAGGTAATTATTTGACTTTAGTTCATTTTATGGTGGGTTATTGGATATCATGTCTCAATCTAAATTATTAAGCTGTCTGGGGAAGGGGCTAGATCTGGAAGCTCACACGGTTCAGGTCTGTGCTTCAGGGTCAATTGATATCGCAGAGTTACTGAATGGAGTGGACACATGGATCTTATTGATAGAAAATACCAATATAGATGGGAGTCATGGGGCACCACGAACATTTTCACTTTAACTTCCAGTCTGTGCTATATTTTGGGAAAAGGTCACTACCCATTAGGTTTGTATTCAGGGTTTCCACCTGGATTATTTTATTATGAGGTTGAGGTTAGGAAACAGCCAGTTTAGGATAGGATCACTCACTGAGTTGAGAAGGCCACAGACTTCTTTTGAGGCAGGGCTGGAGCCCCATTTAGTCAGATGGTAGATCAACAGTAAGTGGAACACAAGGAAAAGCTTGATGGTCCCTGCCAAACCTGCCCCTTCTGTTTGCAGCTCAGGTCTGTTGCAACTTCACATACGTATGAGACAGTGGAGAGGAGACCAATCGGGTTATTTGCTTATTTATTTAGTGCCAGAGTCAGTGAGGTCCTTTTTTTCCCTTAAGCAGTTAAAATGAATAGCACATTGGAGAGAGAATTGTGAACACTGGTTCCTATAAAAGAATATGTGAACTGGTTCTAATAACGCCAACGGTTACCTGACACACATTCTTCCTATAGTGTTTTAACAAGCTGGACTATTTTTAGGGAAATTCTTTGCCTTGAACTAAATTTATGGCCTTAAAGTCTTCTCGACTATTTTTCGTGTGTGCGTGCTCCGACGGTCCAATTTATAACTGACACCTTTACTACCTACCAGCATATCGGTTTCATCTCCCAGAGGAAGAGAAAACCAGACCCTGTGACTAGTGAACTGGATTGAAAATCTAGTCTAATGCTGACAGATAAATGCACTAATTTTCTTCTGTGACCGGTTCTGCATTGCAGGGTGAGCCTGCTTCTAACAACTCCCTCAAAAGGCTCTGTAACCCGTCCAAAAGATGATGTCAAGTGCTACAAGGACCCAGGTCAGCCCTGCATCATAGGTAACAGTTACCCCAGTGATAAAGTTACCAGGCAGGTTTTGAATGAGATTGTGTTTTTAAATGAAAGAGTGGCTGGAAATGTAGACTTGGACGAAGCTTTAATAGAGGAAAATTTGAGACAAACAGAGGTTAGTGTTTGGTTTCTTTGTGGTGTTCAGCAAAGGTCAGCAAAGGTTCTAAAACAGAAGGAACCCAAAGTTTCAATGAGGAGTTGTGGGATTCTATTAATACATGAGCATGTAGCCTAGACAAAGTGAGCTCTAGGTTTAGCCAAGAGCTGTTTTGTGACATGGGAGCTCCGGTCATTCAGCTGGAACTGGTCACTTAATTTGGATAAATCCCTGAGTAGTTGAAGACCTGCTGAGTGTCTTGTTCAATTTTATTCTAAGGGCGAAGCAACGCCCTTCCACCCCCATGCCAACTGTTTGGGTCAAATGGGGAGGGAAAGACATAAACAGCAGGCATGGAACCCGTCAGATAGCCTTACAGATTAACTTTATGGTTTTCCTCCTTTACTACCAGAGTCATGGCTGTGGGGGCAGCTCGTGAATCAAGCAGAACCCAAATGGCAACCATGTTCTCATTATCCATCTGTTGTGTTTCCTCACAAAGGTTTAAGTACAAGATTGATTGTGCGTATCTGACAACGTGAAGTACCCATGAGTAAAGAAACTAGAAACAGTTTCTCACTCCGGACAAAAGAAAGAAGACATATATCCAGAAGATAAATGGTGAAAATCCAGGCCACAAGTACATAGAAGATACCTGTGTGATTAAAAAAGAAAGGAAGCATTGAGAGATCTGGACTTTGAAATACATGGATTTAAAGTGCCTATACGAAGTCGATTTAGAAAAAATATATAGCCCTCTTTAAAGCAAACATAACTAGCAAGAAACTATGTCCCCCTAAAAACAAGCTTTATGTAGAGAAAAGAATTTTAAAGGCACAAACCTAAAATTACACTAACTACAACTAAAGGAAGAACCAGATTGTTTGCTCAAGTGAAGAGTGTATTACTGTTGGCATAAATAAAGCTAAAATATTTTCAATTTTAAAAAGGCAACAAAAACTGGGAACTGTGTGGTGTGGATGGTAATTAACAAGGGGATTAAAAACACAGAAGCACAGAGCATCTGTGCTCCTGGGCTCCTCTCTGTGCAAGGTGGGGAGTCGACTCACTGACACTGGCTCCTGCAAATCCAAGAGAACACCGTTCCCTGGTGCCCCACCAGCCACTGCGCAGCCTACTCCGACGCCAGCTCCGCCTAGCTCAGGAGAGCCGGGAGGTCCATGGTGGGAACGCTGATCTCTGGATCCTTCCTCCATGCTATGTGTTTCTTTCTCTGTGACCTTTCTCGTTTGGAAAGAAAACTGTTCTGTCAATGATTCTGGATTCCGTAGGATTTGAGTAGGATCTTCTTTCTCTCCTTCTTCATCTTGAAAAGTGATTTTGCTTGAAATCCCCAGTAGGATGACAGAAGGGAAAGGCAGAAAAATAAGACTGTCGCAATATATTGCTTTACCTTTGAAGCTTTTCCCCACATTTTATCTCATCCAGTACTACCGTATAGGTGACAGGCCAGGTATTCTTAAGACCATTTTGCAGATGATCACCCTGAGGCTCAGAGATGTTAAGTGTCTTGCCCAAGCTCACACAGCTGCTAAGGGAAGTCCAGGGCAAGAACATGAACTCCCCAATCTTGTACTTTTTCCAGAACACATTGGATTTCATCACAAAAGTATATGCTACTTTCTACAAAGAGCTTTGGAATCATATAGATGACAAAATGTTGCTTTCAGTTCTTGTTTGCTCGTGTAAATTGTTACTGCTGCTTTACTTTCACATTTCAAAGTGCTTTGTTTATTATCCATCTTCTTGAGAGGCAGATAATTATGTTTTTATATGTTGTTATTTGATAACTATAGCTTTTAGTTATATGCTATTTATGTGCCCTTGGTATTTCTTGATAGATAGATAGATAGATAGATAGATGACAGATAGATATCAAAAAGAGATATATAGGTATAGACTTTTTGGTATTGACAATAATATATTCACTTTGATTTGTTTCCTAAAGAAATAGTTTCACTTGATAGTATTTTGTATTTTTCTCTAAATCTCATTCAAAACTTATGCAAATTGTTAATGCCCACAGATGTCTGAAATGAGAGTTTAGGAGGAAATCTTAACCACGGTATACCCAATATCTTCCAATGATTTTAAAGTTTCACTAGAGGGCACTCCCACTTCATGGCCAGGAGGCAGCGAGGACAAAGGACCATAGTGGTCTGGATGCCTAACTCCTTGTACCTACTATTTTGTTTTCTTTCCCACTGTCTTTCCTCCTCTTTCTCACCCATTGTATAAAGAACATAGTGAAATTCTGCAGGTCTTCCTTTAAACATATAAATCGAAATGAACTTCATTGAAAAACTAGCAGACATCTACAACTCTGAATTATGGTTCACCTTGTGACATAGAGCACGTTCTTGCAAGTCTGAATTGAAGTTTTGGTTATCAACCTAAGAAGGAGTACGAGATAGAGTATGAGATGTTAGCTTAGAACATCAAGAAATATGTCTTTACTGAGCAACTCGGGGGAAAAGTTGTTGCCCAGCACTTAATTCCAACTTGTAAGATCTTCATGGTTCACCTTTTCTGGTAAATCTTTGGGTAAACCCAAATTGCAAAGGTGTGTGGGGTTAGGAAATTGGGGAATTAAAGAAAGATCCAAATGGTCAATGAAATGAAATTGCTTTAGAAAAAGTTAGACATTAGCCCCTGCTCTGTAGTTCATATACTTTTATGTATCAAAGATCTGAAGGTAGTTTAACTCACACATTGAGGAAAATAAGATATTTCAAAGTCAGAAGGAAAGTAGCCTATTGCCAAGTGTAGAACCCCATGGAGCCTCAGGCTTGAAGTTTTAAACTGATCTCAACCTTTTGGGGTTTGAATTTCTTTACTGTTGGCAAAACATGACATCCTGCTTCGAAGAGAAATGGCATTAAGAAGGCCTATTACATAGAGATTCAAAAAACTTCTTGGACATCAAATCACTATTACAAAACACCATTTTGATGAGTTTAGTAAAGAATAATCAGAAACATATGGATTAAGTTTTTCTTTACAATTATATTGGTTTATGAAACAAGAAAAAAAATGGAGGGCATGGTAAACTATGTTTCAGGCTTTGCAAAGCCCTCAAAACATTTAAGTGAGTAAAAGTGCTGATGACCCAGGGAAGCAACCAGGTTTTCCCTGTGTCAACTTGAACCATCCTTATTTGATTTAAATTTAAAGCAAAAGAAACATTGTGACTTTTTACCATTATTATCCACAGAGAGAAACATATATTTGCTTCTCAACCAACGATTTATAAACTTCAATGGAAATGTAGGTTTATGTGTTTGTTTTGCAATGATGCAAACTTAATCATTCATATGTCCTAAAAGATTTTCCTATTATTTGAATAGAAGGCAGTGCTTCAAAGGTCTAAGCTAAGGATTGCTTGGGAAATTTATCTGAAGAAATTAATTACTGGAATTAAGTTCTTTTCTAACAGCTCTATAAGTAAAATATATGCAACATATAAGACCTAATAATGACCGTCATTGGGGAAAATTCTCACTGCAGTGGGTGATACCAGGACAATTTACTACCGATCACCAGACCAATCAAGAGTGAATATGCCTTAAACAAATTGTGCATTAAAGGAATATAAAATGAAGAGCAAAGCAAACATAGGTAATAAGGAATCAATAAAAGAAATCACTAGAAATTGATAGATCATCCTGACTTTTTCCCTCTAGTTCAAGTAATCATTTAGAAATGTAGCACAATAAAAAAATGAAATAAAAATTGGGATGCAACTAACAGATTTTGTAAGTCATGAAATGTAAAAATGTTCCCTCCTACAAATAAATCAAAGGATATTAGAAGAAGTTGCCTTTATCTCTGGAAAAAAAAAATACATCTATAACAATAGCACATTTTAATATATCTGTATTTTTTCCATGCTTAAATGCTTGATAACCATTTGTAGCAAGATTAAGCAAATTTAGGATGTCCCATTTCAAAAATATTTCTAGTAAATGTTATCCTTTGACATAACCAAATAAAAAAATGTATTCCCCTGGGAGTGTGGTGATGAACAGTTGGTCTATAATCAAAAGGGACTTGCTAGAAAGCGTGTCCAGCTTTCCTTTTAAACATGTGCATGGAAAAGAATACCAACTTCTGTCCAGCGTTGGGTTTAGCCCATTACCATGTGCAAATGTACCTGCCTATTAACTTCCAGACTGGGCAGGTATTTTACTAAGGTGCGATATTTCTGTCCCAGGTCATAGCTTGAGTATTCTCCCTTTCAAGATTCCCAAAGCTTCATCTGTCACTCTTATTGTCAAATGTTCTATTTTTCCTGTCCCTGCCAGCAGTGATTTCAATTTGGGCTTGACTTCAAGACAGGCCACATTGTATCTGTGATGTCAATGGAAAGGGGATAAAAGTCATTAAAGATATTTGTTATTTTGAAAGGTTAAAAGAGTTTTTCTTGGTGGGTAACACTTTCTCTGGAAAGAACCTCAACTAATTGTCTGGCCAGGGAATGGGCACCTAAGTGAGAAAAAAATATACTTAATAAAGCATTGGCGTCTATTATTTTTCTCCTTTTATTGTCCAGTGCCTCTGGGCCTGGTGGGCTTTCTGGAGGCATCTAAGCTCAATATTCCTTCAAACAGCAGAGCAATGATTGCACTGCTGGGCTGATTCTCTTTCTGTCTGCCCTAGGTAAGAGATTCTTGCTTCAAACACCATTTATTGTAGAAATTGTTGCGAGGGTTCTAGAAATTGTGTGTGTGTCCTTAAAAGAGCCCCCAAACGACAGAATTAGAGTTTCAATTAAAATACTATTTTGTTGTGCTTAATACCCATCCCACCTAACATCCATCGCTCCATAGCAATAGAGTAAGAAATAAAGAATGGGTCACTTTCTAAAGGGGCAGTAGAAACCGAATGACTTGGGTTCCTCTCAGAAAGGTAACAGTTATAAAAAGCAACGACCTCAAGAACAATAGACCAAACTCACGCTAACACATAAAAGAACCAGTTTGTGTTGTTTACTTTTTTTCAGGTTATGGGGTGAAAACCCACAAAACAAAAAGACAACACTTTCAGTTATATTAGATTTTGACTGGTTTTAAAGGACACTTGTAGATTAAGAACAATCAGAACAGAATAGGCTTGCACTTGAGTAGGGAAGAGAAGATATTTTGTCTGGATATCGCTCACACAAGGGTGGCAATGATTCTCTGACAGTCACCCTTTTCTAAAATGTGGTTACCCGAACACATCTGAATAACACAAAAGAGAAAGGAACATTTTGATGTGTTGAGGAAAGTTGTTTTGACAAATGTCAATGCCTGGGTCTTGCTGGCTGAGGCCTGTTGTTAACTTCCCAAGGCTGCATGCATGCTATAGCTTATGCCACTCTGTCAGGGGAAATTGGACATACCCAACACAATTTCATTTCCATTTCTCTACAACATTACAAGCTTCCTTGGCAGCAAAATCACATATTCTTATCACAAAAATAAATGAGAGAAAAGAAGACATACATTCCTGTCAAGTTATGTCAAGACATATTTGGTATGTATTTCACTTCACTATCACTGACAGCAAAGATGTCACGTATTCTTAATACAAAGTAAAGAAGTATTTTCCTTTCTTCCCCTGCTAGGCATCAATTTCATTTTATTCACTTACAAGCACCAGTGACAGGAAGGTGTCTTTTTAAAACAAAGCTTTAAAAAAGGCAAAAAAAAAAAAAAAGTTTCATGTTTTGTTGGATTTCTGAATGGACATATTGTACACGAGTTTAATTTGACAATATCATAACAACCACAATAATAGTCATCTATCACCACTTTATTTTCTGTTTTCACTGCACACATTCATTGTTCTGATTTACTTCTTTCATGCATACGATGGGATCTGGGTTAAAATAAGTCATGGAGATGTTCATTTTCTGCTAAAGGTGTCAATGGAATGAGAAAGAAAAAAGAAAAGAAGTATAGAAGAAAGGAAGGAAGGAAAGATGGAAGGAAAGGAGAGAGGGAAGAAAGGGAAGGAAAGAGAAAATAATCGGTTCACTCAAAAAGAGAAATAGGTTCTTAACACTAAAGAAAACAAAAATCTTAAAAGACCTAAATGTGATAAACTAGGGAAAGTTAACATTGAATTGTCATCTGGACAGTTCATATTAAATGATTACCTTTTATTTCATTATGTTTTACTTAATTATGATATTTTGACAAACATGCATTGGAGTTTAACTCAGTGGAAGAATGCCTGCCTTAGCCACCTTACTGGAAATGAATGGGACTCTTGCTTCTGAGAGTCGACAGGCAGCCCACCCTCACTAGGCCAACAGCACTTGGGAAATGGGGGGTGGGGGGGGATTCCCAGCCAGCCTTGCTGGGTCCTAAGGAAGAGACTTTCCCGAAACACTTGGCTTTTTGCTCTTTGAAAGCCATACGACTCCTCTAACTTATATATAAATCCATAGAATTTAAGAGCTGAGAACAGTTTCAGAGACTGTTTAGGCAAACAACCTAATCTTACAGCTTAAAAATGAAAACCTAAAGCGGATGAGATCAGACAGTTTGTAGTGAAGTTAAACTTAGAGGAATTACTACTCAATCTGATAGCAATGAAGGACCATTAAGATTTCTACGGAGGGAAAGAATATGATAAATGTGACACGTATGTATCACTGTTTTTTAAATACTTGAATCTCATAGTTGAAGAACTTCTGAGAAATTCATAGATCTGCCTATACGCACACACATGCAGCAAAAGTGGGAGGAAACACATATGGTATTGAAACTTTTCTACATATAGTCACTGAATAAATATTTATTAAAATTTCATATAAAAATTTTAATATAAAAAATTATAAAATTTTGAAGTTTTTCCAGGAGCGAGATTTAAATAATTCCCTGCAGACTCTGATCTCACAGGTCTGGGTTGGGACCAGGCTTGGGGGAACCACAAATTTATTCTACCCTGTCCTCCAAAGCAGGAAGCTTTCCCCACATCTCTGAGCGACAACGGCACAGACTGCTGGGTGCCTGTTCCATTTGAGGCCCTTCCTCCTTGAAAGAGATTCAAAAACATCTGTATCTGAAAAGAGCTAGAGGTTTGGGGTCCAATGATGGGCATCACAGCCTCAGTTCATTTTTCTCACATATAAAAAGAGGATTATAATAAGAAATTCCCATACCTAGGGACTTTTCATTTAATCATTAAGATTAAATGGGAATATAAATACGAAAACGTCTGTGTAAATGTAGAACACCCTACAGTTATTAGGTACTCTTAATAGTGCTCAGGAGCTGGCATTTGACTTACCAATTCTCTCAAGGGTTAAATTAAAAACAAAATAATGTCGCTACACACACACACACACACACACACACACACACGTGGACACATGAGGACAAAATTTCTCAAAGTAGCACATGCTAAACCAAAGATATTTGTCCTGGAAGGGACCTGAGGTTATTCTTTTTACTTTTCCTCATTGTAACATTAACTGAATACCAAAGGGTCATGTTGGCATCACACAGTTATTTCTTGGAATCCTCATCAGGAAGAAGCACCATGATGGCTCTCCTTCTCCTGACTGATGTTTCTATTGCAGAACTAGGAGGCATTCCTTTTTTATGAACACCAAAGACACAAACGAATCCAAGGTACTGCTCATCGTTAGCACCCACACTACCAGGTACGTACAGCATTATGAGTGGATTCAACTTGTGTTAGAGATGAAAGACACATTCCACTTCAAGATTCAACTTCCTTATTTTACAGATGAGGAAGCAGAGACCCATTCACTGAGGAAGAATGATTTACTAAGTGTAACACACTTTTCTCAGGACAGTGTTCTTTTTGAAATGTCGTAGCCACAAAGAACTCATCTCGTTATTCCTGTCCCACCTGTGCATGCTCCTTAACGTGCACAAACAACACATGCATGATCACATATTCAAACATCAAACATATAAAGACAGCAAGGTGATGCATGAAATCCTGCCTCCCTTCCTCCCCTGGACATCTCCAGGGACCAGGTACATTCAATCATTTGTTCCTTCCCTTGTTGATTCTTTTACTGATGCTTTCATTCAACAATCAAGTGATCCTCAAATATTTGGTGAACTTCAGTGTGCAAAGCCCTGGGCTTAGAAATAGGAAAATAGGAAATAGGAAAAGCAAAGGCAGTGTGGAAGGGGAGACTTCTATATGTGGAAAAGAAACTATCAACAGAAGTATGGAGGTCCAGTGCAAAATGAAGAGTTAGAACAAGACAGGCTACTTTAGTAACCCAAAGAATCATATAGATGAACGGAGAGTAAATTTACAGCAGCTCAAAAAAGAAAAGCTTATTTCTCAATAAATAAGCAAGTAAAACCAGTTAATTAAGGGCTCAGTAAAATGTGAGTTCCAAGATAATCAGGCTCTGGTCTGTCTTATGCACTAGGGTAGCAACAGTGCTTAGAAAATGAGTTGCATGAAGTGGGTGTTCAACACAGATTTGTGAACTGAATGGTTTAGGTCTAGGTTCCACTCCTAGAACCTTAGTCCTCAGTGCCTAATCCTAGGATGGGAATTTTATCTGCAATTAAGTTGATCTGAGATGCCATACTTGTTCAATGTTTGACCCAGTTTCATCACAGCTGGTTTTGAGGAAATGACAGAATTTGAGAAGTGATTCTTATGTGATTTCATTTCTTCAGAAAATGTTTTCAATGTTTCGATATTCTTAAACAACTTTGATGTTTTGGAGAAAATAAACCATTAAAAAATATATAAGAGGGGCACCTGGGTGGCTCAGTTGGTTAAGCATTCAACTTCAGCTCAGATCACCATCTCACGGTTCGTGAGTTTGAGCCTCAGGTCGGGCTCTGTGCTGACAGCTCAGAGTCTGGAGCCTGCTTTGGATTCCATGTCTCCCTCTCTGTCTGCACCTCCCCCGCTCTCACTTTGTCTCCCTCTCAAAATAAATAATAAACATTTTTTTAAAATTTTAATACATAAAAATATATTTAAATGGGTGTACATTTTTTTTTACCCAGGCTCCATCCAATATGGTGTGGCAATGATATTCGCCTTTACTCAAAATTTTGCAATTTTTTATTGTGAATTTTTTGCATTAATTTTGATTTTTAAAAATATTGCATCGAAGTAATATTTATCTCATTACAAGTTCACAAGCCACACCTCTTTAAAGCTTAGTGCCTCCCTTGCTGTAAGCCAATCCTAGCCTAAAGAACAAGGCCATTCACACTGCTTCTCTTCCCTGCTGCCTGTCCTGGGCTTCTCTATACCTCATGGTCAGACGAAGGGGAGATGGAGAGACTACTAGATGGGTTCTAAAGAGTTGGAGAAGACTCACACTTTTAACAATCAAATTATATTTCAAATGCACTACAGTGCATTATAAAGGTGAATTTATTTGTGTGAGTTATTTTAAAGTAGGGGTCACTTTGTTTTTATCATATATTTGTTTTTAAATGTTTGGTGTTTTTTTTTCTCAAAACAAGGCATACATCTACCTTCTTGCTCACTGTGACTATTTGTTATTTTCATTTCTTTTTCCACTCATTCATACAATAGAGACAGAGTAAGAGATATGAGAGATGGTATGAGACACTCACCAGTGGATGAAGAGGGGGAACAAGTGGGAAGCGCAATTTGTGAGTAGCCTCAGAAATCAGAAACTGACTAAAAAAAAAGGCTTGAGACTAGGAGGTATGGGCCTAGGAGGGCAAAGTGTTTGGAACTCATGATTCAGAACTAGTTTTATACCTTCCATAATAGGGTTAAGTGGAATTTGTTATGGGCAGAAATAATTTGATCCTTTTAAAGGTCTAAAACAACATAATTGTGCAGGATAATTTTATTGTGTTTTTAAAATAAATTATAATAAAAATATTTTAAATAAATTATAAAAGTATTACATACACCTGGCTTATAAAGTTAGAAACTTTACATACAAAAGAAAAGAAAAATCATCCATAATCTTACCACTCAAAGATAACCATTGTTGGGGCGCCTGGGTGGCTTAGTCGGTTAAGCGTCCGACTTTCGCTTAGGTCATGATCTCGCGGTTCGTGGGTTCGAGCCCCGCGTCAGGCTCTGTGCTGACTACCAGCTCAGAGCTTGGAGCCTGTTTCAGTCTGTGACTCCCTCTCTCTCTGACCCTCCCCTGCTCACGCTGTCTCTCTCTCTCTCTCCTAGAAATAAAAAAAAAAAAAGATAACCATTGTTAACATTTTATTACTTTCCTTCCAGTCTTGTTATTAAATATATCTAATATCACACTTCATTAGCAGTTCTGTATGCTTTCTTATTTAATAATATAATCTTGGCCATTTTCCTCATATCTTTAAAATTATTAACATGTATCATTTCTACTAACTGCATAATATTCCAGTGTGTGGAATAGGTCCCATGAAGTTTATTTTCAGTTACTTCCATTACAAAATTCTGTAATAAATATTTTTGTACATAATTCATTGGCTTAATTTCTGTCCATTGGTTTAGGCCAAATTTCTAAAAGTGGAAATAAAATAGTAATTTTTGAAGAAGATATGAATTTTTAGCTATTTCAATTTCTTTTAGGTATAACTTAAATACAATTTCACACTTTATTTTATATATTCTCTACTGGTCTCTCTGCTGATTTATTGTCTATAAGAAATACCAAGGTTATTATAATAATTAGGAAAATGTATCAGTGAAAATGCTAATGGCAGATATCTCAAATGAATATTTTTCTGGAAAGGGGCACCTAGGTGGCTCAGTGGGTTAAGTGTCTGACTTGATTTCTGCTCAGGTCATGATCCAGGGTCATGGATTAGAGTCCCGCATCTGGCTCCACACTAAGCATAGAGCCTACTTGAGAGTCTCTCTCTCTCTTCTGCTGCTCTCCCCTACTCCTTCTTGCTCTCTCTCAAATAATAAATAAATAAATAAACAAACAAATTAATTAATTAGTTAATGAAAGATGTTTTCTGGTGAAATCAAATGGTATATTTTTTTTCTTCTGAATATAGGTTCTTGGGTTATTAAGAGTTTGCTTGTTTGGCACTCTCCACAATAGCTAAAACATGGAAAGAGCCTAAGTGTCCATCAACGGACGGATGGATCAAGAAGATGTGGTTTATCTATACCATGGAATACTACATGGCAATGAGAAACAATGAAATCTGGCCATGTGTAGCAACATGGATGGACCTTGAGGGGGTTATGCTGAGTGAAATAAGTCAGGCAGAGAAGGACAAATATCATGTTTGCACGTATAGGAGGATTAGGAGGAACTTGACGGAGGAACAAGGGGGAGAAGAAGGGCTGAAATGGTGGGGGAAAGGGAGAGAGGCAAACCATGAGNTGAAATGGTGGGGGAAAGGGAGAGAGGCAAACCATGAGAGACTCTTGAATGCTGACAAAAACTGAGGACTGATGGATGTGGGGGGGAGGGGGGAGATGGGCATGGAGGAGGGCACTTGTGGGGATGAGCACTGGGTGTTATGTGGAAACCAATTTGACAATAAACTATTTGTAAAAAATAAATAAATAAAAATAAAATAAAATAAAATGAAAAAAAGTTTGCTTGTTTTTTTCTAATGCTTTATTTACTTTTTTATACGTTATGCCCAAGAAAATAAGTAAGAGATATGTGGAAATACAGGTTCCTTTGTATTTTAACTCCTCAGATATTACTGGGTCCAAATCAGAGTTGGTGCCATTGATAGCCTACATTTAAATAAATGACCATATTTCTTTTTCTTCTCAATTTTAGCTAGTCTCGTATTTTCAAAAATTATTATGTAGACAAATTTCTAAGTATGTCCTTGAGCTCCTGGTCCTGCTTTTCTGGGTGACCACCCCAAGGCTGCCTGAGAAGCTCCTTGTTGACCTCACACACTGGCTGGTCACCAGGGCCTTCCCTCAGGTGTCTGTATAAGTCACCACGGGACCAAACTCCTTCAGGCACGTGAGGAGCAGAGATGGACAGAAAGGAAGTTTTTCAGGAGCCATCCAGTGGCCAATTTGTTTAGTGTAGTTGATGTAGTTGAATGAATTATTGGTTTCATGACTTTCTTACCTCTCCTGCGCCTAAAAATAATTAAGGCTAATCTTGTTTTCAGTACTTACCGGGGATCAGACACTATGTTAAACTCTTTACAAACATCATCTATTAAACCCTCAAAGCAATTTTATAAAGTGGGTACTATTATTCCCTATTTACAGACAGGAAACAGAGGCCAAAAGACCCCAGAGCTCAAACCCCAGAGTCCATCCAGCCCCTGTGCTGTGCAGCCAGCACCCACATTCTCACCGCTCACTTTTACTCCTTGACTAGGCAGGATCTGTTAGGGTGTCTAACTGAACTGACCCAATAAAGGATGAGAGATCAAAAGATCCTTGCTTAGCCTTTGGGGTGAAGGAGTAGAGAAGAGGCAGAGCAGCAACCAAATGTCAAAGTGGGGCTCCTCTCATCTCCTTCCTGAGTCTCTCCTACTTCTTAGAAACTTCTCTGCCACCTCTCCCACCCCAAAACTCTTTGGAATCAATTTCCCAAGTTTTCCTCTTCAGCAACCTAATGGCTGCCACTTATGCCTAGTGCCTTACATTCTTAACAACCCCCTGGAGACTGAATGGGATGCTTCTTCTTTCATCTCCTCAGAGTTCCCTTCTGCCAAGGCTAGTCTGCTTAGCTCAGTATTCACAAAGGGCCTAGTAGGGCTGGGGTATACTACATATAACTGCTACCCCAGCCTTTAATTATTTCCAAAATTAAACTCTTTCAGGGAAGCAGTATGTGGTTGTAGAAAAAAGCTCCAGATCAGAGCACTGGAACCCAGCTCCTTGTCTTCCATTTGCGATGGACTTGGCAGACATTTTTTGAGTGTTTCCTATGGACCTAAAGATTGTTTAGACAAATGAAAGCATTCCAAAATAAGAAACATGGGTCCTTGTCTTCAAGAAACTCCAAGGGGGAGCCATGAAAATTTGATCAAGTAAACTAACCAGAGTCTTAATTCTATCATCTGTAGAAGGATAACCAATAACATTTTCATTGTTCTATCTGCTCACACAAATTGGTAGTATTCACCTCCCCAACCTCCACCTCTGAAGGTGTTCGATCTCTCAGCTGCTGCAAGATTGCTGTAAAACACAACACTGATTGTGCCACTTTTTTGGTTAAGACCCTTGACAATACCCTGTCTACTTTATGGTAAAAGTCTTACTTAAAAGCCTGTTGGGCAAGACCCTTCATGACCTGATACATCCTGTCCATCCTGCTTCAGTTCTCTCCATCCCCGTATGCCTCTGCATACAATCAGGTCAACTATTTCATATTATCTTCTGTCTCCTCTCCCTGGAACCTTTTCTGATCCCAAAGCCCACTCCTTTGTTCCCTCAGTGTCTGGTGCTAATGTCTACCAGTGTTTCTCATTCCTTTAGTGTCCTCAACTTGACTGTGACCTTTCAAGGATGAAAACTGTGCCTAACACAGTGTCTAGCTCCTAATAGTTGCTTAATAAATGCTTGTTGAATGAAAGAAGAAGGGAAATGACTCTGAGGTTATATAGAGTGATTGCATTTCCACAGCTTGATCTTCCTAATGCCCCTTAAATAATCACACAGCAGAACTATTGTTTGGTTATGTCTAGTTCCCATGGTGGAAGCATCTGAGTAGTCCCAGGTGTCTTGCAGCTAAAGGAAGAATCCCATGATTACTCACACGTCTCCTCAAGGGAACATTTGTTCTAGCACTAGAGAGCTCTTGTGTTACTATGGCTCATATTATCATTAATAAATGTGGATAATTCCATGAGATAGAGCCTTGAACAACCCATCCTTAAATGACCCAGAACCTGAACACCTATCTTACCCTGGCACCAGCATACAGGGTGGACATCCCAAACAGTAAATTGACTCAAGACAAAGAAATAAGGAAGATATATTGGGAATTGGGTTGAGATATAAGAATCTTCAGGGCTGAGGCATAGGGGTCTTCAGAGTTTCAAAGTTGTGTCAAGTTCTAGTTCCTTTTTCTCAGCCAACTCCAGAAATACTGCCTTCATTCCAATCCCCATAGTCCCTTCTCTTCTACCCCAGCCCCAATATCTGTCCAGCTGATTTTCCTAGGACACATTGGCCCAGATCTCTGGTTTCTTGGTTAATTCCCAAGAGAAGGCCTTGATCAGAAAAACCAATTCACAAACCACCTCTGGTCCTAACCCCACTCCAGTCAATCCCATCAGTCTGTAAAGGTTTTCTTTGGGAAATACAGTGGATTCTTGAGTGAATAAACTCATAGCTGCCCTCTATCCTATCAGGCCACTCATTAAAGCCATAGCCAGGAATCCTTTGCCTTTATGACCTACCAATCACGGACCATGTCAGCCTCTTAGCATGAGCATCTGCTTCATCTATAAAAAGAAATATAGAGATAACAATTTAAAATAGCTTCTTCTTTAAATCTTGGATCTAATTTTAGAAGTTCTATTTTTCCTTACACTTATATACTCTATTTCTCTTTCTGTTCACACTCCCCCCCACCACACACACACGAGTACCTTGATTGTTCCCCACTGTTACATCTTTGTTCATGTAGGTCTAACTGCTAGGATTTTCTTAGACCCAATTTTTCCTTCAAAGCCAACTTAAGCCATTTTTCTTCCATACTCTTTTAGCACACTCCCTCAATATTCATTCTTAGCACCATTTTTTTTCTTTCTCTTCCTTCCTTCTTTCCTTCCTTCCTTCCTTCCTTCCTTCCTTCCTTCCTTTCTTTCTTTCTTTCTTTCTTTCTTTCTTTCTTTCTTTCTTTCTTTCTTTCTTTCTTTCTTTCTTTCTTTCTTTCTTTCAGTAGGCTCCATGCCCAGCATAAAGCCCAACATGGGGCTTGAGCTCACAACCCTGGGATCAAGACCTGAGCTGACATCAAGAGTTGTATGCTTAATTGACTGAGCCACTTAGGTGTCCCTCATTGCAACATTTTCAAACTGTATATTAATGTGTCTTTTTCCAGTCTAGACCCCTAAGTATCTTAGAGCACAGGCCATACCTCATTTGACTCTCTCTCAGTATCTGGTTCACAGTAGACACTCAGTAAATACTGGCCGAGCTCAATTTCATAGAGCTTTTTCTGATCATTCAGCCCATGTCAATTCTCCCCTTCTTTCAACTCCATTGTATACATTACTCAGGACTGCACCGTTTGATGCTTAAATTATTCTTGAGTTGGTTCATGCCCTGTAAGTGTTATTCTTGCCATTAGATCCTTAAGACTGGTGATCATATCATACATTCCTTCTGTCACCCCCACAGTGCCAGTGCTGTGTGGAGAGGGCACAAAAAGTAGTCAAATTGTTTGCTTTCTTAGCAAGGGAGGACTAGTCACACATTGGTCATGAACCACAACAAAACAGAGGACTTAAAGAATTATGTGACCCCTGATTTTTCCAGGAATGGTACTACCCTTGTCAAATATGATGGGTTTCCGTTTTTGCAATGAATTCCCATTTTCTGAGGAACTTCTATGAACTAGGCATTTTATGGAACATGTCACATACATTATGCTCCTGGATTTTCATGAAAGCACTGTAGGACAGATATCATTGTCCCCATTTTACACAGGCGGAAACTGAAATTTGGTAGGGTTTGGTGACTTGCCCAAGGCCATCCTGTTAGGTAGAGAAGATCCAAGAGCCAACCCCAGTTCTATGAGACCTTACAGTCTATACCCCTTCCATGAACTACAGAGGTTAGCCTGGCCAAGCACTCTCTGATTCTTCTTTTCTATCGTTTCTCAGTCATGGCAAAGGTCCTACCATATGTGTCTCCCTTCTGGTCCAGAGAACTTGACAGAGGCCATGTTGGTATCAGCTTTCCAAGGTGACTGAATTTCTCTTGGTGGAGCCTGGACATCCAGTTTATCATGGGGCCGTGGAAAGCTTAGAAACTCCTAAAACAATCTGGTTTACCCAGAGTCCATGGGGTTGGGAGTGACCTAAGGCCAACAAGGAGGCCCCCAAGGGTCAGTGCTAATTGGAGCAGATGCCCCAGGGGTACATAGCCCAGACTGTTCCCAAGGAGTTCAGCTGGAACCAGATTGCCTCAGGAATGTGAGTGAGGCAAACAACTGCTTGATTGTTTGAGCTCCTACACTTGGTACGGGGTGCTGCTTCCCAGCTAAATGTAGGCCAACAGGATTTCTGAAAACTGTTTGCAAAGCTGAACGCAACACTTCCTTCATTTGCATTTAAAAAATAAACTGAGCCTTGAAATGGGCATTAGCCAAGCCCTTCCTGAAAATTGAGAAAGAGTGTAATGGTATAGCTCTCTGCTCCCCAAATGCTCCTGTCCCCAATTTGCTTGCAAGCGGGAGGTTGTTTTATTTTATAAGCCTCTCTTTCTATTAAACTCTAGTTCCAGACCTTGAACAATGAACTGCAGCCTTTTCTTCTAAGGTGAAATTGTCTTTACTGAGGGGCTTGCAAGTAGTACTGGAATTTCCCGTCAGCATTACTCATTTAGACCCTTCATCTTGAACGGCCTGCACTTTAAGGGCATGTTCATAATCATCCCCAATCTATAGTGTCCATCATTCATAAATTAAGCCTAGGACTTGTCCTTTTGCTTTCATAGTGGAAAGACAGGGTCAATCAGAAGTGACCAACACTTTCTCCTGGCTCATCTTCTACTGCCCTCTTGTCCACAACCCACCGGCCCACATGGTCAAGTGAGAATTTTGTGCAGCATTTGCTGGGTTTGAAGAAAGTAGATGTTCTATTACTAGTTCTCTGTAGCTCGTGCACTCAATATGGTCTAAAAAGTAGTATGTGAGCAGAATCAAATATAAACTTGGAAAATTTAATGCCGTCATAATAGTCCCATTTTTCTGAACTCAAACTCATTGTAAAAGTACCAGGACATGGCATTTTGGATCTCATTGACTTTATCATAGGGATAAATCTATCTGTAAGCAGTGAATTAATACATATGAATTATGGTTCCTAGATGAGTTTTGAAGATGAATTTCATTTTTTTTCTCCTTCTGAACTTTATCTACACAGCCATTTCCTTAGGCATCAAAGATGACACCAACGACAGCCCATCTCTGGGGGCAGATGTGGCTGAAATGGACAATACACATAATCAACATGTGGTCAGTGCACTTATAAATTAAATGATAGGGACAGTTTTCAGAATCCTGTTCTTTTTTCCTCTCCAAACTTAAAACATTTTCCCTCCAGTTAAAGCTTACATTTATCATCCCCATAAGATGGAGTTTTTAAAGGAAACATTAGGTAGAGACATCTCTTAGATATTCTTGCCTTAACGGGTCCAACAGTTATGATATTTCACTGATTTCAATACAGTTTTGGGTTGTGCTTGCATGTCGTTTTGACGGTATTATTTATAAAAACTATGCCTCTGTTGCAATAACTGGTTGGGGGAGAGGAAGACCTTTCTGGAAAAGTATGAATTGTTTTCTGTGTCTATAATCAAATTACTTATAAATGATATGCCATGTTGCATAATGTTTGAAATTTTGCTGTCAGAAACACACACACACACACACACACACACACACACACACACACACATGCTTTGTGGTTGAATTCACTCAGGCTTCATTTTAAATCATGTAGGTCTCAGAGCCATTTCCACCAAAATGTGGTAAAATGCAGAAGTTGGCAATTCAATTTTATTCAGCCTTTCAAGAAGGAAGGCCCAGATAAGCTTTGCTTGTTCATGTCAGTGATAATATTCATCAGTGAGGCCCAAATCTAATTCTGTAGGCTTGCTACTGCTTTGTTGTACTGTCATTTCTGAACCTCAATCTCTTCTCTCTCTCTCTGTCTCTCTCTCTTTCTCTCTCTCTCTCTTTTAATCACAGCAAAAAGTTTCTTAAGGGCTTAACTTACAGCCAAGTGCCAGCTCCCCCATTTAATTTGTCCTGCTTCCCCATAGCACTCGTACTTTATGTTCAGGCAGAGGTGAGGTCAGTTCTCAGGGCCCGGCTCTCTGGACACCCTCAATGATGACCTCATTAGAGTCACAGATGTTTGCTGCACTTCGGGAGATCTGGAAAAAACAGAGCAGTAAACTAGGCCAGCTTGCAGTAAGGCTGTTACCCACAATTCAAGATAAAATGCTGGATAGTTCCCACTAGGTTCTGGTCGGCTAGGAAACAGCAACTTATTAATCTTGTGTCAGAGAGCCAGCTGCAGCCGTGGCAGTTACCATATTTCACCACCAACTCCGTGTCTGGACAGCCATTGTCTTTTTTTTATGAAAAAACTCTACAAATCAGCTGCGTTCTCTCTCTCCCTCTCTCTCTCCGTTCCCCCCTCTAACTTAGCAAAGCCCCTGCGTGTCCTCCTTGGAGAAATTGCACGGCAGCCCTGATAGAGTTCGGGTGCATCGTCAATCCTGTGGTTGGTTTACTAATTCAGAGAGACTGCTTACTTTCCAACTTTAATGATATTCCCTCAGCATATCACTTTGGTTGCCTGGCGACCGGATTTGAGCTAGGCCTCTCATTTGATTCCCACACATCAGACCCTGAAAAGCACTTTTTTTTCCCCCATCCCTCAGCTTTTGATTCTTTCTCCTCTGAAACCCTTCCCCCTGCGGTGTCGGTATGGGTGGGCAGAGCGGTAGTAGAGGGAGGGCAGGGGTGAAGGGCGGCCTATAGCGTACTGGTCACACATCAAGGCCTCCAAACAAAGCCTCCAGGAACCCTTCCTGACAAACACAAATTCCCCTCAGAAAAAGCAAATTTGGCTTTCCCTTCATAGTGTGGGTGTCATTTTAAGACTTTCCTTAGATACTTTATTAAATCTGATGCTTTTCATTGTTTTTCATGCCATCTCTCACAAAAGACTTCCTATTATCAACAAGTTGCTATAGGAGTAAGCAAACAAAATTGTGAAGAACTGAAATAATCTAATAAACACCAGCCTTTTGGCCATGTCCTCATGGGTTTTAAGAGTATAATGTATATGTTAGCGTAAGAATTGTCCATCTTAATTTTACCGCAGAGCACTGCGTTTCCCTCCATGAGGCAATATTTTATACTAAAATCCACACACTAAAATCCAAAGTGTTACTGCAAAAGAAAATGAAAAATGTGTCCCTTTTGGTCTTTTTAAAGGAAGAGAGAGATGCTTCTCTCTATTGTTTGAAAAGACTCAACATTTTCAGTTTTCAAAATTGCAAAATTGTGATGATCACATGTGTGATCCAAAAAGGAAGAAAGTAAAAGAAAAATTCACATGACGTGCCATTTAAGTTTTTCCATCATATTATTTCAGTTGTGTAAGTGGTATTTTTATGCTGTGATCACATCCTCAAAAGAGCACAATAACAAAAAGCAGTTGGAGCATTTAATGAGCTACTTAGTTTTACTGATTAGAGTTAGCGCCTAATCACGTTGATACATACGGATTTCAAGTATATATGTAGGTGTATATATGTATATAAATACATGTCTGTATCCATAGACATGTTTGTAGGTTGCTCTTGAAATATAAAAATTTCCATATGCATGTCTTTTTTGATGATCAGTCTATTGTAAAATGTAGTTCAAATATTCTTGTTGGAGTTTATTTTCTCACAGATCCCTGAAGGATTTGCTCATGTAACTCTCATTCTCGTGTGCAAATCCGCTGTGTATTGATGGGAGAATGGACTTCTAATTCCACACTAGGGCTGCAAGAAGGATTCTTAACCTTTACTCTCTTGTTGTTGAACTTACATAAAGCTAACAAAAGTTTTTTACCCTTTTCTCAGAAATGATTAAAAATGTGTACAAAGTTACTATTTTTCCAGTAACACTTTTTGGATTCCTCCTCATACACTCACTCCCCATCCCTTCCTCCATTTCCTACATCTACAAGATCTACTACAAGCTACGTTATTACTTAGTTAGTAGGTGGCTGAGGGAGAGGGTTTCACACTATATATTCCTACATGTGAAAAAAGAATGTTTTCAAATTAGTGGGGAAGCTTCATTTTTCTTCTGTTCAAAGTTGTAATTAATATGTTATTTGCATTTTAGCTGTGCAGATGGGCAAAGCAGATATCTATTTATAAATTCTATTGATTCAGTTATTCTAATATTTGGTAGTTTCATATTTCATGTAGGCCAAGAACACTCTGATTTTTGTTTATTTAATATCAACTGGGATATAGATATTACCTGAATATTATATAAAATACCTACATGGTAAGAGCTAATTAAACAAGAGAAGCAGTCTCCCTTTAATTTTATTTTCCTTTTGTATTGAATGATTGCTACATCAAACCAAGAACACAAAACTCAATATAAAAATGTACTCAAGATAAAAATTCAGTATAGCCATGCTAATGCTAGCATCTATATTTGGACTGTGTTTAAGGAGGTAGAGGGTCAAGTAGAAAAGAAAACCTAATTGGTTGCTGGGTGTGGAGGACTATTTGGATACTCAAGGCAGAGTAAATGGAACAACTTGCCTAACTTAAATAATTGTGGAAAGTATCTCAAATATCCTTATCAAAAAAAAAGTTAAAACCCCCAATAAAGAGTTGACCTGAGTTTCTGTGACTTTTCATTGATAAAATATTTAAAATATTAGAAAATTGGTGTCATGGTCTTTCCTTAATTCAACGCAAAGTACAATTGTTATTCTATTTGCTCTTCCCTCTACTTCCTCACTCTAATTGAATCTGAGCTAAAAATTGTTTAAAAAAAAAAAAAAAAACCCAGGAACAACTTAAGAAAGGATTTCCTTAAAATATTTTCAATCTTGCAAATATCAAGTTTCTAAAAATCCTGTGATGGAAACCTGATCATTTCTAGTTCCTTTTCAGAGAGTACAGCACTGGATAGGCATTTATTTTTGGATGCTTGCCTAAATCGTTCTGTCTGCAGTTCCCACCACTAACAGCAACTCACCTAGGCTGCAGAATTGTTCCTGATTCTAGAGATCCTTGTACGTACAAAAGGAGCAGAGGATGTGACTAGAGAATGAATGGTGTTTCACTCTTTTTCTCTGTAAAAGACAAAACAAAGTCAAGTCTGAGTTTGGAAACATAAAGCCTTATTGATCTTGTTAATAAATGGATGACCGTCAGAAACTCAGAATTATTTTGCTGTTAGTTATTTTCATCGTGACAAGATGTGCATTTACATAAAAGGAAAGAACAGGGAGAGATAAAATATCTTGGATTTGTGATTTATGATTTCTGACCCACGTGAGTGCTTCATTTGTTAAAAACTAATCATGAGTTGTATCATCATCATCATCATCATCACCATTGTCAATATATGTGCTTAACATAGTTGTATTAAAAATAGTAAATATGTCACACTTGCAGTGGCACCTAGCTTTTATTTGTAATGTTACTGTTATAAACAAGACCTATAAATGATGAGTTGTGTAATCAAGAAAAGAACAGGGAAATGGAGAAACCTGGAAATGCGTCCTTAACCTTGCCATAACATCCTGAACCTCAGTTCCCTTAGCTGTAAAGCCAGGCAACTATCATACAAAAACTTCAAATAGTCCTTACTATTTGCCTTATGCTATATGGTTCTGTGGTCTCTATGAGGAAGGGCTTTACTAATAATTGCTATTTGTGTGTCACAAAGGCAAGAAGAAGGTTCATGAACATGTGTGTGAGTATGTTGATGAACCACATGAATATCTCAGCATTTCTAACATGATGCCACTCAAATGGGTTTATATGGTGAGTATCTGCATGATCACAGTTTTAAAAACAAAAGTTCATGAAGGAAGAAAAGGAAATAGAAAAAAAGAAACCACCACCCAATGCAGACTCTCAGAAGAAACCGGAAACCCCTCAATTTACTCCTCTCTGTGCATCTAAAGCTTTGAAAAGTCCAAACAGACTTCTTTTTGAACATTTCTAGCAGATCTCACTGTTCCTGTTGTTGCATGCACTGAGTTTAAATTCTCAGCACAGATGAACACAGCCCAGCGGAAGTTCTAATCCTCAAAAAGTAGACAAATAACAGGGAAACTCCAACGGCCCCTTAATACAGCTGAGCTCTCAGGCCTCCCCGGGATGCGGGACTCTGAGTGGTGCCGGAGTTGGGGTTGCTATTTTGTTTGTCCCCATGAGCCCCACCTCAGCATGCCTATGCACTGATGTCAGAATTCTAAATGAGCTTGCTCAGAAGGGCCCAGATTAGCCTGGTTGCTAGGATCTCGCCATTCCAACCCCCTTTTCCACTTCAGTGGACTGAGCTTTTGACACTATGAAAAGCACCATTTAAAATTAATTAAAGCTTCTTATTTGGTACCAAATCTCATCACTGCCGACTACATTTAATATGTTTTATGTGTGGCTCTAAGTCCCTGTAGCATCATGTGTTGTATGATCCTGCAATGAAGCGGCTGCAAGTTAGAAAACACAGAAGCAACCCAAATTTAGCTCTTGGGTGTTTCATCTGGTGTGTTAAACCACAAAGCTAGTCTTCCCTGGTCTCCTGGGCCACGGAAATTTCATTGAATGAAAAAATGGTGTTCCCTCTGGAATTGAAGACAGGAGACCTGAGTTCTAGTCCTGCTCAGTCACAATGATGGGCAAGACATGGTTACTTTTGAAAACTTCAGGTTCCTCATCTGTAAAAAAACGAGGCTGGTCTGCAAGCTCAGACACGGCACTCGGTGTGAATGGTTTTGGATTCTGACTGGAGGAGACAGGACTGTTTGACAGGGCAGGCTCTCAAGTTTAGGGGTCAAACCCATTTGGGTTTAAATCTGAGTTCAGCAACTTTCTGTGTGGCACTGAGCAAGTGGCCTAACCTCTCAGACCCCCAGTTTCGTCATCTGCAAAATGGGGTCAATAATTATGCCTCCCTTCAAGATACTTTGTCACTTACATGGGCCACACATTATTTTCTAGTCTATTAGCTTCAAGTGACTTATGAACAATCTTCTCCAAAAGTCAGAGTCCAACTTATCCATTTCATGATTATTTTTTCAAAAAAAAAAGAACCCACTATCAATTATATTAAATAATGAGAGTAATAATAATAAAGACTCTTTAAGGTGCAGGAAAGTCTTGTGGGCAGACCAAAAACGATAGCAAAATCTAAAAAAAAAAAAAACTGTGACAAAAATAATACAAGTAATTTGCTTGACTAAATGTGATCTGAGTTTTATCTGTCTCTAGGAGTCTTGGTTGTTTTTTTTTTATGGTGTTATTTTTAATACAGTTTGCTCCTATTGCCAAATTATATTATGTATTTGTTTGGACTATGACAATCCACCCTCAATTTTTTGTGTACTTTGATTTATCAGGAGGGGAAAAAAATAAAATCTGAGAATAGTAACGGGTTATCTTGAACTGCATACCAGAAAACTTGTATATGTAGGAGACAAAAGGTTTTTTTTTTTAATTGTTTGGTGACGCACATAAGAAATATATGCTTGTATAGAACTAATCTCAGTGTATATATATGTAATCCTGAACCCGAATGTTTCTTAACGTCTTAGCAAAACATGCCACATTTGCTATTCATGAAAAAAAACTTGACGTTCTAACAAAATAGGGTGTTTCTTAAAACACCACTGTAGTTTCATATTTTTATACTGCTTACACTCTGAAATACAGTTTTAGAAGCATCACAATAAAAACTCCACAGTGGGAGAAAAATAAATTGACATACACGGTAAGTGGTGAGTGGCTTTCCATTTACCTGATGTAGCAGCTGAAAACACACGGTGATCACTCTATTATTAATGGTTTAAGCAAAGTCGGGAATCATCCCATGTTTAAATAAGTGGCTAATTCAAACTATAGAATTCTTTGGTTACAGAATTTGGTTGAACTGTCCTAAATGAAAATGCTCCGTAGAGTTTTCTATGCAACTGTGGCTTTCATGTTTAGGTATTGATTGGAAAGTTCATCAGATTTATGTAATTTCTTAATTCTAAAAATTGTGGCACATGACCACCTCTACCTCTCAGTTTTGCCATCTGCAGAATGAGAAGTGTAGTGACATAATATAATAATAATGCTGACAACTATCTCAGGAGGTTGTCGTGGTGTGGTAATTCATGTATCATATTTGCAGTGCCTGTCATATATGCAGGTTTTTAATAAATAGTATCCCCCTGCCCTGTTACAGCAGGGTGTTAACATGGGTTTAGACATTACTGTGCATTACCACGAGGTTGATCACATCTGGACCATGGCCACCAACATTACGTATAGTTTGGTTTACTGGGAAATCATAACAAGACTCTGAGAAGCACCTGATTATTTCAAAAAGCACCAGAATGCTTTTCTCAGTGTAGGAGTCCTACCAACACAGGTATTTTCTTGGAGGAGCAAATAAAACTTTCCTTGGGTAGAACCAGCCTTAACATTTAATAGCCAGCATACAGCTACTTTCAAAAGAAAGCCCTACTGTTCAGGATCTTTTGTTTCCTGAGTGTGACTGAGAATCCCTGTGTATGACTGAGATCAACAGCCAGATATCCAGCAACTGGCAGATCAATTACTATTTCTCTCTACTGTTGCTGTTTGCAGCTTAGCAAAAATACTGGTATGTCTGCATGGTCCCCTACTTAGGTAAAACTATGAATGAATTAATAAAAGAACCAAATAGAAGTGAGGAGGAAAAAGTTATACACTTACTAGTACGCCCTTAAAGAAAGGAAATAAATATATAAATGTTTACTCCCTCTGGTAGATGACAACAGAATATTCATGCAACTGAAATTTTCTTTGTGTATGTTTCTTTGTGTCTTTTTCAAAACCCCAAGAAGTTCAACTTGACTATTAAATGCTTTCCGTAGCAAAAGGATATATTATGTTTCTTAATGTATTGCCCTAACAATACAAACTATTGGGTAGCAATGGAGGACATCTGTGGACGCAAAATTTGAAAAAAAGATTGAAGTATGTCTCCAAACAGAACATGTTGTTGCTAAATATTCCTTCCACTAAAATTATTATGAATGAGTGTGCTTCTAAACATATACATGTATACATACGCATACGTATACAAAAGTCTTAACATATCATCCAAGTATTGAATAATGTAAAATATAACATTAGTACTAATTGCTTTTTACTCCCATGTGGTGGTTAAAAAAGTTGTTCTAAACCAGAAAGGAATAATCAAATTACTGAAATTCTGGTATCAAGCCGACTATAAGCAAACTTTTCTGGTTTTGCTCTGAGAATCTGTAATAACATAAAGAAGATTATTAATGACTACAGAGCATTCTTTTGACCTGCAAGTTTGGAAGAAAGCTGGTTTTGCTTCTCATAAGTGTGGTAAGAATGAAGTAAACTCACTGATACCTGCCTAAGGTTAGTTTAAAAAATGATCTTTTAAATAATCTCAACCCAGAATCAAGATGTCACTAACAAAGGGATCCAGGCCTTATAACTTGCACTGAATTGAATATGAATGAAGATTTTGTAAGTCAAAATACAACAAAGCAGTCCATTTGCACATCAGATTTCCAAATTAGTGTTGCCACTAGAGGCTACCTGAATCAAAGTGGTAAAACTATTCTATCAGTATCCAACAGGAACATCAAAATTGTTATCTGTTATAACGGTAGTCAAATAAGTACCCATAGAGAGTCCAAAATTAAATGCCATGTTAGTTTGATATAAAATCAATCAGTTTATTATTTCGCAGGTGATATTTCTGTGTTTGCCACTCACATGACCAATATATCCCTCTTTTGTTAGGCTCCTCTTGAAACACAGATTTACCTCAAATAAATCTTTAAAGAGAAAAGCAGTGAGAGAACACATTCACCTTCTCGGCCAGAACAGAATGAACAAGGAAATAATCCCTTGTTGCAGGTTTAAAAAAAATTTCTCCTAAAAAAAAAAAAAAAATTTCTCCTGACTCTTCCCTCTACTCCAAAGTGTAGGAACCTCTGCTTTCCCTGTTTTCCTAAACAACTCCTCCCCCTTGTAGGCTTTAGGAAGTTTGCTGATCCCATCAGTTTAGGAGCAACTATATTCACAGGAAGGCCTCACACCCAGGATCATTGTCTCCTTTCTGAAAGCTGGGTGAAGGCATCAGATTCTCTGCTTGTCAGTGGTATATGACTGCGATTGAATTGCTGGATACTGGAAACTGATAGGTCCATTCATATTTCACCCTCAAGTTGCTAAAAATAATTTCCACCCATGTGCCAATCTCCTCTTTAAATGTTGGCTCAAATATTAGAGTGCCCATAGAATAAGGGAAAGTTTTGTGGTCACTGAGAGAAGACCAGTCCTTCATTTTGAATTCAGTATCTAAATTTTGAACATCCTCAGCTCAAAGGATAGGATTATAATGGCTCGGTTTGACATAGTTAAAGAAATATCGATGATTTCACATTTAGTTGTTGAAATGCTTCCGATTTGAAAAGAGATTTGTTTCTTGTGAAAATGGGTGAAAACTCCATTAGCCACCAAGATAAAGACACTCCCATTGGGGCACCTGGGTGGCTCAGTCAGTTAAGCATCCCATTCTTGATTTTGGCTCAGGTCATGGTCTTGCAGTTCCTGAATTTGAGCCCCACATCATGCTGACAGTGCAAAGCCTGCTTGGGATTCTCTTTCTCTATCTCCCTCTCTCTTTGCCCCTCCTTGTCTCTTTCTCTCTCTCTCCCCCTCCCACCTCAAAATAAATAAACTTTAAAAAAAAAAGAAAAAGATACTCCCATTGTCATTAGGAAGGAGGAAGGAAAGAGGCCTATTGCAATGACTTTATCAGTTCTTAAGCTATGGGGGCTTTTCACCTGCACCAGGTGAAGCAGAGGAAATTCCCTTATTTGGCCAAAAGAACGAATACTAGTTTCTACTAGTTAATTAGGCAATTAGTATAAGCAGCTGGTATGGCCCAAACAGCTCCAGGGGAAAAGTTCTTAGAGTTAAGATAAGCAAGGGATGCTTTCCTTGACTTCATAAAGGTACTAAAGGAGGACTAAGGGAAAAAATCAAATCTTCATAATTTTACGCATTTAGCCTCAAACAGTACAAACAATAATTAAATGTGAGCAAGTATATTCTAATCCATTATGGTAATATAATAAAGGGCAAAGAAGAACATATCTATTAAAAAAAAAAAAAAGCCCAAACCAACCAGAATCTTTCTTCTGAAGTGAACCATGAACTACTGAGCTTAAAGCTCCCTGTGCCCCATTCATCTTCTTGACCTAACCCCTCTGACCTCTAAGAAACCTAATACATTTCCTATTTCACTCATATACCCCAGAGGACTCTTCTTTATATGATATGCAGTATTTCCTTACTTGACTAGCAATCAGAAAGTCACTATATTATAATGCACATACAAAGAGTTGTGTCTCTTGTTTTGGTATGGATGGAATTTGATATCAAAAGTAAAACACAAAAGAGAGCTGACTCTTTACAAGCCAGGTAAATGTCAAGTGAATGTAAGAGAAAACATTTTGCCAAATGTGAAGTATGATACCAATTAGGGGATTATTGCCGTTCAATTGTTTTCTTTAAGTGTCTATTTCCCCTAGGAAATAAAATGGACTTTTCAAGAAGAATCTCTTAGTTTTATGCTCACTTGTAGATTATGCTTTATTTTGGAAGTGCAAAAATATAAGAACTAAATACTTAAAAATAATAAAGAAAAAACTCTATCTTTCATCTATGACATTTGCATTCTCAATTCTTTGCAGGAATTCTAAATTATATGGCAGACCTGATTTTTCTTTGAGTAACTTTTGCTTGACATGTAAGTCACAATAAATGGTTTGCGGTATCAATTTCTTAAATGTACTTGATTTGCTAAGAAAGAAATCATGAAACCAAATATTACCCAACTTACCATCCTATGTGGAGGGTAGACAGTAGGTTATATTTTTCAAATTCACCATTTCAAACACCCTCTTCCCCACCTTGCAATCCAGTCCTCAGTATAGGGGACGAAAAAAGAGGGAGCTCTACTTAACTCAAGTTAATTCTGTTTAATTCCACATATTTTATCAAAATGTTTAATTTAGAGGTAATAATTTAGTTTAAAGATAGCTGTTGAGACAAACTAAATGTGCTAAAGAAGTTGATATCAAAAATGTTGAGTGTCAGTGAAACTTAGCTGAAAGCCAATAGGATTGGCCATCTAATGGCGATTAAGTATGCTATAAATTTAAATCTTTGAAATAGTTGTTGAGATTTATTCAGGCAGACAAACAAAGATAACAAAAGTCTTTTGTGTGTTTGTCAGTCATTTCCACTCCTCTGTTGTTGTGGTGTCAAATAATGTCAGTTATTTAAGGGCAATTACTGTAATTTTAAATTCTCAACAAATTAAACTATAAAGACGAGAAGTCCAAGAAGGACTCTACTCATTTTTCCACCGCATTTCCATCTTCCAGTTTTAAAGGTAAGTTTTAATTGTTTGAATGTTTAGAGAGGAAAAAAACCTAAAAACCTACCATTTTTCTACTGGTGTTTTCTTTTCATTCTTTCTTTTTTTTTTTTTTTTTTTTTTGGCTAAACTACCCATGTTTGGATATTTCTTTTCTACCAAGTGACATTTTATAAAAATTTTTCCAATGGCACTATGCTTTTTTGGTCGAGTAAGCGAAATGATTTTGAATTAAACTTCATTCACTTTTTAAAAATACTAAAGTAGCTATATTTTAAGCCTTTGCTTGTATTTTATAGATACAATTTAATGAACTTAAGTTAGAGTCTAGAAAAAAATTATACAAGGAAGTGAAACAGATCTTGAGATGAGTGAGAAAAATATGCATTTAAATTGTGTTTGATAATAGAATGTTCTACCAATAAAAAATTCTTGGAAATGAAATGTAAGCATAATTAATGTGAATGGGATCATTAAAGTAGTTTCATAAAATAATTTAAAGTGAAGGAGGAAAATAATTACCACCCATCACATTTAAGCTATGTTGACAAAGTTTAAATGTTACATAATTTAAGAGGAAGGATTCAATACATTTTATATTTCATGAGATCTTTTTTTAAGATTTAGAGCAGCATCTAGGATTTCTTTGCAGTAATAAAGACAATGATCCATTATGTTCTTCTATTACTAATTATTCTGTAAAGATTGTCTGTTCCAAAAGATAATTAGAAAGGGTGAAATTTAATTCCATTAAACAGAACTCAGCTGGGACATAATGAAATTTTGCTGTGAAGTTAAAGACTTTGAAGCCAAATAAAAAGCTTTCACATAGATAGAACAAATGAGATTGTAAAACTCACACCTTATTCGTGCAGGGCATATTTAAGACATACCAGGACAGGATTATGTTTACTCATGATGAGTTTTAAGTGTTCAGTTAGCACAAACATTCATAAAGTATGTTTCTTCATTTTTCTTTGAGAATTTCAGTGATGGACAGAGGTTCTTTTAGAGTTTAGGTTTGTCCATTCACTTATTCAACAATAATGTTTTGCATATTTACTCTACACCTGACTCTAGACAAAATAGTAAGGGTACCAAAATTAATAGGAAGATAGTGGCTGTTCTGAAGGAGCATTTGACAAAATTCAACATCGATTTATGATAAAAACGCTCCACAAAGCAGGTATAGAAGGACCATATCTCAACATAATAAAGGCATAAATGACAAGCACACAGCTAACATCATACTGAATGGTAGAAAGCTGAACACTTTTCTCCAAGATTAGGAAAAAGACAAGGATGCCTACTCTTGCCATTTTTATCAACATAATTTTGGAAGTCCTAGCCAGAGGAATTAGGCAAGAAAAGGGAAAAAATGCACCCAAATTGGAAAGGAAGAAGTAAAACTGTCACTATTTACAAATGACATTTTATATATAGAAAACCCTACTGACTCATCACATAAATTGTTGGAACTAAGAAACAAATTTTGCAGGCTACAAAACCTATATCCAAAAATCTGCTGCATTTCAATACACTAACAAGGAACTATCAGAAAGAGCAAGTAAGAAAACAAGTCCATTTGCAATGGCATGAAAAGAATAAAATACATAGGAACAAATTTAACCAAGTAGGTGAAAACTACTGTATGTTGAAAACTATAAGACATTAATGAAATAAGTTGAAGAGGACACAAATCAAAGAAAAGATATTTTGTGCTCATGTATTTGATGAATTAATAGTGTTTAAATGTCTATACTACCCAAAGCAATATAAATTCAATGCAATCCCTACCAAAATTCCGATGCCATTTTTCACAAAATAGAACAAAACATTCTGAAATCTGTATGGAACCATAAAAGAATCTGAACAGCCAAAGCAATCTTGAGAAAGAAGAACAATACTGAAGGAATCACACTTCTTAATTTCAAACTACTCTACAAAGCTATAATAATTAAACAGTATGGTATTTGCATTTAAAACATTCATGTTGATCAGTGGAATAGAATAGAGAGCCCAGAAATAAGCCCATGTATATATGATCAGTTTATGACGAGGAGTCAAAAATATACAATTGAGAAAGGACATTCTCTTCACTAAATGGTACTGGGAAATGTGGGCAATCAAAGAAACAAGTAAAGGAATGAAATTGGACAACTATCTTACACCAAACACAAAAAATTTACTTAAAATGGATTAAAGACTTAAATGTAGGACCCAAAACCATAAAACTCCTTGAAGAAAAAAAAGGCAGTAAGCTCCTTCACCTAAGTCTTGGTGATTTGTGTGTGTGTGTGTGCGTGTGTGTCTGACACCAAAGGCAAAAGCAACACAAGCAAAAATAAGCAAGTGGGAATATATCAAACTAAAAATTTCTGCCCATACATGAAAACTGTCACCTAATGAAAAAGGAACCTACTGGGGGAACCTGGGTGGCTCAGTCAGTTAAATGTCTGACTCTTGGTTTGGGCTCAGGTCATGATCTTGTGGTTCATGAGTTCGAGCCCCAAGTCAGGCTGTGTGCTGTCAGTGCAGTGCTTGCTTAGAATTCTCTCTCAAATAAATAAATAAATAAATAAATAAATTTCAAAAATTAAAAAAAAAAGAAAAGGGAACCTACTGAATGGGAGAAGGTACTTGTAATTTATATGTCTGATAAAAGTCTAATATCCAAAATATAGTAAGAATTCATACAGCTCAATTGCAAAAAACCCCAAAAAATCCAATTAAAAAATGAACAGAAGATCTGAGTAGACATTTTCCCAAAGAAAACATACAGATGGCCAATAAACATGTGAAAAGTGCTTTATATCACTAACCACCAGGGAAAGGCAAATCAAAACTGTCACAGTGGGTATCCTCTATATAACAGTTGTTGGCAAGAATGCGGTAGAAAGGAAACCCTTGTCCACTGCTGATGGGAATAAAAATTGGTGGAGCCACTATGAAAACAGTATAGAAGTTCCTAAAAAAAATTAAAAATAGAACTATCACACGATCCATCAAATCTACTTCCAGGTATTTATCTGAATAAAATGAAAATACTAACTTGAAAAGACATGGCCCTCCATGTTCATTGCAGTATTACTTACAATAGCCATGATATGGAAGTAGCCTAAATGTCTACTGAGGGATGAATGGATAATTAATTAATTAAATAATTAATGTATTTATTAGATTCAACATGTAAGAGTGATCAGACACACTTAGCATGATGCCCTTAGGCCCATTTACATTGTCACAAATGGCAAGACTTCATTCTTTTTTTATGGTTGAATAACATTTAATTGCATATATATTTTTCCCCTTTTCTTGCCTAATTAATTAATTAATTACTAAACAAACCCAAGCTCATAAGATTGACAGTTGTCAGAGGTGAAAGTTGGAGGTTGAGTGAAATGGGTGAACTCTTTTTGTTTTTGTTTTAGTTTAAATAAATTGAAACTTTTTTAAAGGGAAGAAGATGGACCAATGAGAAATGGGCCTTTACACAGAGAATATAGACTTACAATACAAAAGAAAATCAAAAGCATTGTTACCTTATTGTGCACTGGACATAGCAGAGAAGAAAAGGGCAATCCTTAGTCTAAAGAAGAATAAAGGTGCCTGGGTGGTTCAGTTGATTAAGCATCCAACTCTTGATTTCGACTCAGGCCATGATCTCCTAGTTGTGAGACTGAGCCCCATGAACAGCATGGAGCCTCTTAAGATTCTCTCTCTTCCTATCCTTCTGCTCCTCCTCACCTCAAAAGAAGAAGAAGAAGAAGAAGAAGAAGAAGGAGGAGGAGGAGGAGGAGGAGGAGGAGGAGGAGGATGAGGAGAAGGAGGAGGAGGAGGAGGGGAAGGAGAAGAGGAGCAAGAGTTCATAGTTCCTAACAAGGTCAAAATAATAGGGAAACCATTTTCTCAAGCGCTTTCTTCAGATTCAAGAGATCTTTGCAAAGACTTGTATTCCTTTGGGACACCTGGGTGGCTCGGTCAGTTAAGCATCTGACTTTGGCTCAGGTCATGATCTCACAGTTTGTGAGTTCAAGCCCTACCTCGGACTCTGTGCTAACAGCTCAAAGCCTGGAACCTGCTTTGGATCCTGTGTTTCCATCTCTCTGCCCCTCCCTTGCTCACGCTCTATCTCTGTCTCTTTCAAAAGGAAACAAACATTTAAAAAAAAAAAAGACTTGTATTCATTTAAGAACGGGTATATGTGATTAGTAATATATCCTCTCCAAAGTATGCTTTTAGTAGTCAGTTTGGAATATTTTACTTCTTTGGTCTCTAAATTAATTGAAGTTTATAGGTATTAAATATAAAGATTGACAATATTGTTAACAGGTTAAATTTTGGTTCAGGGTTACTTGTACCTAAAGAGACCAGGTCCAAAATCACTGAGAATGCCTGAGAATGTCATTCTCAATTCTCAATTCTCAATAATGTCTCAGGACTACACTCATTTGGTTTCCAAAATAAAGAAGGCCCAATGCTATCTGTCTGGAACCCATGTAAAAATCAATTCTATTGTGTTGCACAAGTTGAAGCTAGAGGAATTGTTCTATTTTTATATCTATCAGTTCCTTCTGCCTATACCCATAGGTGAAAAAGCTTATGGCCCTGTGTAGTAAACAGATGATGGCCCTCAAAGATATCTGCATCCTAATCCCCAAAACTGTGAACATGTTACATTATATGGCAAATGGAAATTAAGGTTACAGATGTAATTATTGTTGCTATTCAGCTGACCTTGAGATGGAGAGCTTACCCTAGATTATCCATATAGGTCCAATGTAGTAACAATTGTCCTTACAAGTAGAAGAAAGAGGTAGAGGGAGAAAACCAGTCAGATTGAGTATGAGAAGGTCTTGACCTAATATTGCTGGCTTGAAGATGGAAGAAGAAGAAAGGCCATGAGCCAAAGAATATGGATAGTCTCTAGAAGCTGGAAAAGTCAAGAATAAGGATTCTCCCCTAGATTCTCCCAGAAAATTATATAGCTTTACCAACCCCTTGATTTTGATCCAATGAAACAGAGTTCAGATTTCTGACCTCCAGAAAGATATATCTGTGTTATTTTAGGCTCCCAAGTTTGTGGTAATTTGTTATAGTACCAATAGAAAACAAATATACCCTGAGAGCAATTGACAGCTGTCTTACCATTATAGTACAGAAAGCAGAGCAGAGATAAAGAAATTAAGCCCTTAGTGATATATTTAGCCACTGAAGCCTACCATATTTTGGTGGAAAAAGAACAAATATTCCTTACAGAAGGATTCCAAATAATAAATGTAGAGGCAATGAGGGAAATAGAAAATCACTGTTAGAACACCATAGCAATAATTGCTCCAAACAAGATCTAGTGATAAGTGCCAAAATAGTTGGTGAAACTTTAATGAGAAATAGGATATTTACATAGATTTAAAGTATCCATACCCCTAAATATGTATTAATGTAGTGGCTTTAACATATGTCCACAAATTCTTTGATACTTCTCTTGCTAGGTGGTGAGATTAGCGCACCTCCCATTGGAGTGAGGCCTGGGCTTAGTGATTTCTTTCTAACAATTGAGTATGGAAAGAGAAAGATGGTAACTTTAGACTGGAGAAACCCAAATTGAGTAATATTCTACAAAATACTTGACTAGTATTCTTTAAAAATGTCAAGATCATGAAAATTAAGGATAAACTAAAACGACCTTAGATTGGAGGAGACTAAGGAGACATGAAAATTTATGCAATGTAGGGTCCTAGATTAGATACTGGAACAGAAAAATACCATTGGGGGAAAAACCGGTGAAACTTGAATAAAATCTATTCTAAATAAAATACTAGTTAATAGTATTGTACAAATGTTAATTTCTTAATGTTGATCATTGTACTGTAATTATGTAAGTAAATAGGGGAAGCTGAATGAATGGTATATAGGAACTCTCTGTACTACTTTGTAACTCTTCAATAAATCTAAAATTATTTAAAAATAAAAACTTGGAGTGCCTTGGTGGCTCAGTTGGTTGAGCATCTGACTTTGGCTCAGGTAGTGATCTCATGTCATGAGTTTGAGCCCCATGTCAGGCTCTATGCTGACAACTCAGAGCCTAGAGTTTCCTTCAGATTCTGTGCCTCCCCTGCTCTCTGCCCCTCCCCCACTTTCACACTGTCTCTCTCTTTCTCAAAAATAAATAAACACCGGGTCACCTGAGTGGCTCAGTCAGTTAAGCATCCAACTTTGGCTCAGGTCTTGATCTCACAGTTTGTGAGTTCTGGCCCCACGTCAGGCTCTGTGCTGACAGCTTGGAGCCTAGAGCTTCCTTCTGATTCTGTATCTCCCTCTCTCTCTGCCCATCCCCAGATCATACTCTGTCTGTCTCTCTCTCAAGAATAAACATTAAACATTAATAAATAAATAAATATTAAAAATAATAAAAAATAAAATATACATAAAAAGCTAAAAATAGACAAATAATTCAAAGACAAAGAACAAACTAAGGAAAATACTTAATAGGGCTGGCAGAAAAATGACTGACAACCTCACTGCAAAGGGGCTTTTACAAATGCTTGCAAAGTTTGCAAAAAAATAAATAAGCAATTTATAGTAAGAAATACAAATAAACATATGAGAATAGTCAACCTTACTAAGAATCAAAGACATGAAAAGTAAAATCTTATTCCCTTTTTTAAGCGTATGGAATTAAAGACCTAAAAAAGATAGTATTCAAAGACATTTCTTTGAGGTTATGAAAAGAACAAGCATTCTCATACATTCTTTGTTTCTTAAATATAATTTACTGTCAACTTGGCTGACATACGGCATATACAGTGTGCCCTTGGCTTTGGGAGTAGATTCCCATGATTTATCGCTTACATGCAAGACCCAGTGCTCATCTCAACAAGTGCCCTCCTCACTGCCCATCACCCATTTTCTCCTCCGCTTGCCTCCCCCAGCCCAGTAACCCATGTATTCTTAATAGAATACAAACTGGTATAACTTCTGTGGATAAACTGTTAACACATAAATAAAACTTTTTTTTTTTACAAATAGTTTATTGTCAAATTAGTTTCCATATAACAGCCAGTGCTCATCCCCACAAGTGTCCTCCTCCATGCCCATCCCCCCTCCAATAAAACTTTTACAGTACACAAATCTTTGAGGCAGAAATTTTGCCTTGTGTTGTTATAGGACTGAATATGCATTATTATCATTATTTATTTTTACTTTATGCATTATTGTTTGTCTGATTTGTTTTTAAGCAATATGCATGTGCTACCTTTAAAATTAGTTTTTAAAAAGCTGTTTAGAGACTCATTTCATTTTATTGTGCTTCACTGAACTTTGCAGATAATTGACTTTTTGTACAAATAGATTTGTGACAACCCTGCCTCAAGTAAGTCTGTTGGCACTATTTGTCTGCAACATTTGCTCATTTCATGTCCCTCCGTCACATTTTCATAATTCTTACAATATTTTAAACTGTATCATTATTAATATATTTATTATGGTGATCTTTGGTCAGTGATCTTTAACGTCATTATTGTAATTGTTTTAGGGTACCCCAAACTACACTCATATGAGATGGCAAACTTAATAAGTATTATGTGTGTTCTAGCTATTTCCCCATCTCTCTTTCTCCTCAGCCCTCCCTATTGCCTGATACACAGTAATATTAAAATTAGGCCAGCCAATAATTCTACAATGGCCTCTAAATGTTCAAGTGAAAGGAAGAGTCAATGTCTCTCACCTTAAATCAAAAGCTAGAAATGATTCAACTTAGTGGGACAGACAAATGGAAAGCTGAGCTAGGCTATGTTGTGAATGCAAAGGAAAAGTTCTTGAAGGAAATTAAAAGTACTACTCCAATGAACACATGAATGATAATAAGAGCAAAGTAGCCTTATTGTTGATATGGAGAAAGTTTTAGTGGTCTGGATAGAATATCGAACTAGCCACAGCATTCTCTGAAGCTAAAGCCTAATCCAGAGCAAGGATCTAACTCTCCTCAATTCTATGAAAGCTGGAAGAGGTGAGGAAGCTGCAGAAGAAATATTACAAGCTAGCAAAGGTTGGTTCATGAGGTTTAAGGAAAAGAGGTCATTTCCATAATATACATGTGCAAGGTGAAGCAGCAAGTGCTGATACAGAAGCTGCAGCAAGTTATCCAGAAGATCTAGCTGAGATAATTAAAGAAGATGGCTACACTACACAACAGATTTTCAAGGTAGACAAAACAAACTTCTACTGGAAGAAAATGCCATCTAAGATTGTCATAGCTAGAGAGGAGAAGTCAATGCCTGGCTTCAAAGCTTCAAAGGACAAGTTAATACAGCTGGCGACTTTATGTTGAACCCAATGATCACTGACCATTCCAAAACTCCTGGGGTCTTTAAGAATGCTTAGTCTACTCTGCCTGTGCTCTAGAAATTAAAAAAGAAATCTCAGATGACAGCACATCTCTTTACAACACAGTTTATTATTTTAAGCCCTCTGTTAAGACCTACTGCTCAGGAAAAAAGGTTCCTTTCACAACATGACTGTTCATTGACAATGCACCCAAGAGCTCTGTGGAGATGTACAATGAAATTGATGTTATTTTCATGCCTGGTAACAGAACATCCATTCTGCAACTCAGGCATCAAGGAGTAATTTCAATTTCAAGCTTTATTATTTAAGACCTACATTTTATAAAGCTATAGCTGTCGGGGCGCCTGGGTGGCTTAGTCGGTTAAGCATCCGACTTTCGCTTAGGTCATGATCTCACGGTTCGTGGGTTCGAGCCCCGCGTCAGGCTCTGTGCTGACTGCCAGCTCAGAGCCTGGAGCCTGTTTCAGAGTCTGTGACTCCCTCTCTCTCTGACCCTACCCTGCTCACGCTCTCTCTCTCTCTCCTAGAAATAAATAAAACATTAAAAAAAAAAAAAAAAGCTATAGCTGTCAAAGTGATTGCTCTGATGGACCTGAGTAAAGAAAATGGAAAACCTCTGGAAAGGATTCACCATTTTAGATGCCACTAGGAACATTTGTGATTCCTAGGAGGTCAAAACATCATCATTAACAGGAGTTTGGAAGAAGTTGATTCCACCTCTCACGGATGGGGTGGGTGGGGTTCAAGACTTCAGTGGGAGAAGTAACTGCAGATGTGGTGGAAATGGAAGGAAAACTAGAATTAGAAGTGGAGCCTGAAGATGGGACGGAATTTTTGCAGTGCCAGGATAACACTTTAGCAGGTAAGGAGTTGCTTCTTAGGGATGAGCAAAGAAAGTGGTTTCTGGAGATGGAATCAACTCCTGGTGAAGATGCTGTGAAGCTGTTGAAATGACAACACAGGATTAGAATATTATATAAACTTAGTTGATAAACAACAATAGCCAAATTATGGAGGAGCCTAAATGTCGACTGACAGATGAATGGATAAAGAAGAGGTCATATATATGTATATATGTACAATGAAATATTACTCAGCCATTAAAAAGAATGAAATCTTGCCATTTGCAAGGACATGGATGGAAATAGAGTGTATTATGCCAAGCAAAACAAATCAGAGAAAGACAAATACCATATGATTTAACTAATATGTGGAAGTTAAGAAACAAAACAGATGAACATCTGAAAGGAAGGAAAAGAAAAGAGATGGAGGCAGGCCTTAAGAGACTCTTAAGTACAGAGAACAAACTGAGGGTTGATGAAGGGAGGTAGATGGGGGGATGAGCTAAATAGGTGATGGGCTTCAGAACACTTGTGATGATGATGTGTTGTATGTAAGCGATGAATCACTAAATTCTACTCCTGAAACCAATATTACACTACATGTTAACTAACTAGAATTTAAATAAAAACTTGGAAAAAAAAACTTGGTTGATAAAGCCGCATCAGAGTTTGAAAGGACTGACTTTAATTTTGAATGTTCTACTGTTGGTAAAATGCTATCAAACAGCATCACATGCTACTGAGAAGTTGTTCATTAGAGGAAGAGTTAGTCATGCATCAAACTTCATTCTTGTCTTATTTTAAGAAATTGCCACAACAATTCCAGCCTCCAGCTGCCACCAACCTGATCAGTCAGCAGCCACCATCATCCAGGCAAGACCCTCCACCAGCAAAAAGCTCAGATAATGGTTAACATTTTTTAGTAATATTTTTTTATTTTTTAAGATTTTATTTTTTATTTTTATTTTTTTAATAGTTTATTTTCAAGTTGGTTTCCATATAAAACCCAGTGCTCATCCCAACAAGTGCCCTCCTCCATGTCCATCACCCCCCCTTCCCCTCTCCCCCACCCTTTAAATTAAAATATGTACATTGCTTTTTTAGACATACTATTATTGCACATTAATAGACTACAGAATAGTATAAACATTACTTTTATATGCACTGGGGAACAAAAAAATTCATTGGGCTTGCTTAATTGAGATATTTGCTTTATTGTAGTAGTCTGAAACTGAATCTGCAATATTCCTGAGGTATGCCTGTACTTGAAAATAAATAAGCATGGATTTAAGAGACTGAAAGATAGTATTCCAAAATGGTAACTGCGGTTATTTTGGGGGTCATCAGATTACATGTGATTTTCACATTTTTCTTTCTCTTTATACTTTATGGAAGAAACATATATTGCTCTTTGTATTAAGTTCTTCCATAAATAAATGAAAAGTGGCATTAAAAAAAGACCAGTCAATATATCTCAACTAATCTTAGTTATTTATCATCAAAATCATTTATGACTGTCTGTATGTGCTGCCCTGCTTGTCTTCAAGTTTACAGCTCTGCCAGCCTATATGTATCACAGGCATTGGTGATCTGGTTTTAAAAAGAATATCTTTGATCCAGGCCCACAGCTATAGGGAATGGACATTGAGTTGATGTTAGTCATGGTTAGGAACAAAAATAAATCTTTTGTTGAAAACACCACTATTTTTATTGACATAAAGATGACCTTAAACAGATAATGAGCAAAAGATTCATATTAGGCTTAAGGGGGAAGGGAAACTCCTCTTTCATTTTTCAGAAACCGTTTGAGAACTATCACTTATAAAAGAACTCAGACCTAGCTGATAAAATACAAGACAGACAAATACATTGAGACACAGGGGAATATTCCACTAAAGAGCTCTTTTGCTAATGCAGGTCTGAGTGCCTATCTCAAAATTTTGGTGCCACTATTGACTTTGACCTTGGCCTCAGTGTCCTTACAGACACAGGTCACAGAAGGAGGGGTTAGTAGCAGGATAGTCTAGGATTATCTGGCACATAAATGTCTAATTAACTCCTGAGTGGATACTGTTAAATTCTGCATTTTTTTAAAAAAATTACATTCAGCCTTTACCTCCTAAAAATTTTAAAGTACCATGTAAAAGACAAAAATTGTAACTGAGCATCTTAATTACATACCCTTACCTCTAGAGTGGGGTTTGAAACCGCATGTTTACCTTTTCTCTTAAACAGTCACTTAAAGTTGCTCATGATGATGATCAGCCAGGCACAACAGGCACAAATTCAGGTCCAAAACCACAGTCTCCAAAAGGAAAAAGATTCCCACAGGGAAAGATGATATTTACATTGCATGAATGATGCTAAAGCAAACTCTGTTCATTTAGGTGGAAAACACTAATAAAATCCTTGGAGCAGGCCATCAGCAAAGATGAGTTTCAGAAAGAGGACAAATGCTACGTGCCCAGTGAACATCTCTACTTGAGGGTCTAGTTGTGAGTTTCTTCCCGCAGGCAGTGGAGGGCGCCCCTCCTTCCACCTTCTCGCCATTTCAGGAAGGCAGAGCCGTGTAAAGGAAAACAGGTACGCTTTGTAGTCAGTCACAGCTGGGTTTGAAACCTGTCACCATTAGCCATGTGGCCTCAGGCAAATTAGTAATCCCTGTTGTGGTCCTCAGTTTTCTCATCTGTACTAGAGAGATAGTAATACATTCTTAAAGGGTTGTTGTGAGAATTGAATATAGTTACACGTAAAATGGCAGGCGCCTTAAAATGGTAATGATCATCATCATGACCTTCACACCCATGGGCTGACTCTCCATCTGAAAATATGGTCTTAATAACTTGCCCTGAAATATTTAAAAGGAACCAGTACATAGCTGAGGACAAGAGATCTTTGTCTCTGTTACGTAAGCAGAAAGAAACACCAGAACATCAACAGTGTCAGCAGCACTAACATCACCTCCTAATGATCGAGTGTTGTCTGGCTAAAGATATGGAAAATTCTTAGTGATGAATTTTTAACATTGAAATTTGACTTACCTCTTGTGTTCCGCTGCCCTAAATCCATTTTGGAAACAGGCAGAGCATAAATAAATAAACAGTCAACTCTTCCCTGGATGTTTGGGTGGAAGCAGGTGGCGATTGAGAAGACATGGGTCAATGTGTGTGTGAAAGTTAAAAACAAATGTCTTATGAGGCAACTAACTTGAGCACTCAGGATGGAGATATTTCTTGAATGGGAACCCAGGTCACTTGGGTGTCTTTGCCCTGAGAGCCTCTTTGTTCTGTTGTCAACATTAAAGGTAAATCGACAAGTAGTCCTGCTTGGTGACTTCCTCTATCTTTCCCTTAACCATTTCCCTCCCTATTCCTTTGTTGTGCATTGGGATTTTCTCTCACATGATTTTTCTTTTCCTGCCACAGTCTTTGCTCTGCCCTTTCTCTGCTGGCCCCCAGCGGCATGTTGGCTCTCACATTAACTTGACCTTATTTCTCATTGTCGTTTGTTGGAAAACAAGAAAGAGCATCCAGCGCTACCCAAATGTCTGCCCTTTCTGCTCTCCACACCAGCCTTACTTGTGCCCTTCCCAATAGTTAGTCTGACAGATTGTTGAGGGCACACCAGAGGACACTGACTATTAACTGAGAGCCATTTCCTCTTAGCATCACTGAAGGAATATTCCATTTCAGCTCACACTTTTATTTGGATGGCTGTGTTGTGATGAATCTTTCTTCCCCAGGTCATCTGCTCTTTACTCACAGACTGTTACAAAGCTCATACCATCCTGTATTGTAATTAACGTGTTTGGGGAGCCATATCTCCCTCAGAATAGTGCCAGATTATCCCCAGGCAAATTAAATATACACATACAGCTCTAGCAAAGAGAGGCATTAAACCAATCAAACAACTAAAAACACCAACACCAAAAACAAGCAAACTAAAAGCCACAATATAGAAATGGCCATTTGAAGTTCTAGAAAGAAGCAATTTCAATTCACAGCACTTCGCTTTGTTTCTTTAAAACATTTGAGTTACATGTGGGAAGGGGACACCACAAACCTGTAGGATTTAGAACCTGCTCAATTCATACTATGTCTGGACTTGGTGAGGATTGAGGTCTCCTTCAGTCACCTGAAACCTTACTCAAAATCCAGTGTTTCTACATGTGGATCTTTTTTCAGGGGTGAAAGCCAAAGGGCTCTTAGAGGCTGAATTATTTTAGTACCACTGCTAACGTGAGCTAGAGAGCAGGGCTGTTTGCTTTATCTTTGTATATCCAGGGCTAGAGAGGTGCTTGGCAAAGTGGGCACACAGTGCTGGTTGATACGCAGTGGGTCTTTCTCAGCACTGAAGATTATTAGTTTTTCATACTTTTTAGGTATCAAAGAGATATAATTAGTGATTCTGTGACCCTACTTTGCTGTGGTTACTTAATATTTTGGTCTACCTGGCTTGAACACACATACACACACATACACACATGCACACACACTTTTTGTTATTTTTAAATTGTTGTTCCTGATATTTTAGCAAGCTTAGAACAGCCCTAGTGTTGAACTTGGCAAAGCGTTGTTTGCTGTGTTTTAATATGGGGATTTGCTACTCCTTAAGTCAGAAGTGTTTTTAGGTACTCCATCCTCTCATCTGTCAATTTAAAGTCACCCTGTTAAAATTGGCAGGTGTTGCTGAAAGCAAAATAAATTCAGACAATTTTATCCCCATTTCTCAGAGGTTCTTGCCTATCTGTGTGTGTGTTAGGGTTCCCTGAAAAGCCTGTTTAACATGTGGATTCCAGAGTCTTACCCATATAGATAACTGGTCTGCAATCCACTTTTTGACAAGGGTCTCAACTGATTGTGAGAAGGATACTCTGACTTAAAAAAGAAAACCACTGCTCTGTGTTAGCTCACTCTCTGCATTAATATTTATTGAGGTTTAAATGCAAAGTTACGGGGAAGTAATGATCATGTATCACTCTTAAAATTTTCCTTTGAGTCTGCATTTCCATGAGACTAAGTGAATGTGGAAAACTGCTCTAGGGGAGAAGCAACCAGCCCTATTTGAGACTTGTAGGATTTTGTTTTGTTTTCTTTTGAACATGTGGGTAGTTTCTAAACGAATCAGGGAAAATCTAAGTAACAGAAAGGAAAAGCTTCTTGCTTTATAATCTGCTTCATCTTTAGTGCTAAAGCATATTAAATTTTAACACTGAAGCTGCTAAGACCCGCAGCCAGTGGATTCCTTAGCATGATGACAAAGGTTTGTTAGCACTCAGCCACTCTGTTTATTTGTTTTTCCTTCCTGCAGCTCCACGCTAAGTGTATTATAGCTATTTGTGGAGCTCTGGCCAGTTGTTGCAGATAAACGTGTTGATAGCACACAGCCTTTCTTCTCGCACACACTCCTGACAAGGGCAGACTGTGCTTGGTTTTGTTTTGTTTGTTTTGAGAACATTTATCAAGTGCTTGTATGTGAAAACTACAGCTAGTTGATTTTACATATATTTCATGTAGTTCTCAGAACGTCGGCAAACAAGTGCTGTTGCTGTTATTATCTATGGTATGTGATTAGATTGACAGCTGTGGTACCCACCTAGCCCAAGGACCGCAGCCTCCATGCTCTGCATAGCTGTCTCCTTGTCTCCGGCGGGAGCAGCGCTCAAAGGTCCAGCGTGAGCACCTTTCCTTTTACGCTATAATAATAAATACGTTGATATTTTTTATTGGGGCATCATCGACATAAAACATTATATTAGTTTCAGGTGTACAACACAATGATTCAATATTTGTAAATACTACAGAATGATTACTGCAATAAGTTCAGTTAACATCTGTCATCATACAAAGTGCCAAAACTTTTTTTCTTGCAAAGAGAACTTTTAAGATTTACTTTCAGCAATTTTCCAGTATGCAATACAGTACTGTTAACTATAGTAGCCATGCTGTGCCTTAGATCCCCAGGACTTATTTATTTTATAACAGGAAGTTTGTACCTTTTGGCCTCCTACACCCATTTTGTCTACCTGCCCCTCCTCCCAATCTCTGGCAACTACCAGTCTGTTCTGAGTTAGATTTTTTGTGTTTTTATTTTTCAGATTTCACATGTGAGATCATATGGTATTTGCCTTTTTCTGTTTGATTTATTCCACTTAGTAAAATGCCTTCAAGATCTATGCATGTTGTTGCAAATTTTATTCTTTTTTATGGTTAAGTAATAGCCTATCATGTATATATGAGATGCATATTATCTTATCTTCTTCATCCATTCATCTATCAATGGATGCCTAGGTTGTTTCCATATATTGGCTATTATAATTAATGCTTCAGTGAACATGGGGTGCATATATTTTTCAAGTCAGTGTTTTTCTTTTCTTTGGATAAATACCTAGAAGTGGAATTGTTGGATTGTAAGGTAGTTCTTTTTTTAATTTTAGAGGAACTTCTTTACTGCTTTCTGTAGTGGCACAATCATTTTACATTCCCACCAGCAGTGCACAATATACATTAATATTTAAAAATAAATAAATAAATAAATAAATAGTTGTTCTGGTTCCACAGAGGAGAACGCTGAACTGAATGGGGTTACGTGACTTGCCCAAATTTGAAGCCAGTAACTACAACAACCAGGATTTGACCCCCAAAGCTTGCAAAGTTGTTCAACAGAGTGTGTTCCAGGCCTATGTTGGATGTTTTTCCATGGCTGCTCATGTCCCCTGCAAGACAGAAGGTGATGCTCAGGAGGAGAGGGCATCTTCTGTAGAAGTTTCTTCTGAAGGCACAGGAGACCAGGAGCTCCTTGAAGGATACAATTTTACCTTATTCTTATTTGTCCCTTGTGTGTGTGGTCCAGCACCTAGTCCAATAAAAGCTGGTCCCTCTATATTCATCAAAATGAGTAAACAAATATATTTTAACATAATATCACTTGTTTCCCGAAGTTTAGTACCTGAGTTAGTGATGGCTAATTTCCATGGAGTACTTGCCAATTGCTTTACAGGCAGTACCTGTTTTGGGCTAAAAGTGCCCTCCCTCCCCACCAAACTAATTCATATGTTGAAGCCCTAGTCCTCCTATCTTTTTTTGTTTGTTTCTTTCAACTTCGAGGACATTTTTTTTTTAATTTAAATTTTAGTTAGTTAACATAAAGTGCAATATTGGTTTCAGGAGTAGACTTGAGCAATTCATCACTTACATACAATACTCAGTGCTTATCCCAGCAAGTGCCCTCCTCAATGCCTATTACCCATCTAGTCCCCCACCTTCCTTCATCAACCTCAGTTTGTTCTCTATTGTTAAGAGTCTCTTTGTTTCCCTTTATTCTCTTTCTCATCCTTTCCCATATGTTCATTTGTTTTGTTTCTTAAATTCCACATATGAATAAAATCATATGGTATTTGCCTTTCTCTGATTGACTTATTTCTATTCACATAATATATCCTAGCTCCATCCATGTTGTTACAAATGGCAAGATTTCATTCCTTTTGATGGCTGAGTAATATTCCATTGTATATTAAAGAATGGATATTCTTTATCCATTCATTAGTCAATGGACATTTTATCTATCTCTATAGTTTGGTTATTGTTGACAAGGCTGCTGCTATTAACATTTGGGTGCATGTACCCCTTTCAATCTGCATTTTTGTATACTTTGGGTAAATACCTAATAGTTTGGTTACTGGATTGTAGAGTAGTTCTATTTTTAGTTTTTTGAGGAACTTCATACTGTTTTCCAGAGCGACTGCACCAGTCTGTATTCCACCAACAGTGCAAAAACAATACTGGAGGCATCACAATTCCAGATTTCAAGCTATACTACAAAGCTGTGGTCATCAAGACAGTACAGTAATGGCACAAAAGCAGATCATAGATCAGTGGAACAGAAGAGAAAACCTAGAAATAGACCCACAGCTATATGATCAACTAATCTTCGACAAAGCAGGAAAGACTATCCAATGGAAAAAACACAGTCCTTTCAACAAATGGTGTTGGGAAAACTGGACAGTGACATGAAGCAGAATGAAACTGGACCACTTTCTTACACCATATACAAAAAATAATTTCAAAATGGATGAAAGAGCTAAATATGATCCAAAAAAACATCAAAATTCTAGAGAACACAGGATGCAACTTCTTTGACCTTGGCTGTACAAACTTCTTACTAGACACATCACTGAAGGCAAGGGAAACAAAAGCAAATATGAACTATTGGTATTTCCTCAAAATAAAAAGCTTTACGGCCCTCAGAATGGGAGAAGATTATTTGCAAATGGCATATCTGATAAAGAGTTAGTATCCAAAATCTATAAAGAACTTATCAAACTCAACACCCAAAAACCAAATAGCTCAGTTAATAAATGGGCAGAAGACATAAATAGACATTTTCCAAAGATAACATTTAGATGGCTAACAGACACATGAAAAGATGCTCAACATCACTGAGCATCAGGGAAATGCAAATCAAAATCATGATGAGATACCACCTCACACCTGTCAGAATGGCTGAAATTAACAACACAGAAACAACAGGTGTTGGTGAGAATGTGGAGATGGGGCAGGGAAAACTCTAGCCCTAATCCTCTTGGGATGGTATATGAGGTGGTGCTTTTTGGAGGCAGTTAGAGTTATATGAGGTCATGAAGGTGGGGTCTTCATGATGAGTAGTACCTCTGTAAGAAGAAACCAGAGAACTTGTTCTTGCTCTCTCTCCATCATGTGAGAGAGAAGGAGGAAGTCAGGATGGAACAAGGACAAGGGGTCCCATCAGAAGCCTAAATGGCTGGCACTTAGACTTAGATCTTAGACTCCCCAGGCTCCAAAACTGTGAGAAATAAATTTCTGCTGCTTAAGCCACTAAGTCTATAGGATTATGTTATGGCAACCCAAGTTAAGACAGTACCCTACGAGCTGATACTGAGGTACAGAGAGTTTAGCAACTTTCTCAGAGTCAAACAGCTGGGATTTGGACCAGGCTACTCTGACACCCTGAAAGAATGGTTGTTTCTCTGTGCTAACCTGTTTCTCTGCCTTTTATAGTCTGAGGGAGCACTGAAATATAAAGCACAATCCTGTTGCAGAAATATTTGAGTAAACAAAGGTCATGAAAACATGAGTTACAAGTGGAATATAAATTAAAATATAAAAATATAGCAAATAATGCTGTGAAAAGTAGCTCACAGGAGATGTGGAGACCTTATCTTGATTCACACACAGGCATCAATGCTACCATTTTCCATCCCCCCTTCCTAATTCTGATCACCAGTTTTGGGAGATTACTGTAGGATGAATGTTGCTTCCAAGAAACTGCTGACTCTGAGACATGGACAAGAACTCTGGCTACCAAAATGTCTTCACTTGTCACCATCTGGTCACAGAGGACTAGTGACTAAATCACAGACTTGAAATTTAGAAGCTCAGAATGCAGGTCAATGCACCCATTTGCCTTGTTTTATGGGTTGTTTTTTTTTTTTTTTTTTTTGAAAGCTATGATGTCTATCACAGATTGCTTATTTTCAAAATAAGAAATAATGGTGGGATTCTACCTCAAGGAAACCGCCAAGATCAGTTCATCGAAATGACTGAAAGTGAGGTACAGTTGCAGAGTCCTATAGTCACTAAAGAATGAGTGGCAGACAGAAGCACTTTCAAGTGGAAGGTGTCCAGGGTTAGACCTGGTCTCTCACACTCCACTCTGTCACTTCCCAGCCTTGTGACTTGGGGCAAGTCGCCTAATCTGCACATGTGCCTCAATTTCCTTGCATACAAACTGGGAATATGAAAACCTGCCCTTCGAGCATTGTCATGAGGTTTAAATGAGATAACTTGTATCTCGCCCATACCAATGCACAAATGAGCTTTGCAAAGCCTGTTTTGTTTTTTAACTAGACAAAGACAAATCTTCCCCACTGACATATTTTTCTATAGAAAAATAACAGTATATGCTTTTAACGTAAATCTACATCTGACTTTTATATAATAATGGACAGGATGAGGCACCAGAAATCTTTTAGAATTTTTTTTAGGTGAGCTCTATTAGTCTGCATTAAAGAAGCAAAAACCTTTCTCTACAGACTGAGAAGGAAAAGAAAGGGGAAAAAAACTGGCCAATTTAAACAATGAGGGATATTTTTTTTTTTGTCAGTATCTTAAAGAGGCTTTTCTTATACAAACAGGAGTATTTGCTGGTCAGTACCCAGATTTTTTTTCTTTTGATGTATATTAAAAAAATTAAAAGGAATATTCTTAGAAAGACATCTGTGCCTGGGGTGACTCACATTTGATCAATCCCTGTGAACCGAGCTTTTCAGGGGATGAGCAATTATTTGCTCAGTTAGGCTTAAACTTTTTATTTATCTAATCACCCCCCTGTAATGCTTTGATCTGAACTTCCAAGGCCCATTTTTCAACCACTTTAGCTACATATTTTAAGTCTTATGGTCTAATCAACCCCAGCCCATAAAACATGCAATGTCCTGTTTAATGCATCCTATTAGGAAATCAGCTGCCACATGGATTTTGAAATCTTCCACTTTGTGACTGGGTGAGCTGTTTGGAAGTGTCATTAATGTCATTATTCTGGGAGAGCGGGAGAGAACCGGCAGCCAACTGCACCCTCTGCATCCCGGCTGCTTCTCTGCTAACTCTTGCCGAGTGACTCAGAGATGAATCACCGATTTCTGCAGGTGTATGCTTGGGAGTCCTGGAAGCCTTCCACAGCCCAGCAGGGGCACATGTTTGCTTCATTAGTTCATGGGGTTACTCAGTACTTCCTGCTAACTTAGTTTGACTGTACAATAATGTAAATATATATATATATTCCGTGTGTCTATATGCCAGGAATACACTGCAACTTAGAAATAGAAAAGTAAAACCTGTCATTGAGTAATTAGAAAGTGTGCTAACTTAAAATCTTTGGAAAGAAAAATAATTCCTATGGATGTCATTTTTTATTGCACCAAATACTTTTGGTAATGGTAGTCTTCCTTCTTCTGTCTCCTTGATTGGTCCATGTAGGGGAGTACGACCTATCAAGACCTGATGAATTAGCAGACTCAAATTGCTTTCTCATCCTCGAGGCTTATTTATTTGACTATCTTCAGACACTTTAGCCTATCAGAGACTTATTCTTTTTAAATAAGTCTCATATTTAAACTTATTTTTTAATAAGTTTAATACCACTCATTTTTTTCTAGGGAAACAAAAATATGAATATAAATATAAAGACAAATATATTTCTTTACCTTGTTAATCTCTGAACAAACCTTACTTTTATATGGTAGCAGTGCCCAATGAAGGTAACAGCCATCAATTAAATAAAGAAACAAGGTTGAAGAATATTGCAATAGAGCCACAACACATAAATTCACCAAACACCAATGATCTTTAATCAAGATCTATGATACAACATAGTACACAATGGTAATAGCTAACGTTTGATTTCTCCCCATGTTCCAACACCACTTAAAGTGCTTCACATATACTAATTCTTTTACTTCTCAGAACAACCTTATGATGTTGGTTCTATTATTGTCCCCATTTTACAGGAAAGAAATGCTAGGCTAAGAGACTTAAGAAAATTGCCTAAGGTCTTACACAGATAATAAAGGATGAAGCCAAGGGATGCCTGGGTGGCTCAGTCGGTTAAGCTTCTGACTCTTGATTTCAGCTTGGGTTATGATCTCATGATTTGTGGGTTTGAGCCCTAAGTCAGGCTTTTCTGCTAATAGTTCGAGGACTCTCTCTTTTTCTTTATGCCCGTCCCCTGTTTGTGTTCTCTCCCACCTACCCAACCTCTCTCTCTCATAAAAAAAGGAAAGGAAAGGAAAGGAAAGGAAAGGAAAGGAAAGGAAAGGAAAGGAAAGAAAAGAAAAGAAAAGGAAAGAAAAGAAAAGAAAAGAAAAGAAAAGAAAAGAAAAGAAAAGAAAAGAAAAGAAAAGAAAAGAAAAGAAAAAAACCAGAATTTTAAAAAATTAAAAATATAAAGAATATTTAGAGATCTAAATCTCTTCCTTGCCTCAGCTTCGTGGATTGATGCCATGTCTAGTCATACCCAAGCAGAAATCTGGGGTTTTATTCTGGAGGGTTCCCTGAACTATAGGATACCAGGCACATACTCCAATCCTAACGCTAACCCTAGCACTAACCACAACCATAAACCATAAACCCAAAACACCTAACCCCTAATGCTAATTCTAACCCCAATCTTAAACTTAACCCTCTGTAGAGCCCTCTGAACTGCAGTACACAAGGCACTCACCCTCACCCTGACCCTAATCCTACACTTTACCCTGACCCTAATCCTACCCTTTCCCCTTTCCCTAACCCTAACCGTAATCCAACTCCAAACCCTAACCCTAGATCTGAAGGAGAAAAAAAAGGAAGAGATAAAAATAGTCCCATACATATATATGTATAGAAATATTACTCAGCCATTCAAAGTATGAAATCTTGGCATTTGCAATGAAATGGTTGGAGTTAGACAGTATTATGCTAAGTGAAATACATTTGTCAGAGAAACACAAATACCATAGTATTTCACTCATATTAGAATTTAAGAAACAAAACAAAGCAAAGGAACAAAAAAAGAGACAGAGAGGCAAACCATGAAATAGACTCTTAACTAAAAAGAACAAACTGATGGTTACCAGAAGGGAGGTGAGAGGGGAGATGTGTGAAACAGGTGATGGGGATTAAGGAGGGCACTTGTGTTGAGCACAGAATGATGTATGGAAGTGTTGAATCACTATATTGTACAGCTGAAACCAATATTACACTCTATGGTAGCTGGAATATAAATAATAACTTAAAAAATAAAAACGAAAAATAAAAATAAAACCAGCCAATCAGACTCCAGAGCCCACACTGTAAAACACTGTGCTGATGTGGTCTAATGACAGGTTTTTAAACAAACACAGCAGAATCTATATCCAAATGTATCCTGCCCACTCCTGAGTTGTCACCTATGTATACTCTGGGTTGTTCCAAATGTTGCCATGGCTCAACAAATCTAGATCTTTTTCTCTCTAAAAATTTTTTTAAAAATTTTCTCAGAGTCTATGGCTTATTATTGAAGTATCACCAGTAAAACATTTACTCTGACATCAGATTTGAGTTTGGGGAACAGTCAAAAGGAATTCAGAAGAAGGTTGGTGAAGAGAAAAGGAATCACGTTTGGTAAAGAGGCTATTAGTTAAACTGTCTGTAAAGATAATTTTCAAATGGAGGTTCTAAAGTTCCAAATATTTTTTGTACAGTGGCAACATCATTAAAATAAACTTGCAGGGGCATCTGGGTGGCTCAGTCAGCTAAAGGGCGGTTAAGCAGTTAAGCGACTCTGGATTTGGACTCAGGTTGTGATATCACACTTGTGAGACTAAGCCCTGAGCCTGACTCCATGCTGAGCATGGAGCCTCCTTAAGATTCTCTTTCTCCTTCTCCCTCTGCCCCTTCCTTCCCTACCATTATCTCTCTCTCTCTCTAAAATAGAATAGAATAGAATAGAATAGAATAAAAAAACTTGCAAAGATCATTATAAAGAGCATTAGATGGACAGAGAGCAGTAGCATAAATGTTTCTGATATTGTATTCATTCTCTAAACATCTAACTCCACACTATTAGGCCATGATTCAGTAGCTGCTACTTGGCCACGTGACCTGTCATAAGCCCTTTTGATTCCTTTCTGTAGCCAAATTTATATAAGCATATATAAATTTTATATAAATATATATAATTAACTGTACACACACACACACACACACACACACACGACTATATGTCACTATCCTGGCTAGAAAGAGACAGCCAATCAAAATGGATAAATAAAGGTTACTTTCTTGCTCGCTTAACTCCTGCTGATGCCCCATTGACTAAACCTCACATGAATCTAGGCAGCAAAGAATCTATCTGTTATACTATAGAGATCACCTTTCTGGGGCACAGGACATGATGAGAGAGGTCCCAGAGGGGCAAAGCACAGGGACCAATTGTATGCATGGGGCTGCCCCCAAATATGGTTAGCAAAAATCCAAATTTCCTCTTTACTCTCAAGCTTATTTTCCATCTGGACCATTCCTTTCCTAGAAGAGAGGAACTGGAACATGATAAACACGTTTCACATACAGATTATTTTCTGGTTGCTAAACTGGACTCGGAGGTGGAAAGAGAAGAAGAATCTGCACTTTATTGAGTGTCTGCTCTGTGCCAGGTATTTAACTTGTGATAAAAAAAAATTCATTATGGGAAGATAGTGTTGCTTTACTTATGCGGTCTTTCCCCCAAAACCCAGAACTACAGTCTAATTATGAGAAAAACATCAGACAGATATCTCTTGAGGAGCAATCTATAAAATATCTAAGCTGTCTTCAAAATATGGTCAACTCTCTCAAGGGCTTCAAATACAAGGAAGTCCTGAGAAACTATCCAGGTTTCCTGGACGAGAAAAAGGAAAAACCTATGGAAATCCCCATAAAGGATGGACTTCAGCTCATAATGATGTGTCTACAAGGGATCGTTAACTGTGACAACTGCACCATACAATATAAGATGTTAATAATAGGGGAGATTGGGTGCAAAGCGTATGGAATTCTCTGTACTATCTTCATAGCTTTCTGTAAATCTAAAGCTATTCTAAAATAAAAATTTATTTAAAAAAGAAAAAAGAAAGGCCTAGTGCTTTGTTGTTTTACTTGGAGAGTAAGAACGAGGAGGAGGAAGAAAGGAAAAGGAACGGAAGAGGAGGGGAAGGAGGAGGAGACGGAAAGACTCCATTACTTGGTGCTTCCCTCATAGCCACTGTGCTGCACAGCCAGCGCTGTGGCAGTCAGGGGGTCCTGCCACTTCTTGACTAGACACCGTAAGCAAATGCTTGAATGTTTTCACCTTATGATGTGAAGCATGATATTAGATTACTGAGCCTTGAATTTTCTCAGAACACAGGACCTTAGAATTTAATATGAATGAAACCAATAATATTTCTCTTCAAAAATCATCTCCTCTTCTATAAAAAGGCCAACAACAACAACAAAAAGTGGCGTATGCATGGTAAAAATAAAATAAAGGCACTGGGGCACCTGGGTGGCTTAGTCGGTTAAGTGACTGACTCCTGATCTCTGCTCAGGTCATGATCTCACTGTTTGTGTCGGCCTTTGCGCTGACAGTGCAGCGCCTGCTTGGAATTCTCTCTCTCCCTCTCTGCCCCTCCCCTGCTTGTGCTTGTTCTCTGTCTCTCTGTCTCTCTCTCTCTCTCTCTCTCTCTCTCTCTCTGTCTCAAACTAATTAAATAAACTTAAAAAAAATAAAGGCACTTAAGCAAGTATCTTAGCAATGAAAAATTAACACATATGTGATTTTAATAATAGGAATAATAAATTCTATTCCTAAGAACTATTAAATTCTACTCCTAAAGATTTACTAGAAGAGTGAATTCTGTCTTCTACTGATGCAAACCACTCATCTCTCTAAAACATATATAGGGCCTATGTATGTACATCAACATACACTATACCATGAATCACATCCTATGACGTTTATGCCCATAGGGTATAGGAGAGCCACCTTTTGGTGTGCAGACCTCTGGTCCACCATCATAGCCCAGAAATCCCATGAGGCGACATTTTACTTTACTTTGCATTCAGCCTGAGTCTCTCCCGGGACTGAGAAACCTGAGTTTGGAAGGTCCAAGGCAGAGGGAGTGCCTAGTACCTACCAAGCTTACCTGCACAAGGCAAAGTCTCTGATAGGCACTCATGCTCTGCACTACTCTCTTGGGTCAGGCTGAAATTTTTGTTGTACTGTTAACACCATCCCAAACTGCCCACCTTGCTCTGTCTTGTGGCGCTATGTGCCGGGCCCTGTCTCACTTTGGATAGTGATCTGCGGAGACCAGTTGAAGGGACAGTACAGCACTGGCAAGGAGGCTAGGCTTTGTCCCGTTACAGGAAAGCCTGTCTTTTCCTATTGGAGCACAGAAGAGAAGCAGCGGGTGGAGTGAGAAGTGTGAGGACTTTGCAGCCTGCAAAACTGGGTTTAGATCGGGGTGCCTGGGTGGCTCAGTCAGTTAGGTGTCCGACTCTGGCTCAGGTCATGATCTCACAGTTCGTGGGTTTGAGTCCCACATTGGGATCTGTGCTGACCACTAGCTCAGAGCCTGGAGCCTGTTTTGGATTCTGTATCTCCCTCTCTCTGACCCTCCCCTGTTCTCTCTCTTTCTTTCTCTCTCTCTCTCTCTCAGAAATAAATAAAACTTTAAAAAAAAAAAGAACTGGGTTTGGATCGGCCTTTACCTTGGGCTGCTGTATATCCTTGGGTCAGTCCCTTAATGTCTGTTTTCTGATCTCAGAAATAGGGATGTGAGCCAGAGATAATGCCTATAAGGTATCTGACATGTGATGAGAGTTCACCAAATGACAGTTATTACTAGCAACTGCAGTCATGGCCTCTTGTGCGAAACTGTGAGGACTATCGTTTTTCTTTCTAAAACCCTGACCGCTCATTTGCCCTAGAGTAACTAGTAGCACTTTTCAGTTGGGTATTTAGCATTTCATTTTTGTCTGGCTTCTTTCCTCTTACTAGACTGAATCTGAGGATTGTTTGAATCCTACAGTCATCTGAAAGAGACGCACATGAGGTATTCTAGGTAATCTTTGTTCAATGAATAAGCCAATGAAACTTTTGAAGTTAATTCCACAGCACGTGTACACGTGAATGCAAAAGTGTCTGTGTGTATGCACACACAGACCCGTATCCGCCACATCCTCTCCACACACACATACGTGCAGCCTGACAAACACATCCTTTGAAAAGCAATACAGGCATATTTGTAACTCAGTGAGCCAAGCCACAAGCCCTGTGGATTTCAAATGGTTCTTTGCACCAACTTAAATTAATTTTTTAAATGTGTGAATGAATGGATGCTCTGAAATTGAATATTAAAGCATTCTACAGAAAAGTGCCAAAGAATAGCTACATATATCCATGAACAAATTTCCAACAATAAGTGGGCTTTTGAAGTTTTTAGGAGAACATTGTTTCCAATGCCTACTTCAAACATGAAAGCGAAGATGTGCCAAATTCTGAAGTACTCTCCCTACTTCCATTAATGGGAATTCAATTCTGTCAAGATAATGCTATTCTAATTGCTCACCCAAAATAATGGCCACATCATATTTATTATTAGTCCTTTTGAATTCTAAAGAATCCATTTTAAAACATTAGGTTCGTGCTACATTTCCCAGCACAGACTTGATCAGCACTTTCCTTCTTCAGTTTTGGAGCATTTTCTCTGAGTACGACAAAGATGTACATGTGAAATATGTCTCCAACACACCTCTGTAAGCCCAGAACATTTACTGAAAGGCATGGAATGTGAAAAAGCAGGGATATTGAACTACATGGTTTATTTTTTTATTAAAGAAGAATTGACATACAATATTGTGTTAGGTTTAGGTGTACAACATAGTGACTCGATATTTATATACATGATGCCATGCTCACCACGATCAGTCCCATCACCACACAAAGCTGTTACAATATTATGGACTCTACTCCCTATGCTGTACATTTTCTCTCTGTGTCTTATTTATTTTAGAACTGAAAGGTTTGTTCCTCTTAATCCTCTTCACCTATTTCATCCACCCCCCCCCCTTTATGGCAACCATCAGTTTGTTCTCCATATTTGAGTCTGTTTCTGTTTAGTTTTGTTTGTTCATTTGTTTTGTTTTTCAGATTCCAAATAGAGGTAAAATGTGGCATTTGTCTTTCTTGGTCTGACTTACTTCACTTAACATCATGTTCCCTACGTTCATCCATGTTGTTGCAAGCGGCAAGATTTCATTCTTTTTATGGCTGAGTAATATTCCATTATGCATATACATATACCACATCTTATTTATCTTTATCCAATCATCTGTGAAAGGACATTTAGGTCACTTCTATACCCTGGCTATTGTAAATAATGCTGCAAAGGTGATAAGAGAACAGATTTCATTTCAAATTAGTGTTTTAGTTTGCTTTGGGTAAATATCTAGAGGCAGAATTGCTGGATGACATAGTAGTTGTATTTTTTATTTTAACACTGTTTTCCATAATTTTAATACTGTTAATATACCAATTTACATTCCCACCAAAAGTGCATGAGGCCTCCCTTTCCTTCACATCTGCACCACATTTGCTATTTCTTGCCTTTTTGATAATAGCCATTCTGACAAGTGTGAGGTGGTATCTCATTGTTGTTTTGAATTGCATTTCCCTGATGGTGAGTGATGTTGCACATCTTTTCACATTATCTTTATGTCTTCTTTGGAAAATGTCTGTTCAGACTCTCTGCTGATTCTTTAATCAGATTTTTTTCGCTATTAAGTTTATATGAATTCTTTATATATTTTCGATGTTAACCTGTTATTGGATATATCATTTGTGAATATCTTCTCCCATTCAGTAGGTTACTGTGTCATTTTGTTGATGATTTTCTTCACTGTGCAGAAGCTTGTCAGTTTGATGTCAATTGTTTATTTTTGCTGTTGTTGTCCTTGCTTGAGGAGAAAGATCCAAAAAAACAAAAAAATCCCTTAGACTCTCTCAAAGAGCTCATCACCTGAATCATTGAGTTCTACTCCTGAAACCAATATTGCATTGCATGTTAACTAACTAGAATTTAAATTTAAACATTTTAAAAAGAACTTACTGCTTATGTTTTCTTCTAAGAGTTTTAGGGTCTTAACATTTAAGTCTTTAATCCCCTTTGTGTATGATGTAAGAAAGTGACCCTGTTTCATTTTGCATGTTGCCCATACTATTTATTGAAGAGACTGTCTTTTCCCCCTTGAATACTCTTGCTTCCTATGTTGTAGATTAAGTTGACCATATAAGTGTGGGTTTGTTTCTGGACTCTCTATTCTGTTCCATTGATAGATGTGTCTGTTTTTGCCTCAGTACCATGCTGTTTTGATTGCCACAGCTTTGGAGCATACTTTGAAATTCAGGAGTGTAACACTTTCTTCTTTTCCAAGATTGCTTTGGCTATTTGGGGTAGTTGGCAGTTTCATACAAATGTTAGGATTATTTGTTCTAGTCCTGTGAAAAATGCACTTGGTTTCTTGCTAAGGATTGCATTGAATCTTATATTACTTTGGGTAGTATGGACATTTTAAGAATATTAATTCATCTAATCCATGAACACAGTTCTAAAGAAAAAAAAGCAAAGACCACCAGCTCTGTAACCTAAATCTGGCTTCATCACTTACAAGTTCTGTGACCTTGGAAAAATTATGAACTTCTCTGTTTTATTTCTTCAGTGGTAAAATATGGGGGGGAAATACCTATCTCCCATGGTCATTAAGCATTTTAACTGAAATAATAAACAGAAAGTGGTACATAGCTGGAACAGTTGGAACTCAAGAACTTTGGTCTACAAAAATGGATAATTAAAGACCAAAAGATAGTTTATAAGAAAGAGCTTTTCCTTCTCTGGAGAAGGCTAAAGCAGCTGCTGTAGGTGCTGTGTACAAGGCTGAGCTGCAATGACCATTAACCTCTCTAGTCTCCCTGTATTCTGGGAGTAACCAAGAGATAAAAGGTCTGACAATGCCATGAAGTGGAAAAGACATATCTGCTCAGGAAGATCCCTCCGTAACTTCCACAAGCCAGAATTCCCACATCAGTGATGTCTGTGCTATGGGTTAGAGACTCAACTATTTCTTACTATCTCAACCATCCTTGCAATACTTTACTGTCTGTGTTAATCCAGTGCCAAGCTTTATGCCTGGCACAGAACAGACCTTCATTAAAGAGGTAGAACCTAATGGGAAGAAGGAAGTGAAGGAATGAATGGAGGAGCTCTCTGTCCTAGTCTTCTCTTTGTGTCATTCTCTGTGCTTAGTACTCCACCAGTCCTTCCTGCTTCATTTAGGTCATCAGTCTTGGCCTCTACTTATCCCTCAGCAATACTCACCTCTACAAGGAAGCCTTCCATGATCTATCATACCCCCATTCCCAGCCTAGTGAGAGTCAACTGCTTGATTCTTCTTTGCAACTCAAAGAGTACGGTGTTTGGATAATGCTTGTGCACTTGAGCTGTCCCACGTTTTTATTTAATATCTCCCCATCAAACCCTTCTGGAGCAGGAATTGTCTTCAGCATCTTGAAAAAAAGTTTTTTAATGAATTTTTACTATATTGAGGTAAGTGCCTAAAATACAATGAGCTTTATTTATACAAAGTAAAACTAGACAGTGGTCCTACCCTCAGAATGCTTCGTTGGCAGGGAAGGTGAGACCCTGCACTGAAACACTGATGTGGATGAAGATAGCAGGAAGGGAAGGATCAGTCCATCTTCCAGATAACATAATGAGGGCATGTTGTGGGAGGAGCTACTGCTGAAGTCAAGCCAGGAAATATGGTAGGAAAGGCACTCCTGGTGGAAGAGAAAATACATGCAAAAGCATGGAGGAGGTGTATGGAAAATAGTTACATCCCACTTTATAGTTTTCAAAGGGCCCTCCCTTCTCTCATTGGTTTTGCACAGTAGCCAGGTGTTGAGGAAAAGGCAGAGGTTACCTTACTGCTTCCGTAATAAGTGTGGAAAGCCTATGGACTTACCTAGACTAGCGATTGAACTAGGACATGACATGATTGTCAGCAGAGCTGAAGTCTGACTCTGGGTCCACAGTGAAAACTCCCTCTTTGGAAAAAGCAATGACTCTTCTGGAAATCAGTTCTTGCTTATTGGTGACCAATGGCTGGGGGGGGGGGGGCAAATAAATGATGTACCTCTTGCTACTAGGAGGGCAGCAATCCAGGAGGCCTGTGGATACCTGGAATGACCTGAGGACTGTGGGTATTAGGGGTGAACATGGATCACAAACACTCCTCTGGGCCACCTCTGAACAACAGATGACCATGTGAGGCAAGTGACATGCCCAGGGAGGTAAGGCCTCCTAATAATAATGAGGAGTAGCACTAGTGAGCCCTCACTCTGGGCTGGGCACTGTGCTCTATGTCTTACATGGATGATCTCATCGGATTCTCACAATAAACCTAAGAGATAGGTTCCCATCCCTCCTTTAGAGATTGGAGAAGTTGAGGCTTGGAAAAGTGAGGAAACATTTCCTAAGTACTCAGCTGGGAAGGGGTGGAGTCCAGATCCAGATACAGGGTAACTGATTGCCAACGGCTCTTAGCTATGTGTGCCATAGACCCCTTTGGCCATCTGGGGAAGCCATATGGACTCCCTTCCCAGAAAAAAAATGCTTTTAAATGTATATTATAAAATATGTAGGTTTATAAAGACCAATTGTGTTAAAACTTACTAAAATATTAAAAAGCAAATTTTTATATAGTAAGATATGGGCTTCTTTGCCAATAGATTAAAGGATAAGAGCTGGTGGCAGGTCATGATTTGAAAGTCATAAGTGTAAATAGCATTTTGAGATAAGAACAACAACTGTAATGAGATACGAAAATATCTGTGATTTCACCTGATTTAACAAAGTCACAGGTACCACAAATGCCACTGTTTTGTTCCATTCAAAACAAAAGAAAATGCTACACTTCAGTTAAAGGTTAGTGAAAATTAAAATGTGTTGTTTCCAGGGGCATCTGGGTGGCTCAGTTGGCTGAGCATCGACTTCTTCTCAGTTCATGATCTCACATTTGGTGAGTTAGGGCCCCACGTCGGACTCACTGTGGTCAATGCACAGCCCTCTTTGGATCCTCTGACCCCCTCTCTCTGCCCCTCCACTGCTTGCTCTTGCTCAATAAATAAATAAATAAATAAATAAATAAACAAACATTTTAAAAATGTATTATTTCCATTCAACTCTACAAGCTGCCTGAATTCTCTTTAGTAAGGAGTTCCTGGGCCAGACTATAGTGTCTTGTGCCCTGGTCCTTAACTGGCAGTGTCCTTGAACTTCTATCGCAGCCCTGATTGGTGGGGCGAGGGTTTTAAAACCCCTCCTGGGAGGGAGTGATGCCTAGAGCATAGCCGGACCACTCTCTAGGGAAGGGCAGAGAAATGCACACACAGGTGACAGGACTAAACTGGATCTAAGAGCTGAAAAAGTAAACATAGGAGAGTGATGGGGCAGAAGGAAAAGGGGGTCCTGGTGATGGGTCAATGAATGATACAGGGTTAGGGAGAGGAGGGCAATGGGTTCTGCCAGAATCCTGTACACCATGAGTATCTGGTGTCCAGAGAGGAGAGGACTGAGGGGAGGAAGGTAGAGAACAAAGAAGTGAATGGCAAGAATACCCTCCTTTTCCTCCACTGAAGGTACATGAAAGAACAGGGAATATGGAACAAGGTCAAGTTGGCCAAATCCTGTTGTCCTCACTTTCTGGTTCTATGGCCTTTAGGTAAATTGCATCCCCCCTTGGAGCCCCCATTGCCTTAGCGTAGAGGAGGAACCAAAACATTAAACTCTCAGTCCATTCGAAGGGTTGATTCACTACTAGGCACTGGACAGAGTTTCTGGCCCATGGTTGCTGTCTGATAAACTTAGGTTGAACTATATGAGACCGCTGTTTTTGTAGATCAAAAAGTAGTTGAATATGAATAGTTTTATGTGGCTCCAATTATAGTTCCTGGAAAGCATGGGAGCTGATGTGAGCATACCCAGCTCCCTTTGGTGGATTCAGTTTTAATATGGGATTAAAGAGAATCCAATCAATTATGTTCCCACTCTATCTCCTTTGGGGAGGGGTATTACTAAGAACTTCCTTCCGTATCTTCATCCCATGATTCAGAGTAATTCTGTAAAGTATTCTCTGTGGTGTTCTCTGTGGTATTCCAGGGAGTGATAAATCACAAACCATAGGTTAGCATAAGAAGACCCCTGTGACCTGACAGTGGAGGAAGAAGAGGAGAAACAAGGACTTTACCTTCCTTAAACTATTTTTTGGTGTGAGTTCTAAAAAAAAAAACCTAGAGTGATGAATTAAAAACTCTGTGGGATGGATTTGGGCTTTAACCCTTGCTTCATACTTAACACTTAATTGGCTGTATGACTTGGGTCCATCACAGCCACTTGGACCCTCAATCTTCTCATCTGTAATACGGAGGGAATATTAGACTAGATCATCTCCAAGATTCCACCCATGAGAAACATTTTTTTTAATAATTTTTTTAACTTTATCTATTATTTATTTTGAGAGAGACAGAGACAGCGTGAGATGGGGATGGGCAGAGAGAGAGGGAGAGAAACAATTCCAAGCAGGATCTGCACTGTCAGTGCAGAGCCCCACATGGGGCTTGAACCCATGAACCATGAGATCATGGCCTAGCTCAAAACCAAGATTTGGATGCTTAACTGACTAAACTACCCGGGTCCCCCCATCCATGAGTAACCTTGACAATCAGTCTCCAGTTTCCTCCTCAGCTCTGTACTGGGAAGTCACAAGTTTATTCTAGATCTGGTTAGCCATCAGCTCAGCAGTGTAATAATAATTCAACCCACAAAATGGGGTTTAGGGAACCCAAGTTTGGAGGTACATCTGCAGACCTGATTGGATGTCTGGAGAGCCACATGGAGGGGTCTTGCCATGAAGCAAAGTGAGACCCAACAGAAGCATCTGAGGTCAGTGAGGTGATGCAGAGGAACCACTATTGAGGTTTTGAAGTATAGTTTTCTAAAAGTTCATTTCATATTAAATTATAAGAACCTCATAGAAAAGTGATTACTAGCTCCTTCTGCAGTAATAAGACAGCCCTTGGGGCAAAGAAACACGAAGGCTTAATACATCTAAAAATATCTTATTTTTCTACAGCTTGATTGAAACTGATGTAGGTGTGCTTGGCATTTGACTTGGGGAGGTCGTGCCTTTTTTTCTTCTTCTAATAATACTGTTTGGCAGCTTTTCATTCTATCTTACCACAGATCTTTGCCAAAACTTGAATTTACTTCCGTCAGATTAACTGTCTCCAAAAACAAACTGGCATTTCTTCTAAGGGCTCCGATTAAAAGGATAAGCTTGAGTGACACTCCCTTAAATGGCTGGATGTTCTCACAGGGCTAGGAAATCAGAACTGGAAAAATAGCAAGGCTGGATTTAGTCACAGGGCTGTAAAGGCCTTTGGACGACGAGAGGGGCTGCCGTCTGACTGTGCTGTGTCTAGAAACAATGGGTGAACTATGATTTTAAATACACGCCTCTCAAAAAAACTGTGAGAAGAAGTCCTTTCAAATTTCTTCACCGCTGCTTTGCTCTAGGTCCTAACCTTTCAACATTTTATTTGTTTTAAATATCACCTTCCATAATTTTGGTGATCAAATTTATGCTGCCTTCCCCAAACCACCAATGAAATAGAGGTTCTTCTAGTTGCACAGCTGAATGCATATGGAATTTGAATGAGTCAACTATGTATGGGCCAAAGAACTTTCTTCAGCATTCCAGGAGACGGAGAGGAGAGTCCAGGAAAAAGAAAAGCAAGAAAAGCTGAAGGGAACATTCTCCAGTTATCCCCTCGCTCCCTGTCTATAATTTGTCTCCTGAAAAATAAAAGTAAGAGTCAAATAATTTTCCGAGCATGTATTTTTTCTGTTTTTTTTATTTGTTGTTTTTTATTAACTTCCTTTAAAATGTAGCTCTGTGGAGAAAAATAGGGAGTGGCTAGGGAAGAAAGAAACTGTGTTGCTGATTTTCTTGACAAGTTACAAGTGTGAATATTCAACAAATACAAAGTTCAAGTGAGGTAACATTTCAAGAACTAAGTGGCTCCTGAACATTCTCTAGACCCCTCCACCCCAGCTTCACGACAATCTGTATTAGTCAAGCAATGGAATATTGAATGAAAGGGTCCTATGAGAAAGCCGTGGAAACTCTTATGTCAAATGTGAATACTAAGCTAACTTCTCTAATCCTGTATTGATACCAACAATCCAAAAATGTAGGACAAAGAAACTATTAATGCTTCCCCTGCTCCTTCTCTCACTTTCATTATACCTGAGACGATGTAAGATTGGTAAATAATGCTATTAAGTCATTCTGAGAAAATTGTTATATATACTTAAACTTTTTCATTGACAAAATCCAAATTTCTCTGAGCTGGAACCTATTTGGCTTATCCAAGCAAGATATGTTATATTTATATTTTATTTTCTCTAACTCTTTGGATCCTGAAAATTATATTGCTATCATTAATCTAGATAAGATTTGCTGTCCAGAAGTCAGAAATGGATAATCATCAGCTTCAAAGCCATTAAGTTGCTAAGTCTTCTTCCATTTTCCATATAAGAATAGAAAGCAGGGTTAGCCCAGGGATCACTGGGTAACTCCTCAGGTGGCTTTGGTTATGATATAAATATCCATCAAGAAACGGGGTGTTCATAAAGACCTGCTAGACATTGAAATGAATTAAAAATATCTCTCAGTCCCCAATGACAGTCATCTCAACACAAGCCACTTAGTACATTAGACCGACAACCACAGGTGAACAGAGCTGTTCCTGGGACTTCATATGCAATTTTATATCTAATCCTTGAAACAAATGGTTGCCAAACTTTTTGCGATTATATATCCTCAAAGTATCATAATTTAGAACATATACTCTCAAAATATGCATATTGCCCTAATACATACATTTACTGCACTACTACCATATTGTATAGATTATGAAATATGCACAAAAATAGAAATCTTAAAAGAATCAGATGAATATGAAACAAGCATTATTTTAAATATTTTTGTTCTTAAAGGTACAAAATTATTTTGTTCTCAGTAAAAATATAATAATATTTTAATGACACGAATGTAATTAAATGTTTCGTGTCCTGTGAAAATTTTGACTTATCAGTTTCTGAATCAAAAGGCTGGCTCTAAGTTCACTTTATTTTTATGCTTGTTATTAATAATGTCAAGGCTTAAAAATGTTGTCATTTGTTTTAGTTTAATGTGGCTACTAATGAGATAATACCAGGGAAAAGAGAAGTGTCAGCCTGGCCATTTCTTGCTTGTTTGTATTCATATTATTTCATTTTCAATATATGATTTCATTGTAGGAGTCTTCCAAAGCCATGAGTCATTTTGTGAGGGATTCTGCAGTTAAAACAAGATAATGTAATCCCCAATGCCCTTTAGGTGAGCATGTGAAAACTGTAATGCTTTACAATAGCTGAAAGCAAACCCAATGGATAAGGATGCCTGGCCAGCTCCCTGGGATGTGGTCCTTCCCTCGGTATCCCTTCTGAGGTATGTGAGACCTATGGTCCTCTGCTACATGGGGCAAGCAATCCATGCATCAAGCATTGAGGTCAGAAGAAATGCACATAAATTAATATATTTGTATATAAAACTGTAATGCATAAAACACACACACACACACGCACACATAATAAAAGCGCACCATTGTTTTCTTCTTGCACCTGCTAGGATGAGCATACCTTGCTTCCAAGGTAGTTCACATTGCACAATACATATTGTTTATGCTCACTTTAGTGATGAGAAAAATTAAGTTGCTGAAGGTAACAAGTCAGTGACTTTTTTTCCTACAGCCTGTATTTCCCCATATACTGGCAAAACAACAACAACAACAAAACCGCAGTTAGGTAGTTTAACATTTATTTATTTTTGAGAGACAGAAAAAGAGAGTGAGTGGGGGAGGGGCAGAGAGAGAAGGAGACACAGAATCGGAAGCAGGCTTCGAGGTGTCGGCACAGAGCCCGACGTGGGGCTTGAACTCATGAACTGTGAGATCATGTCTTGAGCCAAAGTCAGACACTTAACCAACTGAGTCACTCAGGTGCCCCTTGTTTTATGTTTTAATTCTATTCTTTAAGACTCTTGTTTTAGGAGGGAAACATATTTTCGCTTTGTAGGATATGGGGAAAAAAGCTCATAAACCAGTTACTAATAATGATCAGTAAAATTCAGAGAAATCAGTCAAAAGTACCCCAATATTAAAATAATCAATGTTCAAAGTACCTGGCTGGCTCAGTTGGTTGAGGATGGGACTCTTGTCCAGGTTGTGAGTTCGAACCCCACGATGAGTAAAAAGATTACTTAAAAATTAAATATTTAAAAACTAACAATAATCCATGTTCCATTATTCCTATTATCTGGTTATTCTAACCAGTCCTCCCATCTCTTTTATTTTTCTTCCCATCCATCAGTTATATTGATATTCTAATCATCCTTCTCACCAGCATATCTACCAACTAGGGGTCAGCCTTCTTTGCTGGCACAGACTCAGAATTTCCATGTGTACATGTTAAATAAGAATAACTCAGCAAGATGGAGGAATGACTTTAAACATTATTTGATAATATGAGCCAAACTCACACTATTCCTTCTACAAGAAGCTTTTTATATTATGAAAATAATTTAGGGGAGCCTGGGTGGCTCAGTCAGTTAAGTGTCAACCTGATTTTGGCTCAGGTCATGATCTCACAATTCATGAGGTGGGCCCGGCATCAGGCTCTGCACTGACTGCACGGAGCCTGCTTGAGATTCTCTCTCCCCTCTCTCTGCTCCTCCCCACTCGTGCTCACTCTCTCTTAAAATGAATAAACATTTTAAAAAAAGAAAAGAATTTACACTTGGCATATAAAAAATTTGGATAATATAGAAAAAGAAGAAAAAATACCTATAACTCTGTCACCCAAAATAATTATTGTTACTATTTTAGTGTATTACTTTCTGATATTTTTTTCTATTTTTCTTTTATATAGTTGTAATCATATTGAATATGCAATTTTGTGCCCTGTGCTTTTTTGCCTTAATATAAATATGATAAATATTCTCCCTGTTATAAATTCTTAGAAATAAGTATAAGTTTCTGTGGAGGCGTAATAATCTATCAGGTGGGTGGGAGCACACTTTTACATGCATATCAATCTTTGAGATAAGAGAGAAATACATGATGTTGGCAAGTATAGTCAGGTCATGATTCTAACTCTAAAGGAAAATATAAGTATACTAAATAATTGAAAATCCAATGTATTCTCCTTTCTTTTGGTGACTAATTTTGATAAGATAAAGTTATTTTGTGCTTCTCAAACACTTATGCAAGTGATTCAAGGAAAGTGATTCAAGAATATAGTAAGTAGCAAAGGAAAACAATTTTTTTAAAAAATTACATATAAATGTAGTACATATTATATACATATACAAAGATTATATTACCTTATATTAAGTATTCTACTAAAAGGATTAATTAAAGTTAATTATGTGTACAGTATTTTAATAAATTATTTTTACATTGCAGTTTCTTATCACTTCTATTATTGTTAGTGTTGATTGTCAACATGAAAGGTTGGTCACTATTTTATGAATATATTTTTGCACCAGTGAAAATGATCTTAAAAAAAAGAAGACTAACTTTTATATGACAATGTCCACTTCTTAAAATAATAAGTATTGTATTAATGAAAAAAGAAACAGAAAACATTCACAAAACTATTCTTGAATTCAAGATGCAGAATGACCATGTAGGAAAATGGGATGATGATCAACTATGGAAAGAGTATTGTTAATATCATTCCTCTTTTTTCCTATGTACTATTTGCAATAAAGGTTCTTGCTTTATTGTAAGGTTATAATTATTTTATTTTTTTTAATGTTTTTTTTTATTTATATCTAGGAGAGAGAGAGAGAGAGAGAGCGTGAGCAGGGGAGGGTCAGAGAGAGAGGGGGTCACAGACTGAAACAGGCTCCAGGCTCTGAGCTGGCAGTCAGCACAGAGCCCGACGCGGGGCTCGAACCCATAAACCACGAGATCATAACCTAAGCGAAAGTCGGACGCTTAACCGACTAAGCCACCGAGGCGCTTAGGTTATAAGGTTATAATTACTTTAAACCAAATAATAGACAAAATTTAAGAGGTGCTTTTCTATGTATATGTATGTATATGCATGTGTACATATTTGTCCATTTTCTGTGTTTCATAAAATGTCTTCTTTTACGAAACATTCTATGAACCAAATTTGATTATCTCTGTGTATGAAAATAAAAATAACAAAAGCTGTTTTAAAATGTAGTCAGCTACATATGTAGTTCCATTTAGACAAAAATGTCTCAATAATCTCACTGCATTTGTTTTAACTTTCTCAAAAAATGGTTTCAAATGTTTCTGGCTTTCAAATAAAACCAGTCCTCTGTCTTTCAACAACAGAATCTATTAAGTTCTAAGATTCTGTCTGGCTGCAAAGTGCTTAAGCCATTTCCGGCTATCTGTACAGTGCCACTTCAAACAATTGAAAAAAAGGGAAGAATTTGATCAACCAGATGTTAATTTGATGATTTCTTTTCTTTTCTCTCTGTCTCCCTTCTTCTTTCCTCCCGTTGTTCTCTTCCTCCTCTCTGCCATCCCGTCCTCCCTCCCTTCCCTCCTTCCTTTCTTCTTTCCCGTTGTTTTCAACTGAGTTTATGGAATTTCTTGGCTATTCTAGGGTCCTATAGTCAAGTTTATAGACAAATTAAATCGCTCATACTTCCATCTTCTGGAAATTTCCATAAGTATATTTAACAGAGATTTTAAGACAAGCTTTTCTCACTGAATCGGTAATAAAGCAATCACTTCCTAATCAAAATAACTTTTGAATCCCAGATAGTGTCCTTCCTCCAGAGGTAAAGAGAGAATCAGTTCTCAAGTGCTTTGGCGTCTGACAAACAGTTGTAATCTTGGCTTAACCTCACTGAGCCTCAGTGTCCTCATTGTAGAATTAGAATGCTAATAATACCTCCCTCAGATGGTTGATGTACAGATGAAGTGAAAGGAAATGATTATAGTCCTTGGCTGAGTGCATCGCATATAACAAGTGCTCAATAAACAGTAGCTGTCATTTATCCAATAGATCCTTTTCTTGTGTGTGCAGTACAAATTGAACCGAACTTATGCTATGTAAAGTGATTGCCCAAATGTTCAATTATATTGCTCTAGGTAACCAAAAGACGATTGTAGAATTCAGGGTAAACACATTCAGTTCTCAGATAGCATATTATATATTGATCTTAGTCATCATATAGAAATTATAGAAACAGGAAGATAAGCAATTATGTCTAGAAAATAAATACTAAAGCTAACAACAAAGACTTACGTTATGAAACATTTTTAATTTGTTACATGTGGTCAGGAACTAAACAAGAATCAAAAAGCTGATAAAAGATAATGAAAATTAAAATGAGCTACGAAAAAGAAACCCATGCAAACACTCACACAACACCTTACCAAATATTCTAAGCCCTGGCGTGACAACATCTGAGATTTTCAATATGCTTCAAAAGTATTTTGCTGACCTAACAGAATTTCACTTATACCCTTAAAAAAAAGTGTAATACCTGCTGTGTTTAAACACTGTTGGAAAATCAATAAAAAGGGCCTCATGCCAAACAGAGGGCAGATATTAGAACGGTTGTATACTACAACTTATAGTAGAAAAGCTGCCCCAGCCTAACAGATTGATCAACAGAAAAGATAGGGGCATTTCACCTACACCCATTTATCTTTCCACCTGACTTAAAAAATAATATAAAAAATAAAACAAAACAACAACAGCAATAACAACCACCACCGCCAGTACAATCCCAAATTGTTATCCCATAAGGAGTTGAATTTACTTGGTCACTACTGAGTGACATGGAATCCACCAACATAATTCACCAAAATATGAGCCGAGGAAGATTGGAAAAACAAATTAAAAATCTAGATTAGGCTGACTGTAGTTTCTTTGGAGCCATCCAAAAACATAAACTTCATTTTATTAAAAGAGAAAATTTATTAGTCTGCTTTTCATAAAGGGAAACTATTCCCTCGACCTCCATAATTTCTCCACCTTTTGTTTTATGACAGAGCTTCATGTTTTAATATAGTAAATAAGGATGTGATTGGGAATGAGGGAAGGTCAAGGCACACAGCTCTCTCTTTCTTTCCCTAAAGATCTTCTGGGGTTTCCAATCAATTCAGTCAAGGGCAAAATGAATTAATTAGTGGAAAGTGATATTTCAAATAAAACAATTAGCACTTTAATCCAATTTTGTAGGAGGTGGGGACTTCACCAAGTCTCCTGCCTTTTATTGAAATGAATTCAATTTCAAAGTTAATTTTAAAAATTAAAAGCACAACCTTGAACCTCAATGGAAATATTTAACTATTTGCAGTGTGTGCAATTTTAACCTACCCCTGCTGAGCAAATGAAAGGGTTTAAATAGATTTCCTCTGCCACTTTATTTAGGAAAGAAAGGAGACAAACAAACAAAGGTGGGGAAGGGTATGACCCATCCTGCTGCAATTCTCAGAACCATTTTGAAAACTCTCCTTGACATTCTATAAAAAGCACAAGCTATAGATTAGATCTACATACATGATCAGAATGAGATGTAAGAGAAAGACAAATACAATATGATTTCACTTACATGTGGAATCTGGAAAACAAAACAGTCAAACAAACAACAATAACAACGACTAAAAAGAGAGAAACAGAGAAACAGACTCATAATTATGGAAAGCCAACTAGCGGCTGCAGAAGGTGGGGATGAGGGTGGGGGAGGGGAGTACAGGTGGATGATCAACGTAGGTGAAGGGAAAGGGTTTAAGATGTACAAACTTCCAGTTATAAAATAATAAGCCACTGGGATGAAAAGTACAGCATAGAGAATATAGTCAATAATACTGTAATACACTTATTGTCGTGAGCATTTTGTAATGTATATAATTGCTGCATCACTATGTTGTACATTTGAAACTAATTAAATATTATGTTGATTGTACTTCAACTAAAAATAAAAAAATATATTATAAATGATTAATCTAACAAAAAATCAATAGTCATCTTTCCTATTCCATATTGAGCATAAACATGCTACCTTTATATTATAATTTTATGAATTTTATATACAATATACATTCTGAAGTTAAATTAAAAAGCATGAATAATAATGTAGTTATTTATGCAATGATGCTGAAGTAGTGGGATTTTTTTTCCTAGTCTATAAAAAAATGAATACAAAATTAGCTCAATAATATGTTTTTTTTTAAAGAGGAGAAATAAAATGGATTTTAAAAATAGCATTTCTTAGGACAAAAATTACTACATCTTTGATATCTGGGAAAGCTAGGTAGCACTCAAATTTTAATATCTATGGCGAAATTTAGCAGAGCTCTTAAAAAGTGCTAACAAAAGTTTAATGGAAGCATACCATTGGGTATTACTGATCTGCTCAAGAAAATGAATGCTGTGAACATAAACAAAACTGCACAGCGAGTATCAACCACAAGTTTAAAACTGAGCCTTCCAAGGTTAAACCCAATGAGCTCCCAGTGAAACAGAACTGGAATCATTTCAATAGGAGGGGGCAGATAGGCTCTGGTTTAAATCTCATTGGTGCCTATATCTTGGGCGACCATCCTCACCCATGCTTCCACTTGAAAATACCAAAAATCTGTCCCACATAAACCTAAGTAATGACCCCCACCCCTACCCTCCCTCTTCCCCCTCCCCCCCCCCACACTACGAAACGAGTAAAGGGCAAATAACTTTATAGTGAATGGAAACTTTCTTACTTCAGAGCCATTTCTAACACTACTGGTCCCATGCATTCCCTGATGAACAGTTTTGGTAAGAGCATTTTCAGCCACATTAGTAATTGGTCTACTCTTACTCTGCTTTAATTTAAAACCAAAGGGGGTAAAAGTGATTTCAAAAGCACCTGCAATCAGACATGTGTGAGCAGAACTAAAAGTATTTTTTTTCAAAATTGGATTAATTAGCATTATCAGAAAAACAAAGGGAACAAAGCCACCAGTATGTAGTGCATTAATCATATTGCTAGTAATTAGTGCCACAATAGAAATACAAGACAAAGCAAAGAAGTTGGAAATAGTTCTGAAACTAGTCATATTTTGTAGGTATCACTAGCTAAGAAATAGACGTACTTGGACGTGCAGAGAGGACAAGAATAAAACAGAATCTCAAAAATCGCATAAAGTTGAAAGACTAGACTGCATAAATCCTGAACCCCAGAGAAACAGGGAAGTTGATATATTTATAGCGTCTAATACACAGAGTTCAAAAGAAATAAGAAAGAAGGGGACAAGGGAGGATGGGAAAGAATTGGAGGAACAGACTATTTCCATTTTTAAAAGAGGGAGAGCGTATCCTATTGTGACAAGCTAATGCTTGGTCTAGCCAAACTTCAAATGTGAAGGATCATTTTGAAACACAGAAATAGTGAGATTCCTTTTTGCTTTATATATATGATCAGATGACATTGGGGAATGAAAAACTTTCCTCTGAGTGCTAAAATATGAATTAATTATAACTTTTAAAGAATGGAACAAATCATAGGGCTGATTTCTCGGCCTTTGATTTTTCTATATTGGAGTTTATTTCAAGAATCCTTTATAAAGTAGTTTCGTATGAAAATGCTGATTTGTGTCGACTCATTTTACAAATGAAAATTGAGTCCAGTGATGTCCAGAAGAATATGGATGAGAGAATGAGTAAAACTTTTCTTCTGGTTCGGAAAAACCCGTAACAAGTCATTCACTTTTCTGTCTCCAATATTCCTTACCCAGGGGGCAGAGCAGGGAAAGCCAGGTAATTACCTAGTCTGAGTGTTGCCTCCTTGAAGATAGCCTTCCAAGAGACATATGAGACAAAGGACTTTGTTTCTCTTATTAAAAAAAAAAAAGAGTTGTGCATCTGAAAATGGCCACAGTGGCGGGTAATCCTGACTTGGAACTGATTTTCATCTCCAAGCCTGCAGAGCCATAGAGGTAGGAGAGACGGCACTTCTGAGAAGCTAAAGGGAAAAGAGGTATTTTCCTGGGGGCTTCCCCTCTTATAATTCTTCTGCACCTTCACTAAATACATTTCTCACTCTTTGAATTTTGTTTTAAGTGTTTATTTAGTTTTGAAAGAGAGAGAGAGACAGAGAATAAGAAGAGGGGCAGAGAGAGAGGGGGACACAGAATCTGAAGCATGTTCCAGGCTCTGAGCTGTCAGCACAGAGCCCGATGTGGGGCTTGAACCCAGAAACTGGGTCGAAGCATGAGTGCTTAACCGACTGAGCCACCCAGGCACTCCCCTTTCTCAGTCTTTGAACTTTTTTTTTCAATATTTCCATCCCTCCCTCTCACTATGCCTCCCTTCCCCATTAGATTATCTCCTTCCATTCCTCACTTATTCCTCTTATGTCTTTTCTCTTCACAAATCTTTTCTACTTTCATATTTTATGTGAATGCTTTCAGCAAGTGAGTCTGGGAGTCAGTTATCACCCAACTCCCTCTTTCTGTCATCTCAATCAAGTTAATTTTCCATTCTCTAATTTCCCTATTTATCCAATGAGGATAGCCACAGCTATTTTCTTCAGTGGCCTCAACCGTGCAGATAAAAGAAAATGTACTCAACAAAATGAATTGTTGCTTAATGTGGTTTACTAAGTAGCTAGTATATTATTTTAATAGTGTTTGCAATGTTAAAAAGAAAGCCTTTAGAAACATCCACAAAAAGTCCATGTGTAAAGTTTAAATATGGCATCAAACATCTAGAAATTATAAAGGAAAAAGTTGATAACTCTGATCACATTAAAATAATAAATACTTGTGGGGTGTCTGGGTGGCTCAGTTGGTTAAGTGTCTAACTCTTGATTTCCGCTCAGGTCATGATCTCACGGGTTCATGAATTCAAGCCCCACACTGGGCTCTGCACTGACAGCACAGAGCCTGTGTGGGATTCTGTCTCCTGTCTTCCTCTCTCTCTGCTCCTCCCCTGCTCCTCTTCTCTCAAAAGTAAATAAATAGGAGTGCCTGGGTGGCTCAGTTGGTTGAACGTCTGACTTCAGCTCAGGTCATGATCTCATGGTCTCTGGGTTCAAGCCCTGTGTCGGGCTCTGGCTGACAGCTAGCTCAGAGCCTGGAACCTGCTTCGGATTCTGCGTCTCCGTCTCTCTCTTCCCCTCCCTTCCTTGTGCTCTGTCTCTCACAGCTTCTCAAAAATAAATAAACATTTTTTAAAATTTTTAAGTAAATAATAAAAAATGCTTGTAAAAAAACTAAAGTTAAAAAATAAAATAGTGGGAGCAAATTTGTCCAATATAAATGCTAGAAAAAGAGACAATTTAATAGACACACAATCCTTATAAGATTATTAAGAAAAATGTAAATGATTCAATAAAATATAGACAAAGGGCACAAATAGATTTTCAGAAAATAAAATAAAATGACCAGTAAATAAATAAGTGTTCATCTTCTCTCATAATTATAGAAATGCAAATTAAAGTAATAATGTATCACTTTTCATCTAGCAGAGAAGGATTCTAAAAATTCAGCAATGTTATTATTGAGAAGAACATGGAAAAATGGGTGCTCACCCACAAAAATATTAAATAAATATTTATTGAATTCTACTCTGAAACACTGACTATGGAAACTGTTAGAAGGGCAATTTAGAAATGTTTCACAAAATCTTTAAATGCACACATCTTTTGACTTAGGATGTATCTACACAATGAATTTATTGGTTCTTTAATATATACTTTAATAGCAAAAAAGTTGAAAATAGTCTAAGTGTCCTCCAATAAGAGTCAGTAGTTAAATATATAATGTTACTTTTATATATATTGTACATGCACAATGCATATTATATAGGTGATAAAAGAATTGTAATAAAGCTATATAAACGGATACTAAAAGCTCTCCAAGATATATTAAATAAAATTATGCAGATACAGAATACAGATATACTTTCTAGAATGATCCCAATTTATAAAATAAGGAATATGTATTTATGCCTATAACATGTTTATGCATTAAAGTTTTCTAAAAGGATACAGTAGAAGCTGTTACCAGTTGTTACCCTTAGAGAATGGTAATAAGGGGGAAGGAGAAAAAAGCATGTCATATTTTCACTTTATATTCTTTCCCATTGAGTTTTTGTTTTTGTAAGGAGTATATGCATTGCTATTATAATTTTAAAACAAATTTTTAAAATGGGCCATAAAAATGAACTTCCTGTCTTTGCAAAAATTCATCTCTGAAAGAGACAAGGAAATTTATTGGTATACATAGTTTTGGGGGAAAAATTATGAACAAAGCCAAAAAAACATTGTTTCATAATTTTACCATGTATTTCACACATAGATATGAATACTGTAGGAATAATTAAAAGGGAATATAAATGGATATTCATCAAATTTGTCTGGGGGCAGCCTTTTTGTTTATATGTTTGAATTTGTGAAATTAGGATCAAAAGTTAATTATAATAATTCTCTCAAATAAAACAAAAAGGATAATGGGTTCCTAGTCTTAGTATAGCTGATTTTCACCATTCTTTATAAATTACCTTACGATTTTATAAGAAAGATTTTATTTAAAAATTGCATTAAATAAGACCCAGAGGTTACACAGTATTAGACAAAAGGCAGGTGACTTCTGCATTGTCAGAACTCTAATTTGTCAAGCAAATTAGAAAGAACTTGGGCTGTGGATACAAATGGGGATCTACTGCAATTAGGCCTCCTGAAGCCAAATACTTCATTTCTCTGAGACTTGTTTTGTTATTGTTATTGTTTTAATCTGTAAAACAGAGGTAATAAAGCAGGAACTATATTTGTGAGGGATATAACTCGATCCATGAAGGTAGCATGACATTGTGTAAATAATGTGCACTTTGGGGCACCTGGGCAACTCAGTCAGTTAAACGGCTGACTTTGGCTCAGGTCATGATTCCCAGTTCATGGGTTCAAACCCCCATTGGGCTCTGTGCTGATGGCTCAGAGCCCGAAGCCTGCTTTGAATTCTGTGTCTCCCTCTCTCTCTGCCTCTTCCCTGCGTACGCCTGTCTCTCTGTCTCTCAAAAATAAATAAACCTTTAAAAACTTTTTTAAAAAAAGAATGTGTACTTTGGAGTCAGCTCTGATTTTGAATCTATCCTTTAACACTACTAGTTGTGGGAACTTGGATAAGCCAATCTATCTTCTCTGTGCTTCAATTTTCTCATTTGGAAATTCCAAAATTCTCATTTGGAAATAACAATATATATATTTGTTATGGTGGGTGGTTTCAAAGATTTAAGAGGTAAGTGACATAAGACATTGAACATATTCTGGCACCCAGTTAACCCCTAATAAATGTTAGTCTCCAATTTACATGGAGTATCATAAAAAGAATGTTCAAATGATAGAATTATACAGTTCTTTCTTTTATCTCATTGGCCTATAAAGCAAAGGAGTAAAGAAGAAAAGGAACTGTGATTTTCCCATATCTGGATTTATAAAGACTTCTGTCTATAGTTAGGACAATTCCTTAAAACTTCCTCTGCGTTTCTGCTTCTGGCCAACATAGAGTAAGAGAAACTGGATTTACTCTCCCACCTAAAAGAACCAAATACAAGATATAATATATGAAAAAACAATTTTCAAGACACGGGCATCAGGTAATAAAGGACCGTGATCCCTGAGAGATGAAAAACAAATGGGGTGAGCTCTACTATTGCCCTCTCTTACTGCCTTGAGAGAGTATCCAGACTATAGTTCAGAGAATGAGAACCCAGGTGAGTTAGCAGACTCCCTGAGTTGAAGAAACAATGCTCAGCACCTGGGACGTGCAAGGTAGTTAGAATTCATAGGACAGAGTACAAGAGAGAAGTAAGCTGTTAAGAGAGATACGTGCAGCGGATCCTCTGGATACCTGCAGAGGATCTCTCTCAAATAGTCAGCAAAATACTTATCAATCAACACAAGCATATGAGGAAGTTACCTGAGGACTAGGAAACAACCACTAGAACAGATTAGAGGTAAATTCTTCTTGCTGACAGTTTCATAATGATGTCTGTTCCCATCAGCCAGACTGAAAAATTTCATGATGTACAGGGCATTAGGCAGAGTACACAACAGAGTTTTAACTCAGTAGTAGATAATAAGTAGTCATAGACTAAATAATTCTCTGGTCTTGCTTTACACATCTTGAATACAAAACCCAAAAGGATAAACCTGTTTCCAAGCAAATTAATTATCCTGAAACCAAAATTCCAGATTATATTTAAGAATACAAAAATATCCAGCACCCAATGAAGTGAATTACAATGTCTAGAACCCAGTGAAAAATAACCAGGCACAGCAAGAAGCAGGAAAGGATGAAGGGGGAAATCAACCTATTAAATTTGACACAGAGCTGATGCCGATAATAGACTTGGCTGATTTTTCCTTTGCCAGCATCCAGAGTTGACTCCCTCATAGTCCACATCTTTTGTGTTTGCACTACCTGTGAATATGCCTTATTATGTTTTCATTCATTCATTCAACAAATGTTTTCTGAGTCATTCTGTGAGAAAGCAGTGTGCTAGGCATATACTTTTCCTCCTAAAAAGTCCTATAAGGTTTCATAGGCTGTTAATACTATTCACATTTAACTATAACTATACTGGTCCAAGAGAGCCTAAGGAATTTGCCCAAGGTCATCTTGGGTGTTAGCTGAAGTGTTAGATCTAAACTCCAGTTGTTTGATTTATGAGTCTGTTTTGGTTGACTCTGACCCACTGTGGATTTTCCACATGTATTAGTTTATCTTTCCCTCTATTTAATGGCCTTTGATCTTGTATGATCTTGGGATGTCGTACTCCTAGGTATCTAATTCCCAGAAGCCCCAATCCCTGTTTTCTGATGCAGCCACATCTGAGTTACTTTTGGATAGAAACTAATGATTGTCATATTTCTCTAGCTGTCAGCGTGTCTGGGAGCACATACACGTGTGCAATGTTTTCTAAAAGGACCATGTATGGGGCATCTATGTGGCTCAGTCAGGTAAGCTTCTAGACTTTGGCTCAGGTCACGATCTCATGATTCGTGAGTTCCAGCCGTGTCGAGTTCTGTGCTGACAGCTCAGAGCCTGGAGCCTGCTTTGGATTCTGTGTCTCGCTCTCTTTCCGCCCCTCTCCTGATCACTCTGTCTCTCTCAAAAATAAAGCTTAGTCAATTGAGCATCCGAATTCTGTTCAGGTCATGGTCTCGCGGTTCGTGGGTTCGAGCCCTGCGTCGGGCTCCATGCCCAGTTCTATGTTGAGTCAAGTTCTGTGCTGACAGCTCAGAGCCTGGAGCCAGCTTCGGATTCTGTATCTCCCTCTCTCTCTGACCCTCCCCTGCTCATGCTGCCTCTCTCTCTCTCTCTCTCTCTCAGAAATAATTAAAACATGATAAATAAATGAATAAATAAATAATTTAAAAAATGTTTAAAGGACCATATATTATTTAATAATGATGATGAAGATGATGATAGTAAATACTAATTTCATGGTGAATTATAGTTTACAACAGATTTTGCATATGTAATTGAAATGTAGTTTTTGTAACAAAGCCTATGCAAAATGTTATCATTTAGCATCCTTGTCTCCATTTTACAGATCAGAAAACAGAGAGATAAAGGAATATTTCCAAGACCAGCAGCTTTTAAGTAAAAGAGCCAGCATTGAATCCATACCTATCTGATGCCAATTTTTATGGTCTTTACTGATAGCTGTGGTCTGTACATTTCCCCTTTAACAGATTGTTTTAAATGTAGCTGAGAATATCAAGGTCCATGCTTACTACCAACTTTACAAATTAAAAATCTACCTTTCCTTTGAACATTTGGCTTTGCTTTTGATCATGTGTAATTGAATAAAGGTGTTTTTCCTTCTTTTCATGTAAATCTACTACTAAACTCTTAATAATTTAATCAGCTATTGAATGAATACCATGTCTTCATGTTTTCTACTATTAAATGAAGAGCTAGAAATTGGATAGATTTTTTTTAAGGATTCATAAAATCACAATCGTATTTTGAGAATCCAAACAGGCTGCAAAACTAAAAAAAAAAAAACCAGCAGAAGGAAGCCTTGGAAATGTTACCAACTATCAGTCCAAGGTATTCTTCACTGCAAAGGAAAGAGAATGAAAATTCCTTTTTCTCTAAAAAGGCTGTTTTCTTGCCCTACACCTCTCTTTCTTTCCTCCAGTTGTAAGCATGAAAATAGGGCCACAAAATGAAGGACAGAGACCAGAAGTAAATTTACTACAGTAATCTTGCTTATGAAAAAAGAAAGAAAGAAAGAAAGAAAGAAAGAGATCATTTGGGGAGGCTTTCTTTGCTTTCTGCTCATCTCCTTTACCTCGCCTCCTACCGTCTCTGAGAACTTAGTGGGTTTCTTATAGTGTAGCTAGGTTCTCACCCATTGAGTTCAGACTTCAGATTGGAAGCATAAAGCAGTGCAAATTGAAATTTAGGATCAAGCTCACAAGACTCTCAGAATGTTCCCCCAGCCACAAAAGGAATTTGACCAATAATTGCTATGAATGATTCCCCTCTTCTAATATACAAATTCAAGTTCTTTCACACTGAAAGTGTTCTATATAGAATGAAAGAGAACTGCATCTTGAGTTTTCTGTGCAGCACCTTGGAATATAACATGGCCACAAGATAAAACGTTCACCATTAACAATAAAAATCCAAAGACACGGTAGACAATATGGTATCTTTAAGGACTCTCTCCTGGTCTAGGAGCTAGGTTCCAGTTCCGACTGTGTCATATAACCTTCAGGAAGCCATGCCTGTCTCTGGAGCTCAGTGTCCTCACCTGTAAAATGAGGAGGTTGGAATAAGACAACTCAGCTTTAAATTATTATTACTAAGATGAGCATTAAAATGTAATAAATAAAACGAAAGTGATTATATCAATATAATTCCAAAAGGCATTTTTTCCTGTTATTTATACTCTTCCACCAGGGAAGAAAGAAGAAAACACTAACATGGTCTGATTTCACTTGCGCAATGTGTCACTGATCTCTCACATCCAACGAAGAGAAGGCATTTACTAAGAGGACACAGCATTTGGAAGAATTAATGCACCACCTCGAAGTGGGAGTGGGTGCATTTCCTACCAGCGGGAGCAGCCCCTTTATTATAGTGTCTACAGAACTGGCGATTCCAAACCCGTGCATTCTCAAGCAGCGTTCTGAAGAACGAGTCTTGCTAGAGATTATAGAGTCAGTTATTGAATTACTATAGCGTAGATTAGAATAACATTGAGCCCATTTAGAACCAGGGTCAAATTTACAGTTTCTCTTCAGATTTAAACATTTTTAGTGTGTTCACTTTTATACTCTTAAGACTATATTACTTACTGATGTTACCACTTCCTCTTATCTTATCTCGCCTCATCTTACCTTTCCTTACCTTATCTCATCCTCTGAAGTCATTACACTAATATTAAGACACCTCGATGACAAAACGCTTTTGTTCTCAATAGGACCTTTCTAAGTCCTCTTTCCTCTCTACCCTGACATGAAACATGCACCTTGCTTCTCTTTGCTTTCTGAGTTCAGCATTTAGATGGAATAATAATAATAATAATTAATAATAATAAAGAACCACGCAAATATTTTGTTGGACGTGAGCAGATACACACGTGCATATATACCGAATCCCAAACCAATTAGAAAAGCATGCCGCTGTGAATAGTGTGGAAGGCCAAGGGAGCTTATGCTTTTTGTTTAAGCAGGTGCTTGGGAACAAGCAGACATCAGCCAGCTTCAAGGCATCGTGTGAGGATCTGGCTTCACTCATCGCTCGTTGTCGAGCACCGGGAGCAAAAATGTAGCAAATAACTCAAAGAAAATCCTTCTAAGAGATCTGGGCCCAGAAACTAATCCAGGCAAGTATGACTTATGTCTCTGTAGTTTTATAAGGGCGGATTGCTTTGGTATTTAATTAGTGAATGGGTGGAATCTGCACATTGAATTTAAGAAGAAAACATTTCACTTTTTAGTCCCTGGGCAGTCATGGGCCGTCCAGAAAAGATATTGAATTGCTCAAGGCAATTGCTCCCAGCAATCACAACAGTGTAGACGGCATTTCTTGAATACCAGCATGCATCACAATGCAACAAAATGGAGCGTGCAATGGAGACTTCCATCTGCAGATATTAATCAGAATTAAAAATGGACTGGGAATAGATGGGCACTCCTTGGGGAAGATTAGTCATCTCAGCAGGTGTGTGGCAAGATAAAAAGGGAGGGGACGATGTTATTTAGCTTCAAGCTTTCAATTTATTGGGCAGAGGGATCCCTGCCCACCGCCACCAGTGGTCATAGTAAAAATCTACACGAGTCCCCCGGTGAATATCCGGTCCCTGTGCCCTCAGGAGGCAGAGAGGGAGGGAGGAAAGAAAGGAAGGGCAACTGACATTTATTAATGTTAATGCCACTGGGTACTGGCAGGCCTCTGGCTGCGATGGCACAAAGGGGAGGAGGGAAGTGAGGATGGTGGCGCTTGGACAGAAGTGAGTTGCGTCCGCAGTTTCTTGGCCCAGAGCTGCTCCTGCCCCCTTACACTCTTCCCCCCTTTCCCTTTCTCTTCATCATCTGGAGTTAGCTCGGCACATCTCTCTCAGGCTCTGGCCCACTTAGTCTCATGGAAGCTGAGGAGGCTGTGATGGTCCTGCCGGCTTCACGGCCCCAGTCCGCTGAGGCGAGAGGAAAACCCAGGCTGTCAGAGGAAGAGATACTGAGGAGAGAATGCTGGTAACCTGAGGGCTCTGCTTGAGGGACACCTGCTTCTGGCTGCCAAGCCTGCCACATTCAGGCCAAGGAATCAGGGGCAAACTATTGCTTTGTTGTTGTTGTCTTCCTGAACCTTCGGGGAGGGGTTAAATATTACTGAGAATTAAAAAGAGACTGGGTTAAAAGCATAGATTGGAGAGCAAACCCACCTGGGTTTGAATTCAAACTCTGCAACTTAGTAGCTACAAGACCTTGGGGGAACTTACTCGGCCCCTTTGCCTCATTTTCTTCTTTTCCTCCTTAAAAAAATTGTTGTTAACATTTATTTATTTTTAAGAGGCAGAGCACAAGTGGGTAAGAGGCAGAGAGAGACACACAGAATCCGAAGCAGGCTCCAGGCTCCAAGCTGTGAGCACAGAGCCCGACGCGGGGCTCGAACCCACGAACTGTGAGATCATGACCTGAGCCCAAGTCGGATGCTCAACCGACTGAGCCACTGTGGTGCCCCTGCCTCGTTTTCTTATCCGTGAAATGGGGATGATAATACCTTCCTCATAGAGTTTGTGAGAATTGCAGGATGTCCACATATAAAAGGGTAGGGCAATACCTGCCATACAGTTCAGTGCTCATAGGTTTTGTCTTCTTTCATTTTAAACTGTTTTTAGGCATAATAACCCTACTTTAGAGGTTCTATGTCATCAGCCTTAGAGATATAATTTTGAGGACCTATTTTTTCTCAAACACTATTTCTTTGTAACCAGCGAAGGGATATTTATATCCTTCCTTATTTATTTTTTGTCATAGTTGGTTCTTTCTCAGGTTGCAGAGAATCATCCTGTAGATTAATAATAGTTCCCTGAATTTATACACCAGCCTTCTCTGAATCCCTGTGGCTTTTTAGATCAGGTGAACCACATCTGAACCTCAGCCAGCAGCACGTGGTGCCAGCGGCTGGGTTATTGTCTGCATTTCATGTGAGAGGAATATGACTCACAGACAGCAAGTGGAAAGCAATGGCCAGAGTTGCACAGAGCACTGAGGGTTTTCAGATCTTAGACCCTGCCTCACGGCTGGACACATACCAATCCTTTAGCCAGCCATCCTTGCCATGTCCTGAACCGTCGCAGTCTAAAACAACAATAATAATAATGACTGATTTCTGTTCTATTTCGTAAAGCACTTTGGTACTATGGTGATAATGTTACATACATATCAGTTGGAATAGGAAAAAAACCATCTAGAAGGCAGAAGGTAATTTCAAGCATGCAAAATGAAGTTACTCACATGGAAATTCAGTGATCTCCAATCCCCACGGTGCTGGCGTTATGTAAATACATAGGTAGGAGGAATTTTGTTGAAGCAGTTCTTAATTATTACAAATTACTACTGCATATTTAAGATCAAATTTTCCAAGGTGTTTTTGGGAAAGCCTTGTACTTTTGTAATTATCTTACGGTTTAACGATGTTTTCTTAGAACCCTAGCATCTAGAGCATTTTGATTTGCTCTTGGGTTTTTGACTTGAAATTGACCATAATACGTATAACATTTAGACACAAACGACGCATGGTGAAATCTAGAATTATAGGATGTGAGACTTCAAAGAGACATTAGAGGTAACATAGTTTGGTGACCTCCTCACTCTGCTCATCCTATTTTTATGGTGAAGACACTGAAGGGTCAGAGAGATTATTTATCCAAGTTTGTATTAATTATTACGTTTTACAACTACTAGTCCATAACCGGGTTGCCAGATTCCAAATCCATTGATCTTTTCAGTATCTAAAATTTTTGGAATCAAGTAAATTAAAATGTTAGCAATAGTGCTAACAACAGCATCACGTAGGAAAGTTCACCTCCATACTGTAACTTATTTTCCAAGTGTATCTGCCTGGGAGGCTTTACACATTCATTTACTACATGTTTATGGTCCATTCAACATTTTATAGATTATTCAGACTATAGCTGCCTTTTAATCCAGTCCTTCAGACAATTATATTTGCTTCTGCTTCTCCAAAAATAGAATTTAGATTTTTGTGAAGATCTCTGAACCATAGGCATTATATTTAGACACTTCAATTCTGTGTTTCCGCAAATATTAGGGTCTTAGACTGCCCCCTGTATCACACTTTATATTTCTTTTTTCAATTTTTTTAACGTTTATTTAGTTTTGAGAGACTGAGTGTAAGTAGGGGAGGGACAGAGAGAGAGGGAGTCACAGAATTCAAAGCAGGCTCCAGGCTCTGAGCTGTCAGCACTGAGGCCGAAGTGGGGCTTGAGCCCATGAGCCCGCGAACTGTGAGATAATGATCTGAGGCAAAGTTGGCTGCTTAACTGACTGAGCCCCTCAGGCGCCCCTCACCCTTTATATTTCTACCTGTCTAAGCCTCCCTGAACCTCATTCCCAGAGGCTGGAAGTGTCCTTCCCTTCCAGTTAGGGTCTTTCTCTCCTCTAACCTCACTGGAAAGCTGTTCCTAATATCCAAAAAAATTTCACATACTTGATTTCTCCATTTCATCTAAGCATTTTCTCACGGAACTTGATTTTACATTCACCATATGCTCATTTTTTTTCAGGTAATTTCTTTAATAAATATATTTTTAAAATCATGTCCTTGCCTCTGAGGAAATCAACTTTTTAATTTTCTACAATAAGCAATGTTAGCAAATAAGGAGCCATCCAAGGGAAATGGTGGCCACATGTCACATACTCTTGTGTAACCACATCCATGAAGTCAGCTCTGACTCTGCTCACCCAGCTTACACTGAAGCGTCAGTGTGTGTGTGTGTGTGTGTGTGTGTGTGTATTTTGTGCCATCTTCACTTTGTCTACACAGGTGAAAAGAAATAATTCTATGTTTGGTTTTTTTTCTAGTTTGAAGTTGCTTTAACTATTTTCTGAACTGCATTTTTCATTTGAGTGCCATGTTCACTTTGATAAGCGATCATTCTGTTTTCATATCTCCCTGCCAAAAGGGACTCGCTGGTTATCTCTGATTGCAGGCAATTCGAACTTTAAGTAAGCCTGTCTTTATCAACTACTGTTTTAACAGCTGATTAATTAGTGCCGCAGAGATCCAGGGGAGGCCTTTATCTGAAGAGCAGTTCAACCATTAGCAAAGGAAACTTCCTTGTGCACCAGCAGCTCAGATAACAAGGTAAGATAATAGTTCACAGTCCTCCTCTGACTAATGCAAACAGGAGCACTCCCTCTTATCCCAATACAACAGGCTGACAGAAATGCGCAGCCAAATTCTCAAAATACTGCGGTCTTCACTGGCAGAAACTGGTCGTTTTTGTGAGTACTTCTTAGAATAGTGCCTTGCAAGTTTTTAGATCAGCTGGCACGTAGAAACCCAGATAATATTGCATAGCTATTGGCTAGTCACAGGAGGAAATCAAGCCCCGGTGGGATTTGGCAAGGAGCATGGTGGGATTTGTCTTATCAGTTGAGAGTCTTTGGGCCTGGAGCCAAGCCTCTTGTTAGCCATTTATTCTGGAACAAGTCCCTGACTTTCCCTGTAACTCCGTTGCCCTATCTGTGGAATGGAGCTAATAATAGTACCTGGCCTTGGAGTGAGAATTAGGTGAGCCGAGGCTTCCAATGTTCTTAGGTTGTGTTTGACACATGAAAAGTGCTCAATAAATGTTGATGTAATTACTAAGGTGGGAAAAGTGCGAATAATTTAGGTTCTTCAAATCCTAACAGAATTAACCAGAGGTGATTAAATATAACCAGACATATCTGGGGTTGTGATTGGGCACAGACTGTCAAAACTATCACATCACCACCACCACCATCACCACCACCACCACCATCATTATGACTTCCACTAGCAATAACTATAATCACTGTAATAAGACTTAACATTATCCTAAGTACTTTATGTAGATTGATATGTTTAACTTTCACAATCTTACGAAGTGCTATTTTTATTGCCATTTTATAGCTGACGGAATTGAAGCCCAGAGAACTAAATAACCCACACAATGTACAATGTGGGGAGAGATTTGACCCCAGGCAGTGTGGCTGCAGACCACATGCTATTGCCATCACATTATTATCATTCCATCCTGTTCATGGATGCTCAGAGGTGAAGTGACTTACCCAAAACCCAAAACTCAACAAAGAGTTGAGCCAAAATTCAAAGCTAGATTTTTCCACAACTGTTTTCCTTGCACTAGGATGCCTCTGCAGTGTGGAAGTCTGGGGGGAGGGGTGTTCAGGGTTTAGGGGAGAAAAGTAACCGGAGACCCAGGAATTTGAGTTTTACTCATTTGATCTTCTAAGCCTTGGTATTCCCTCAAAAGCTCCTGTCTTTGGGATGTTGGGGTGGCTCCTCGGTCAAGCATCTGCCTTCAGCTCAGGCAATGATCTCACAGTTGGTGAGTTCAAGCCCCACTTTGGGCTCTATGCTGACAACTTAGAGCCTGGAGCCTGCTTCGGCTTCTGTGTCTCCGTTTCTCTCTGCCTCTCCCTTGTTCGTGCTCTGTCTTTCTCCGTCTCTCAAAAATAAATAAAAATGTTAGAAAAGTTTTTTTAAACCATCAGCCATTCACATTTGCACCCTGGCTCCTAACATAACCGTAGCATACAGTGGGAAGTACTCGTGTAGCACTTAGAAGGAGGCCAGTACAGGGGAAGGAGATTTTGTTGTAATTAATCAGGGCAGAACACTCATAACAGTTGATTCTTTAAAAAAATATAGTTACTCCTAAGAGATAGAATGTGATTTAACACTTTTAACAGATGAGAACTGAGACTATTTTAAAGCTAACATAGGGAACAGCCCAGGGCAGCCTTTTGAGAAGGGTAGAATGAGCCAAGCAAATGTTTAGTACTAGAGATGCATCACATTTAAAAACAGGCAGTATGCCATTTGTGCTTTAGATCATCTCTTTCTTTTATACAATATTAAATGGTCTATAGAAGTAAACTTAGCAATATTTTCCTGACTATAAAAACTATAATTCATTTTGGGTGTAAAACATCAAGTCATTTCTGGAGAGCATGGACTCTGGTATAAATCTCAGTTTCTTGATTTTCTTATACCTACCTAGGAAATTCCAAACCATCTGGCTGCTAAGTTTTTCAGAAGACCCACCTCTGGTCACCTGGTAGTAGACACATCAAAGGAACTAATTGACCCCTTAGGACACATCCCCAAACTTCAATCCCTCAGCTGAGAAGGAAATGTCACATCAATTATGGAGGGAAGTTGGCAGGCAACTGGGATTAGGACCGGCTACAGGACTTGGGGAACTTGTTCAGCTATTGCATAAACATTTATAGAGCACCTAATGCGGTCAAGGCCCTGGGGGCTGCAGAGATGAGTCTCATATGCCCTCTCTCTCCGGGAGTATCTAGTTGCAGCATAAATAACAAGAAGGTAGAGGGTTTTAGGTGCCATAAAAAAATGTGTGGGGAAAATGTTAGGGGGACATTAGGAGCACAGATTAGGCAATCTGTCCAAGTTCTCTTGTCCTGTCGTCAACACTTTCTTTCCGTGGCTTGTTCTAAGGATGGAAACAGAAAAATGCCACGCCAGATAAAAATGTTTTCTCAACAACAGAAGGAATAAGTAATATATTGGTGAAAGTGTACGTGTGCACTAAAGATGTTTATATCAGCAATGTTCATAAATACTGCCCCCCAAAAAGAAACCAGACAGAGATGATTTCTTTGATGAACTGCTATGCAGCTATTAAAAAATTACATAGAATAATATTTAACAAAGGAAAAAAAATCATGATATATTACTAAGGTTTTCATGCTTGAAAACAATTATATTATATGTTGCATATGTACGTATACATACATCAACACCTATATGTTATTATATATTTATATACATATATAATACATATATATCCATGTTGTTATGTAATAAAAGTTTGAAAGCATATATGCCAAGAGGCCAAATTAGTGATGGATATCCGCAAGTGGCAGAATTCTGAGTGGTTTTATCACTGTGATTCCCTGTGTTTCCCAGGTTTTCTGCATAAGCATGTATGACTTTTGTATTAGCATTAAAAATAAAGAAATTTTGATTAGAAGTCAGTATATCCATCCTTCCCCAAAATCGCATTCTCAGAGCCCACAGATGAGTCAGTCAATAACAGCAATTCCACTAGATTGATCTCATTTGTTCTGAAGAAGCGTCCTTCCTTTGGATGGTCCGGCTCTCTTCGCTCTGACGCTGACTGAAACCAGACTGGAAAAGCCTTGTTTCGTTGGTTCTGATCCCTGTAATTTGAGTTTTTAGCAGTGAATATTTCTTATTTGGTTTCTCATGGGAATTTTTTCTCTTTGTTCTGTTTAAATATTTGTGCATTTATGTCATAGCTGCCAACCTTGTTTCCCCAGAGCACCTGTCCTGGGGATAACCAGGGTATGGATGGTGATGGCTATGGTGCCTGACTTTGGCCTTGGCCCAGGGCCGTTCCCAGGATGTTGGGCCCTCAGGCCGTCCCATTGGTGCTGGTCCCAGGATGCTTTGATCCCAGGGGACTCAGTAGTAATGACCCCACCCCTTGGCTCTCTCTTTGCCCTGCCTCATCACAACTGGCCAAAGATCCAGCCATAAGGAGTTCTGAGGCATTCTCAGAACTGAAAAGAAGTGGGGTGCCTTGGTTATTTGATCCCTTGCAACCAACTTTGAATGGTTTGCAGGACTAGCTTCATGGGCCTATGATCTGTGCACACAGAGCCCAACATTCAGAAGGACCTCATGCTTGGCTTATTCCTCTGCTCTTAAAAATCTTAATTTCCTTGTTTGGACAGGCAGAGTGGATAGAGCATGATATTTGAAGGTAGGCAGTCCCATATTTGAATTCCAGCTCTACCACCTAGCTGTGTGTGATCAAGTTCTTTGATCTATGAGTCTTAATTTTCTCATCTGTAAAATAGGTATAGAGTAACCTACTCTACAGAGCTGATGTTAGAGAGGAACACACGTAAAGCTTCTAATATGTACTAGGCAAGAAATAATACTATTTTATTATTGTCAGTATCCTCCCCATGAAGGCTGGGCTGATCTTTCTCTTCCCAGTTTTTCTGGAGCGTCAACCTAGGGGTTACCTGAAATAGCCATGTTGCCTTCCTTCCTTACCCAGGTGATACAGAATCCCTCTGCGAATAGAACTCTTAACAGGTGACTACAAAATTTGTGAATTTAGTAGTTAGGTACATCTCCTTCCCTGTCTAGGATCCACACTTGCTTTCAGGATGCACTTGATCTCAGATCTGCTCTTGCTCCATTACATGCATCTAGAGCTCCAGTGGCAAGAGTATTTCTTGTATAGTGGCTTACATTTTAATAGAACTTTATCCTTTTCAAGGCATCCATGTCACTTCCATGCTATGTGATCCTTGAAACTACATTAAGAAGGGGTCAAAATGATATCATTATTTTCTCAAATGAGAGAATGACCACTAGCAAGAGGAAGTGACTTAGTTAAGGGTACCCCACAAGTCTTACTCCCATAAAACAGGAGTAGGGAGAGTGTAAGTTTTATTCATCCATTCATTCATTGATTCATTCACTCATTCATCTAATCTCTACTGGGCTTTGTGCTACGGCAACACTGGTGACAAAAGCAGACAATGTCACTGACTTTAGGCAGCTTACAGTCTATTTGGGAAACACAGATATTTGAATCTTTCTCTTTCTTTCTTTCTTTCTTTCTTTCTTTCTTTCTTTCTTTCTTTTAATTTTAGAGAGAGTGTAAGCAAGAGACAGGGACAGAGGGAGAGAGAGAGAGAGAGAGAGAGAGAGAGAGAGAGAGAAACCCAAACAGGCTCCACGCTGAGTACAGAGCCTGATGTGGGGCTCCATACCAGGACTCTGGGACCACAATCTGAGCTGAAATCAAGAGTTGGACATTCAACCAACTGAGCAACCCAGGCACCCCGGGAAACACGGGTATTAAATAAGTAATCACAATAATCAATGTAAAGTTTCGCTTGTGTTAAGTGTTAGGAAGAAGAGTCACTCAGAGCCAGACTCTGACTGGTCAGAAAGTTCCCTGATCAACCTACTTCTTTGAAAAAAACAAGATGTAATTCTGTGTTTAGAAACTTTTATTTGCCTGTTTATGTGATACCTTAATATACAAATGTTTTCTTTGAAAGCTAAACAATTTGTTTCATTGAATAGATATAAACAACTTTTGAGTCTTCTTTGCTTTTAGCCATTTTCAACACAAATGTTTCAATAAGGGAGTATACTATAGTAAAGCAATCTGAATTATGTGGGCCTACCTGGATAGCAGAGAATTTAGAAATATTAGACTGTTTTGCTCTTGGAAATCATCACCATCAGAAAAGTTTGTCATCTAAACCTGCACTCTTTTTTTTAAGTTTATTTATTTATTTTTGAGAGAGAGAGAGAGAGAGAGTAGGGGAGAGAGAGAGAGAGAGAAAGAGAGAGAGAATCCCAAGCAGAGCCATCAACACAGAGAATCCCAGCAGAGCTGTCAACACAGAGCCTGCGTTCTGGGGCTCGACCCCATGATCTGAGCCAAAACCAAGAGTTGGATGCTTAACCTACTGAGCTACCCAGGTGCCCTTAAATCTGCATGCTTTACCTAGAGTGTCATGCTCCACAGCACCTACCTGCTGAGGCACAAAATGGAAGGGCACTTTACACTTGGTGCTGAGGACCCTCCTTGCTTATTGCCACTCTGACCTTTTTCTGTCATTTATTTATTATTTATTTATCAAAAAATATTCATTTATTTATCAAAGCACCGTCCTTGGGACACAATGCAGGACACTGGAGACTGAATAGGAAGCAGGAAGGATGAGGTCCCTGGTCTTAGGAGTTTATTGTAGTCAGACACTAAGCAAACACATGAACGAATGAGGAAAGGACCCAGGAAAAGAATGACATGTGCATCAAGTAGGGCTTATCTGAAGAGAAAGCGGCAAGTGGGCTGAGATGTGAAGAATAAGATGGAGTTCATGCAGGGAAATCAAAAGAGGACAACTTTTCCAGGCAGAGGGAATTGTGCAGACACGTACAAAAAAAGAGGACACAGAGAGAAAGACAGATATGAAGTACTCCTGAGATGGCAGTTATTAGTGGTGTTTTACAGAAGTCCAAATCAAATGCCGACTGATTCAAGGACAAAGTTGCATGGGAGATATTTTAAGTTTCTTTGGGTGTATGCAATTTAATGGATGGCTCCTTTACGAAGACCCGTGTGGTGCAACAGTCAGAAAGCCTTCTTCTGTGTGGTTTGCACCCCTTTACATAGTAAGTAGTTTTAAACGTTGAAGGCCACTTTCCCCACCTTTGGCCTATCTTTGTTTTTGCCCTGTGCCAATTTGGTGCTTTGTATTTGCAGTCCCAGCCTTTGAAGCAGAACTCCTGCTTTGTGTCACCACCTTGAGAGGTGGTAGCAAGACAGCTCGGTTTCATGCTCCTGATTGTCTGAAAGCTGCTATTCTGTCTGTACCAAGGAATGGCTTCTGTCTCTTGGCCAAGAGAGTGTTCCTTTAATGTGGCCCTGAAAGCAGTTTTATAATCTGAAGAATAAACAGATTATCTGTCAGATTCTCTTTGTCTGTTCCGTTGTGACCTACTAACATTTACACTGCATTGCGGAAACATGGCAGAGAGGCTGGTTGCCTACATCAGCTACTTCCATTGCAGGAAAATGTGATTATACCACTTTCAGGCAAGAGGGACCACCCCCACTTCAAGGCCATAACCAACCAAAGACAAAGAGATGAAATGCGCAGTAGTTATTTGCAACTTTGAATCATTTTAGAAAAATCCCTTGAAAGAATAGATGCATGGATGAGACTTTTTTTTTTTTTTCTCTAATAAAACCCTCTTTCTCTATAGCCATTGTTTTGGGACTCATTTTTCCCTTATTGTATAGGATAGATGTTGAATATGCATTTCTAAGAATCCATGATTTTTAAATTACAAAAGCCATGGACATGGAGAAGTGTTTCTTAGCGATAAAGCAAAGGATTTTTTTAAATGCTACAGTGGCAGTGAGAGGTCATATAGTGCATTGCCTCGTCTCAGCTTCATCCCCTCTTCCTTATAAACATCTCCAGCCACGGGGACCTTCTGACATAGCCCATTATATATTTGGACATCTCAAATCATTAGAAAACTCTTCCTAACAGGGAACCAAAACCTTTATTTTCTAACTATTGTTTGCACATCTCATCTGTACAAGGCAGAACGGACACATACTCCTCTGAAATATTGTTGAAGAAGAAATGGTGCACTCAAGTTCTCTAGACATCTGGTTTGAATTAGTTATTTCACAAATCCTTTTCTGCTAACTGGCACCAAATTTCTTTAGAATTAAAAACCCACATTTTCACCTAAAAATCAAATATTCACCAAAACTTAATGTAGAAAACGTTCTAACGGTTTCTTATTCTGGCAAGGCAAGTTTGCTTCTAATAGCTCTAAATAGAAAATTAACATTTTTCTGAACATAGTGATTGTTTGTTCCTTTTCATGATAACATGTTGGAATTTTAGGAAAATATTGTGATTTCATAGAATGTGCTGGAGTGGACAGTGAAAACCAATGATCTCTGCTACCTGGAGACTGGATGCCACCACAGCATGGCCCCTTGCTAAAGCCCCCCTGACACAGTCCATCTCCAAAGATCCGGTGATTGCGGGTCCAAATAATTGCTGGGCTTAGCTGTCAGGTTCATTCAGAAATTGCTGGTATTGTCTTCCGTAAAATGATATGTCCTCATGATCTCTCTCTCTCTTTTGAGCAAACCAGAGTCCTGGATAAAATTTGATCTTCATTACAAAGAGGAGAGCTGAATCGGATAATAGAAGAGCTGAAGAGTTTAAGTAACAGGGAATCAACCTCATGTTCTCCATCCAGCTCTGTACCCCCACTGGGGTAGTTGTTTGTGGCTCAAGTTAATTTGATAGGAACTGAGGAAAGGTGATTTTGAGTCCAAGACATGAAGCTAAGGGCTTTCCCTCTCCTGAGAAACCCCCATCCCTGAAATCTACCCAAATCTTAGACTTACATCTCACAAAGGGAGATGCCAAGGCTGCTTCTTTGCACAAGTACTACGCCCCTCCTGCCTGCCTCCAGGAGCCTCCAGGTAGCAATTTGCCACACCCTCTGCATCTGACAGAGGGCTAGGAATTAGAGGAGGTGTTTTGCTCTCCTGTCACTTGTCTCCTCATCGTATAATTATCTGAGCTCCTAGGTGCTGCTGTGATACGTGAAGAAATCCAAAGAAGAAATACAATATGTCTTCATTGTCTTTCATCATTAGCCTCCAATTAAATATTTCGTACCTTGGGCTAAGGTAGCGTGGGGTGGAACAAACCATGGGCTGCAAGCCAGAAGAGGTGAGTCTTCAATCTCTCTTTTACATGCAGGAGCTGTGTGTTTTTAGCCAAATCACTTACCGTCTCTGAAGCTTGGTGTTTTCTTCGATAAAATCAGAGAATAGACTGGATTATTTCTGAAATTCCTCCTGGGGCTGATTTTTTTTTAATTCCATAGCTATAATTTATACTCAAATAATGATGGAAAAAATAGTCTACATATCAACTAAAGGTGTTTAAAATCAGGTAATCTGATGATGATCTGCTGAGGTGTCCTCTGAAAGGTAATTTTGAATTTTGCATTTTGCCTGCCCATTTATTGCAGCTGGTAATGTTCAAGAGGAGGCAGGAATTCAAGCAACATTTTTTATGTAAAGACACTATGTTTTTTTTTCCTTAGGAAATGTTTTGAAGGAACCCATGGCATTTCACAATCTTCATAATTAAATTCTGAGAAACTTACTTGTTTTAGAAACATATGTACCATATCTGAGTATGCCCAAAAAGTAGTGAGACTACTCTCTAAAAGACATACCCTAAGAAGTCCCATGGTGTCGCATCATGTTCTCCTTCCATATAGATGCTATATTTCAATAATGGATGGAATTTAATAGGTCATTTTTCTTTAGACCCTTGCCCTTTTGAAATCTACAAAGAAAGCAAGTAAAAAACAAACAAAATATTTCTACAATTAAATTAAAATCTTAAGTAATAACATCATTTCATCTTTGATGAGGCTTTAAAAACTTTAAAGTATTTTTACATAAATTGTTTTATTAGCTTCTCCCATCACCCTTGTGAAGTACAGAGGAGGGTAATGTTATCTCCCTTTCACAAGTGAAGAAAAGAAAGCCAGGCAGTAGAACTTAAAAGGGAAAAGGAGACACGGCCCCTAGGATCTGGTACTAAAGCCAGAGTACCATCAAATGGGATTTCCTTCTGAAGACATGTTGGCATTTAGGAAACATTGCCTTAGCCTTGCTTTGCCTGAAGTGAAAAGTCATGAAACAAATCTTAAAGGCAAGCTCTTAGGGTCTCATGGGGCTCCTACATTCTGTCAGGCATCCATAGTCTCTCTGTTTAATGGAATTTTAAAGGGGATTTCTTATAATCCTGACTATTGCTAACAACTATAGCCTGTAGTATACACATAAGAACATGTGATCCAAAGCTCTAAATGAGCTTCTAGAAATTCCATGAAGCCACCCTGGTGGATTTTCCAGGCTGCTGACAGTGATGAAAATCATTACGGACTTCCAAAGAGAAGATTTTGTTGTATAAAACATGTCTTTGATGCACTCAAATGTCTAAAAACTTTTTTGAGAGTGGGTGGGTAGTCTTTCCTGCGTGAATTTTGGATTGAGAAATGAGTGACATTGTGAAGCATGAGACTAAGTTGGCTTGGAATCTCTTTCCTATCTCCTAAGACCCCTGGACTTGAGCGGCAAGAAGGTCAGAGTGGCAGTCACATTGTAAGAGCCTGTGAGTGTAATCCAACAATCAGAAGAGACATCTCATATCATTCGAGTGACCCCTGCACACCTCCTGCAGGTCACCTTACACTTCCTGGCTTGAGGCCTTTGCAGAATCCATACAAGCTGTGAAATGATTCCTTTCCGTGAAGCACTGGAACAAAGAAGCTCACTCTGCTTTCTGGTAAAGCCTTGCTGAGCTATCTAGAATTGTGGTTTAGCTCTACAGCCTTGGACCTTTTGCAAACAATATCATTTCTTTCAAATGAAGATAATAGCCAGCAAGGCTACTATCGTTATTACTTTCTCTCTTACTCTTTTTTTTCCCCGTGAATGTTTCAAGGTTTTGGAGGCAGGGGAAAAAAATCCAGGTTTGCAGGTCAGTAGTAACAACTTTGGACAAAACTTCTTCAATAAAGCTTCACACTATTTGATTTAGCCTATTTGAAAGCAATAACTTGCAGAGACAAGTAACATCTTGCAAAACCTGTTGGCTGGCCATTCAGCTTTGTCATCTGATTTCTTAAGGAAAATACCAAGTACTTTTGGATTTTAACACCCTCTGTTTCATGATGCCTTAGTAAAGTAAAATATTTCAAAATAGTTAGGTCCTAGGAGAATCCAGTCTTAAGGATTTATTTAGTGAAAGGAGATATAATTCATAGGGCAGAAATAGAAGCACATGAATAGAGCCTGGACTTCACCATGAAATCACTCAGTTTCAGAACCCCCTAAGTATCTGTGGCTGGGGAAAATTTGGTTGATTTAATTTCTTGGAATGCATCAAGCTGGTAGGGACTTGTAGGAGAAATATGAATCACAGTCTCAAAGTTAAGAGGGTCCCTAGGTGCCTTCTAGTCCAACCTCCCGTATAATACAGAAGTTTCCTCTATTATCCCATAGTCTCTGCTTGGACATCTCTCATGATGGACAGCTCACACCCTCACAGGCACCTTCCCCCATGTTCTAATTTTTAGAAACTCCTTCCTTGAGCTGAAATTTTCTTACCTTTTAACTCCCATCTAGTTTGGGTCTTTGGAATGTGGGGGAAAAATTAATTCTCTCTTCCACTTGACATCACATTTGAAGACAAATATGATTTTAACATTGAGTTTGCTTCTCCTAGATAAATATCCCTCTAAAACAGAAAGAGATTCCCCTAGAATGAGGCTGCTAGAATTTTGATTTAAAAAATAAACACTTGGGTAATTGGAAAGGCATTCAGTATTTTTGAGTTAAGGATGTCATGTCTCCCTATGCTAATCTGCAAATTTTATGTGATCCCAATGTATAAATATACAAATTATAAACAATACGTGTTTCTTTTTCTAGAACCGTCAAAACTCATTCCACTTACTATGGGTTTACTATGTATCAGGCACTAATCTGGCTGGGCCTGTGCATATATCAACATGACAGATAAAATCACTTATTCGTGAGGTTTACATTTCGAGTGAGAAAGACAGAAAATACGGATTATTATTTAAGAAAGCTTTAGGGGAGATGGAGAAAATATAATAGGGGTAGTAGAGTAGAGAGCGAGTAGGATTGTGGATGTGTGGGTAGGTATGTTTAGCCAGGGTAGGTGGGGAAACCTTTTGGAGAGATAGTATTTGAGTTAAAACCTTAAGGATGAAAGAGAGTCAGGCCTATAACCCACAGGGAGATGAATCCTCCCAACAGAGGTACCAGCAAAAGCAGAGGCCCTGAGGCAGTTCGTTGTGTTCAAGGGACTGCAAGGAGGCCAGACTTGCTGGAGTGGAGAGAGTGAGGGAAAGGATGATGAGTGGGTGGTCAATCCACCAACCGTCGGGTCATGTAGAGCTTACGCTTCATGTTAAGAGGCTGAATTTCGTCAGGAAATCTTAAGATGGTTAGTGACAGGCTCTGATTTGAAGAGATCACCCTGACTACTGTGTAAAGAACCAACTGCTAGGGAGAGGGGAAACAGACCGGTTGGGAGCCCAGGACTCAAAGATGGAACGAAGGCTCTGCTACAGTTGTAGCAGAGGTCAGATAAGGCCATGCCTTGTATTTTAGAAGTAGGCGGATCTTGCTGATGGATTGAGTAAGGAGTGTGAAGGGAAGAAAGGAGCCAAGGACAATGGCAAACTTAGCAAGGGGGAGAGGGTAGTGCTGCCATTTGCACCTCTGGTTAAGACTACGAGAGCAGTAAATGGAAACTGGGTGCAGGAAACAAGAGTTCTGCTTGGACATATTAAGTGTGCAGAGTCTATCAGACATCCAGGCAGAGATTGTGTGTAGACTATTAGAAGAGGGAACTGAATCCCAGAAGAGAGACTGACGTTGAAGAAACAAGGTATTAAAAGCTGTGGGACTGGATCAGATCAAATAGGTAGAGGAAAAGAGGAAAGAGCAGAGCATGGAAGGAGAAAGGGGAGCAGAGGGAAAGGAAAGAGAGCAAGAGGTGAGATAAGGGGAAGAGGAGAGGTCTGAGGTGCTCTGATGCATAGAGTTTAGTTGCAAGAGATTAGATCGCAGAAGGGACTAGGAAAGTGACTGTTGAGGTTGGAGGACGTGCAGGAGAATGTGCTGGCCCCAAAGTCTCAGAAGAAAATGTATCAAGAAAGAATACTCCCTTGTGTCAAATAATATTGAGAGTCAAGTAGAATAAGAACAGAGTACTGACCATTGGTTTGCCAAATGAAAGACATCAGTGACCTTGATAAAAGCTGCCTCAAGGGAGTGGTGGAGTGGAAAGCTGAGGGAAGTGGCTGAGGAAGGGATGAGACATGAAAGCAAACAGACACAACTCAAAGGAATCCTGTTGAAAAGGTAAGCAAAGAAATGGGGCAGAAGCACAGGACACAGAGCCGAGTTTTCTCTTTTTCTTCCTTCCTTCCTTCCTTCCTTCCTTCCTTCCTTCCTTCCTTCCTTCCTTCCTTCCCTTTTGGTAAATGGGCAATTTTAAAGGTATATTTAGATGCATAGTTAGCAAATAAGAAAGGATAAATGAGGGAGAAGCATAACTCCAAGACCAAAAGGGGATGAGGATCATGAGATGGGGAGCTTTAGATAGGCACAGGGACCTTTCATTGCTGTAACAGAAATAAAGATGTTTTGGGTGGAGGGATGATGATATGTTGATCTGATCTCATCATTTAATGTGATTTTACCTGGAAAAATAAACATGCCTAAGTAAAATGTGATGGAAAGAGAATAGTGGTGGAGGTATCAACTCTACCAGAAATTAAAACAATTGGTCCTATATAAGAACTGAATAGAAAATCCAGAAATAGAGCACACATATGAGAATTTAGTGTATGATATAAGTAGCCTTTTAAAACACCAAGATAAAGATGGGCTAATCAGTAAATGACATTGAGATACATGTCTGATTATTTGAGGGAATAGAAGGTTTGATTTCTGCTCCACTCTTCAAAGCAAAATTAACTCCAATAGATCAAACGCTTAAATAGAGAAAATGCCATAAAATTTTCCTTAAGTAGAGAATTTTTAAAACATAGTTTGGATGTGGTGAGAACATGTGCAAAAATCAGAAATCATAAAGAATCATTTAATTTATAATAAAAATTAAATTAATGATATAAAAATACTACATGAACATATCCCAAGAAAAAAGTTAAAAGACAAACTAGAAACTAGAAAATATTATCTGTAGTATCTATGGAAAAAACTGGTCTTCTTAATATGCAAAAGACTCTCAAAGGTCAGTAAGAGAAAGGAAAGGATAAATAATCCAACTGAGAAACAGTTTTCACCTAGAAAATATTTTGAAATTTACACCCCTCGTGAAGGGGTGAAGAAAGAGACAAGTCAAAAGTTACAGTCTGGAAATTGCTAACAGGAATAACAACAAACATGCACGTGCCCTTTGACCCAGTAAAACGCTTGCAGGGATTTAAAGTGTAGATATTCTCTTATGGATGCACAATGAATGATCAGAAATGTTTATTGCAGCACTACCTGTCATAAAAAAAAAAAAAAAACGGAAACAAACTAAATGTTTATCAAGAGAACATCATTAAATATACCATGATTAGCAAAAGAGAATTATTAATCCAACCATGATACATTCATGTCATAGACTATCATGCAACAATGAATGAAATACAATGTATGTATAATATGGAAACATAAAATATTTTTATGTAAAAAATGTCAAACTGTAAAAACTTGATCCCATGTGTACATAAAGAAATATACCAATGTGTGTTAGTATAGAAAAAATGTGGAATATGTGTATTGAATTAATTACACTAGTTTTTTTTCAAGGAATGAGATTAGGGTGTTGGGATGTTGGTAGGAAGACTTATATTTCACCTTATACCTTTCCAGGTATTTGCTTTTTTTTTTTCTATTATTTCCATTATTTCTATAAGAAAATGAGTTACTTTAAAAATGTGTCTAGATCCAAGCCCTATAACCCAGATATTGTCTAATATGTGCAGAATGCAGTTTGCAGCTAGTATTTCCCTTGATCTGGTCACTCTCTTACTATCTTTCAGTGGAAGCTCTTGTCTTCCCTTAAGTCTTGATCTTCACTAGATGATTCTAGTTTATTTCATCTCTACTCAAATGATAGGATCCAAGACCCATCCACAGTCTAGGTGCCCACCAGCAGAGACACTTTGATTTATTAAACTTAAAAAAAATTGACCATAGTTTTTAAAGGATGGTTAGAACTAAACACCATATTACAGATCATATTTAAGTGAAAAAAAGAACAGAAATATCACCTGCTTTATTTGGACACTACATTGCTAATAATGCAAACTGAGCTTCTATCTTTTTATTTAGGGAAACTACTGTCAATTTATTAAATTTAAAGTCAACCAAAATCTCCAATTTCTTGGACACCCTGTTATGTTACATTGGTACAGATTTTTTCAAAACTCAAGTAGTTGGTTTCATACTTATTCCTAATAAATTGAATTAGTTCTTCCCTGTAATACATGCTGTCAAGGTGTTTTTGAATCTGTGACACCAAGACTTACTTCATTGCCATTTTATTTGCATCAATTTGAATATCTGGGGTAAGGTGGTTCACCCAGCTGTGAAACCACCTCTAGAGGTCCTACAATGTTTAAGGAACATTTGTTGAATAATTCAGATTATAAATTTCTCCCTCAGTGCAAATGGAGCCAGATGGGTTTCTGTGCATACTGAGAAATGAAGATGGACTGGTATTTACAAAGCCTTGACCTAGCAGGGATCATGATTTTGCATGTTTATTCCTTTTGAGTAATTATTTTAAATTGTCCTCTGATATTGTCCATGTATTCAAACCTCTTACAAATGGATTTTTTTTAACTGTTAGAATCACAAAGTTTAGAGATTGGAAAAAAAAAAAAAAAGATTCTCTGGCCCCAAAATCAGTCCTTGCCTAAACCATTTAAACATATTGGAGAAAATATTTACTGAACAAATTTGGAGCTCAAGAGTTGGCTAATTGCAGTTAAGACTTATGTGCTCAACAGGAACATAGTACTCTTCTATTAAAGACAATTCAGTTAGGAGCTTAACCATTAACAGATGCAAAGAAGAAAAATTTTAGATTATGTCTCACAAAGTGTCTTTTTAAAAGGAATTGCAACTCCAGTAGTATTAGTTGATTTACTAAGAATTTCAAAGACAAAATATAATAATAACCAGGAAAGAAAATAATCATTTTTTATTATATATAATATATTATATGTATATAATATATAATCAAAATCAAATATATATAATATATAATCATAATCAAAAATGTATTAGCATCATTATATATCTATTATGTTATATTATATGTATATCTGCCTTGAGAAAAAAGGCAGACCTTCAGTAGGTTACATTTATTTTTTGTCTTATCTCTAAGTCACCTTTTTCTTCCTTTCCTCATTCAGGTACCTTGAATTTTTTATCACCTACTTCAATAGCTCCTCTCTCTCTCTCTATTCCACAATAAAAGCCTACCCAAATAAAAGAGTTGTTATCAGTCACTCACAGTTTAGTATGAATTTTCACCATTTTTTCCTCCAAAATATTTGTATTTAAGCTACTAATAGTTATTATGGAATGAAGTTTATTACCCTTATTAATAGATTCCAAACAGAATTATTCTAGAGCTAGAATCTCCTTCAAAAGCTTACTCTTTTGTTAATGCTAACAGTGCTTGGTCAATTAGCTCTAAAGGTATTTTGCTTAGGTGTCTGGAGCCATGAAAATGGTTAGCACACACACTATAAATTTATTTAACAAGGGAGAGTTAAAAAGAAAGAAATTCATATTTAAGAATCTCGCCCAGGAAATGTTGCCAAGAGAGTGTAAAGGAAAATACAAAGATCCTTAGGAAGCACATCCTTTCAAGTAGGATGTAGCAAGAAGCCTGAGCTGAAAGGAGCTTTGGAAATCACCATGCCAACCATTTCCATTTCACTAATAACAAAACTAAGGCCAGAGAAGGGCATCTGGGTGGCTCAGTCAGTTAAGCATCTGACTCTTGGTTTCAGCTCAGGTTATGATCTCATGGTTCATGAGTTCTAGCCCCGCATTGGGCTCTGTGCTGACAGTGCAGAGCCTGCTTGGGATTCTCTCTCTCTCTCCCTGTCTTTCTGCCCCTCCCCACCTCTCTGTCTTTGAAAATAAATAAACTTTAAAAATTAAAAAAGAAAACAGAAACAAGAAAAACAAACTGAGGCCAGAGAAGCTGAAGTTGAATACTTGCTTGTCAACATATTCTGCCGTTAGTGGCGGAAATGAGACCAATGTTCAAATCCCTATATTGGTTTTTAGTTTGTTCATTCATTCATTCATTAAATACTCGTGGAAGGTCTCCTGGGTTCCAGGCTGTCTTTGTAGTTCTGGGATGCAGTCATGAATAAAGATCCTATGTGAGTCTCACTGTTGATCGCTTTCTCATAGCTGTGGGTCAAAAGCTGTTCCTCAGATCACCGTATAAGAACCTGACTGACCTGAAGGACATGGCAGGGAACAAACTTCCCTGATTAATTACAATCATCAGAATGCTTAGCGAGACCTTAAGAGGAGCTGACGTAAGGACTTTCTCACTGCAGATTTCAAGGGAATTTCAACCCATGTGCTTCTGACTCACTGAGAGTTTAAATACCTGTGGGGCTGTAATGACAGGAAGACTGGATATCCAGGATTTCTGTCATAGCTCTGACTTGAAAGGGTAAAGACCCTCACATTCTACCCATAAATAAATAGAATTATAATAGATTCTCTTTTTTAAATTCAAACATATCACATTTTATTTTTTTAAGTTTATTCATTTATTTCAAAAAAGAGAGAGAGAGAGCAAGTGGGGGAAAGGCAGAGAGACAGAGAATCCCAAGGAGGCTCTGTACTGTCAGCACAGCCTAATGTGGGGCTTCAACTCACATACCATGAGATTGTAACCTGAGCTGAAATCAAGAGTTGGATGCTTAACCAACTGAGACACCCAGGCACCCCAAACAAACTTTATCACATTTTAGCCAGTACCAGTTTAGTCCTCCAACTTTGCAAAGATTGATTGGGGTACTATTATACAATACTATATTTGGTAATAAGTATGAAGAAAAAGCTTTCCTTCTGCCATATGTACCTAATTTCAGATACACAAGCATTCTACAACAGATTTATATATTACAGAAGAAAGACTGCATTTTCCTGAAACTTCTTCTGATAGACATCAAAATTGGTGATTTGCATGTTGTTTAATTTAATCTCCCCCTGATACCATAGAAGGAGCTGGGATTTTGGATTTAGGGACCTAGGCTTAGATCCCTGCCCTGACGTTAATTAGGTGTGTTCTCAAGAACAGGCCTAAGCCCCCAGTCTATCTGTAAACTGGGGACAGTAGCACTTCCTCTCAGACTTATGGTGAGAATTGCACACGGGGTTGTTTGATAGAGGGCTAACCCCCATGCCTGGTTTGTGGTCGTTATTTAGAAAACATTAATTCTTCTTTTCCCTTCTCTCTTTCTTTCAAACTGCTTATTTCTACCTGGCTCCAGAGGTCCATCTTGCAATCTGACCTCAATTTCCTCTTCCTGCCTTACCTCACCTCACACAAAGTTCAAGGCCCTCATCTTTCGAGAAGTCTTTCCTGGCCAGCCCAACCTACTCCTTAGCTTACAGCTTTATGCTTGCTCCACATCCTCCTTAGATGGAATGCTTCTATCAGTAGAATCTGTAAGAGCTTATTACACATGTCCTAATGGAAACTGGGTTCCCATGGGGGTCTCTTCTAGTGACTTCCAGTACTTAGCCACAGTCACTCTAAGAGAGGGCCATGCATGCAAATGCTCACACTATGTTATTACAAAAAAGAAAACAAATTGCAAGACGATATGCTCAATATAATTTCATTTTGAGTTGTAAAATGTCTATCTAATCCATGTGTTTGTACATACATAGAAAAAAATTGAGGATAATCACACCAAAACGAACAGTGCTTACTTTTAGTGAGTAGAATTGGGAGGTAAGGAATAAACAGGGGATTTTAGGGGCCCCCTGTGTGGCTCAGTCGGTTGAGCATTGGACTCTTGATTTTGGTTCAGGTCATGAATTCATGGTCATGGGATCTAGCCCCGCATCAGACTCTGTGCTGAGTGTGGAGCCTGCTCTGGATTCTCTCTCTCTCTCTCTCTCTCTCTCTCTCTCTCTCTCTGTCTCTCTCTCTCTCTCACTCTCTCCATTTCTTCCCGACTTATACTCTCTCTCTCAAGAAAATAATAATAATAATAACAAAAGAATAAATAACGGATTCTATATTTTACATAACTGAACTGGTATGCTATTTTGATTTTTTAAAATTATTTATGCAACAAAAAATGTATTTCAAAAACTACAATGAAGAAAAATAAATACTCAGTTTTAAAGGTTCTGGGATTAAATGTTTGAAATATTTTCCAGTTAACAGAATAATTTAGTCTCTTATTAACATTTTCTAATGATAAAATAATTTTGCCACTTGGCTACTTGTGTACAGAGATATCTTCTTTCAGATTATTTGATAATCACAATCTGAATTCATATCAATTAAAGTTAGAGGTGACCATTAGCACTGCAATTCCTGCCAAGTGGAATTTACACTTGAATTAGATTATAGATAATTCACAAGCCAGAAAGTATGCAAGGGCAGGACAGTTTAAAATATTTATTAGAAGGTACCATGTTCATAGTGAAAATAAAATATCTTTGCATTCACGTTCAACACATTTTTATAATACGTATACCATGCATCTTCTCTTGTGTTGTGCATTTTAACCTATATTTTTCTTACTTGGGTCTCAAAATAATTTGGCAAAGTTGATTACGCTAGCCTCATATACAGATGGGAAAACTGAGGTTTGGTAGAGAGACTAAGAGTGATTTGTCCACAGTCAATCAGCTAATGGCATCAGAGCCAGGACACGATTCCTACTTACGTGACTCATGGACTTGTGCTCACCCTTTGGTAGCACACTGCTGGTGAAGACATTCTGACTGACTTGTGACTTCCCAGGAATGCACAGGGGAGCCTAAAGAGCTCCTGAAATCAACAGTAGGCTTTTCCCTTTGGGCTATGGCACACACCCTTTGTCTACTACCATTGTAACCATCCTTAACAAATGTCTATTTGCATTTGTCTGCAGCAACCCCATAAAATTAAAAAAAAAAAAATCATCCAATTATTACCAAAAGCTTTTTCCTGTGTCACCATTGCCAGTATAAAACTGGTTAATGACAACTTGGAGACAATAACATCTGCCATGTCCTCCTCAGTAAGCTGTTTGACTTAAATTAGAATTTCACTATGCTTCTTTGTAGTTAAACAAAGCCTGCATCTTGTTGTAAGTAATAGAACTTATTTATACTTGATATCCTTTGAAAAGTGGTGGCATTTCAGCAACTCAAGCAGAAAGCCTTCCCTAATTCTTCCAGATGAAGTGACACATCATTATCAGATAACAGCATTGTTAATATTTAAATATCAGCATAAACCTATCTGTTCATTTCTAAAACTGTTTGAGATCCACCAGGGGGAGATGAACTTGTGTGCGTCTCTTGGTTCTGCTTCTCAATGTTTGGAGATCATGTATAGTAACAGTAAGATCACCCAGGTACCAGACCCTGCACGACCTGTTTGTTTTCGGCAGCTCCGTGATGAGTTTGCAGTTATGCATGACGTCTCATTGCCAAGATTTTGGCCAGCATTTCTTGCTCATCCTTCTTCGTTCTTGTTTTTGCACTTCAGATGAGTCATTTCCATATTGTCACCAATATGCCACCCTTTCTTGGGGTAAAACTCCAGGTCTCTTTTTCTGTCATATCAGACAATCCTATTGGGTGAGCCTACCTTTGATTATGTTGTTGTGGGGGGAGGGGGTGTTTGCTTTTTACTAATTTGGAGATACCTACTTATGTCAGCCCTAAGTCAAGCTGTAAACCGCGTTTTCTTTTACATAAAGCCTGGCCTATGAGAAAGTCCTAACTTTAGGAAAACAGCTAACAAAATTTACAAGTCATCTCTAAGTCACCTTCACGCCCCCACCCCCAACACACACACAACACATTCCACCACTGGTCCTAGTCTCATACCCTTGACCAAACCCATATGTGATATTAAGCAAGTAACTCCCTTTCTCAAGGTCTCCATTTCCTTCTCTAGAAGGTGCAGCTCTGACAAAGACATGCTTCTTGTCACTGCCCTCCTGTGCCCGTGGAAGACATCACCAGTTAAACACCAAACTGTTTCCTGATGAGCCCAGAAATGGTTATAAGATCCTTAATACAACATCCTCTACATACACATGTAGATGGCACATCAGTAACATAACTTTTACGGATACTTTCCCTTCTCTCCAAGTTAGATTCTTTTTTTTTTTTTAATGTTTTATTTATTTCTAGGAGAGAGAGAGAGACAGCGTGAGCAGGGGAGGGTCAGAGAGAGAGGGAGTCACAGACTGAAACAGGCTCCAGGCTCTGAGCTGGCAGTCAGCACAGAGCCCAATGCGGGGCTCGAACCCACGAAACACGAGATCATGACCTAAGCGAAAGTCGGACGCTTAACCGACTGAGCCACCCAGGCGCCCCCCAAGTTAGATTCTTTTAGAGGATATTTGGGTTTTGGATTTCAGACTTCTAGAGGAGAATGAAGGGAGCATCAATGATTGGCGCTCTTAGAGAGCTTCCCTAATGGCCTGGACTTGTGCCAATTATCCTGGTGGGTGGAATTTGTAAAGAGAGTCAAATACCCAGAGGGTTTGGTGAGTTCGGTGACATTCTAATTAGATTAAAGTAGAAACCTTGTGTTTAAATGTTGGTTCAACTGAGGGAATTGTTTTGCTATCTTATTGCAAAGATGAGGAATGAGGCTTGAATATTATATTAAGTTCATTAAACATTATAGCACCTACCAAGTGCCATGCTCCCTCATAACACACTTCAACTATTAAATCATCTAATCATTAAATAACTTTATGATGGAGATACCATTAGTACCCTCATTTTACAGATGATGAAGCCAAAGCTCAGGCTCGTTAAGCAACTTACCCATGGCCACACAGCTAGTCCACGGTAGAGCTGAGATTTAAACCCATCTCCCCATTCTTGGATGAAGTTCTCAACCACTGTACCCTTCTTCAATAAGCCATGGAAGCTCTACAATGCCTGATCTATCTGGGGGGCATTCTTGACCAGAGAAGAGGTGGCCCTCAACCAATACTAATGATGCTGTGAGAATCAAATTACATCATACATACAAAGGATCTGGCACACTGAGTACATATGTAATCGAAGCCCCTGCCTTCTACTCTGCCTTTCCCTATAAGGAAGGTTGCAAATATGCAAATCCAGGAGAAAATCAAGAAGACATCTTCTCTGTACAACAAAAGTATTTCTAATACTGCATCTGAGGTAAATTTCTATTAAAATCTCCAGTGTTGAAATCAACTAAGTGAATACAATTGACGATTTGAAGAAGGCAAAAAATGAAGAGAAATCAAATTTGGTGAGATGCTTTACATTTATTCTATGGTAATATTCTAAAGTCACCAGTTTACTGACTTTACTATAGAAGAGATGGAACTTCTTACTCCTATCCACTTTCTCATGGTTCCCTTGTCATAGAGACATAGAGACACTGAGATTCCTTTTTATTTGACCTGATAAGATATTTATCAAGGGTCTTCTCACTTCAAAACACTGTTCCATTCATCCCTTTCTTGAAAGGCAGCACTTAGGTTCTAAGGGTTCAGAGGGTCTCCTGACAACGAGGGAAGTTTCTCCTGAATTCATTCTGGCCACGCTTTTCACTCAAATGCTGTTGAAGGTATTCAGCAGTTCACTCCATGGATGGTATCATCCATTGATTGGGATTCCTTTGTAAGTGGTCCTACTGAGCACAGAACATCTTAATAATGCTATTTCAGCATGAAAGAGTCAAAGAAAAATTTACAGAGGAGGCTTGAACAAGAGTGAGATTTTGAATGAGGTGAGGAATCTGAATAGTAAAGGATGAGTGTGTGTGTGCTGGGCTGGGGAAACTGGACTGGGGAGTAAAAACTGGGAACAAGGCTGAAACTTCAGGGGCAGTTTAATCGTTATTCTCTATGCATGACAACTTTGGGTTGCAAGTGCCAGAGAGAATAATACGAACAGATTTAAAGTGGGGGGGGAGTAAAGGTTGAAGGTGCCATTGGCTCACATAACTGAAAAGTCCACAGAGCCACTTGGTTTGGGGCTGACCTGGTGCCGGAGGAGTCCCCTCTTAGCAATGCAAGTGTGGCCTTTCTGTTGGTCAAGCCTCTAATTTTGTTTTGGTGAAATCATCTTGGAGGCAGACTTCAGACCGGATTACAGATAGAAAATTAGCAGCTCAGCTATCTGAAAGGGCAACTCTTACTCTAGTCCAGAAAAGGACGATGAGAAGTTGTACTCTGGCAGAGATAGTAGGTAAGAAGGGGGTGTTTGGGAGGTCTGGTGATTGCACATCAGGGATGCAGAGAGGGAGAGGTCTAAAATGATTATTAATTTCCTGCCTTGAGTGACTGGAAAAAAGGTTGGGCCTTTCATCAAGATACAAGTACAAGAGGTTTAGTAGGAAAAAATAGATAAATCTGGTTTTGAATGAACTCTGGAGCATTCAGATATAGGTTTCTAGTAGCTCATTTTGAGCCCAGAAGACCACTCAGCTGTAGATACTGATTTGGGGCTCCTCCGAGCATATGGGCCACCAAGTAATAGCAGCATTCACAGATTTTGGAAGAGAAAGGGGAAAGGTGTGTAAAGAAAATCAAAAGGAGTAGAAGAACCAAGAGACAATTTCTATAAAAAAACAAGGAAGAGGAATAAAAGTGTAAAATTCTAGGTGAAATTAATTAAAATAAAAGATTAAAAAATGTCCATAAGATGTAGCAAATCAAAAAAATCACTATCAAACCAGGTCAATGGTAGAATCCATGCCTTCAATGGTTGGGTGCCAAAAAAAAAAAAAAAAAAAATCACAAGCACTGATTAGATCAAGAAAATCAACACGTGTATTGATCACCTGCCAGGTGAAAGACACCATACCAAGCGAATGGAGAAACAACAATGAAAATCATACTACAGTTCCTGAGCACTGAGAGGATAAACTCAGTATTTTCAGATTTTCAATCTGGCATTATAACTTAATTTGAAACATGAGCTGAATTTATTCAGAGGGGTTAAGTTTGCTAAAAAGGGAAGGTGGTTTATATACCAAAGTGTGTAATCAAGATCAGAGGATTTTGTGTAAAAAAAAAAAAAAAAACAATCACGTATGATTGTGCTCATCAAAATTATTCCTCGTTATCTCTGTTAAGCCCTAATAAGTATTGCAACTTTATCCTATTTCTGGAGTATTCTTGCCACGAGAACAGCTTCCAACCCTTCTTGCTCAATGGCTTGATATAGAGGAGGCTTCCCCTCAATAGCAGTTACCACTTAAAGACTCCATTGCCCGCGCCACTGAAAGCGCTTCTTTGGTTTCTCCCTCTATTCTCTCTCCCTTTGAATCAAGCATACTAATGGCATCTATCTGAAAGATGGCCACTTGGCCCTGTTTGTCTGTCTTTTAGCTCCTGGACTCCCAGAGTTTCATCTTAATCTCTCTTGTAATGCAATATGACTTTTGGGTTTTACCACAGTCTTTCTCAGGTCTCTAGGAGGAAGTGAAAAGACTACCACTGACAATGGCAGTGGAGGTCATAATTCTCATGACCTTGTAGGTACTTGCTTAAATTGCAGAGCTGGCACTACGAATGTTTGAGCAGATTTGTAACCCGGCCCTGACTGCAGGGAGTCCTCATCTATACCCATGGACATCCTTTAAATACAAATTGGCAGATGGCAGACCTTTTTCTCTAAATTCATAAACTTCCAAACATCCCCAGTAGGAACGTTTAGACCAAATCAAAACTTTCTGCGGCTTGCATGAACTCAACCGAACTGAACCGGGACCCATCGTTTTTCCTTTTCACTCCACACTTCTGGCTGTGTTATCTCTTGGTGCATTTTCCTTGCTCCTGCCACCATTTTCTTTCTTGTTTTTTCTCCTAACAATGGAAGATATATAGCTATATATAGCAATTGAAAGGCAAATAGAAAAATTCTCCTGTTTTCCATCTCCCTGCCTCTGTGCCCCTCCACTGGTGTGGGCCATCAATGGCCAGTTGTTTCTGTGTAGCGTGTATGTGTGATTGGCACTCCCTGCAATTACCCTTTCCACAGCCTCTGCCCCCGAGCAGTGCGGCTTCTTGGGTTACTGATGGCCTCACAACAAACCTGACTTTGTTCTTTTAACCATCTTCTCTCAATGCCATCTCATTAAAGTATATTGCCAGTGAAAGCAGCCTTGACAAATGTCTTTCCACTTGTAACCTGGTCTGAAACTGCCTAACTCTTCTTATTGAATAGGCTAACTATTCCAAAATAAGGTAGTAGAGAAATGAAAAACAGCAGTTCATGGTATCACCTATGTGTTTAAGAAGTTGTAGTAAGCACAGACCACCAGCCCTTCAAATTCTTGTCCTGTTTAAATAATGAGACAAGCATAATTTCATTTTTTTTGTCCTTTGGTCTTTAGCATGAATTATGATAGAATACAAGATCCAGACAATGAGGGAAACAATGGATGGCTGAGAAGTACAGGGACAATGGGGACTTCAAATGTTGGGTCTCTTGTGGGAATCTTTGGAAACTAAAGCTTTTTCTTATTAATAATTCTTATTAAAAAGTGGTAAAAAGTTCTATGTCTAGATAGAAAGCTGTCAATAAGAGGTTTGTTAATGTCAAAATAATTACACTACTTACAATTTCAAATAGAGTGAATTATATCACTGAAGGCAAGATGTAGCCCCAACCCTGTCATGTGGTTCCTTCCCCAGCCCCTGGTTTATTCTCTAGAGGAATAGTAATGATGCAGAAGCAGAGCAGAGGAGTGGAACTGGCACTTCCCAATTTGGAACACAAATCCATTCCCAGTTACTGGTAGACAATGAGTGTGTCCACTCGATTCCTGAAATTTATATCTGGTTGTCTATCACATTCCTGCCTCTGAAGAGAAATGGCTCCCCCAAAGAAAGAACAAACAAAACTAATACTAAAATAAAACTATTTATTTTAATTTTTTAAGTTTACTTACTCATTTTTGAGAGAAAGAGAATGAGAGACAGCACAAACCTGAGCAGGGAGGGGCAGAAAGAGAGAGGGAGAGAGAGAATTCCAAGCAGGCTCCCTACTGTCAGTATGGAGCCCTATGAGGGGCTCGAAATCAAGAACGATGAGATCATGACCTGAGCTGAAACCAAGAGTCGGATGCTTAACCGGCTGAGCCACCCAGGTGCCCCAACCTTTTTTATTTTAAATAGGAGAAAAGGGAAAGAAGAAGAGTTTAAGGGACCAACCCTTTTGCTAGATATCAACTACTCTATTAATTAATTAATTTATTTGTAAATACTTTATGAGCATTTTCCAAGGACATTGTACAGTGAAATAGCTATAAGCATCCATTTGGGCTCAAACCTCTTAGACTTGAACTTCAGCTCCACCACTTTGTTGCTCTTTGACTTAGGTAGCAAGGCCACAGCATATTATTTAGACTCCCCAGGCCTCAGTTGCCACATCTATAAAATGGAATTGTAGATTAATTGTCATAGCCTGTATCCAGTGGTTAAAACAATACTTAAGACTTAGTAAGCACTCAGTGACTCTTAAGATTATTATTCCTGTATATGAGATAACTTTCTAAAAATTACCATACTATATTTCTGCCCTAAATAAACTTTATATGTGCACCTATAACATTCGTAAAAAACAAACACACAAACCAACAAAATTCACATACCCTTAAATCTCCCAAAAAGAACTGATGCGAAATGTGAAAGAAAGGAACTGGCTAATATGAACGCTTTATAAATAGATGAACTATTCAGGCTTATGACTCACCAGACAGCCTATTTCATGGCTGTGCTACAATTGACATAGTTTCAGTCCCAGTCTTTCCAAAGAATTGGAACCTGACATTAGTTGTCCCTACCCACTTGAATCTTTAAGGAGGCCGAGATGAATTCCTCCAGTTTGAATCATGCATGATAGCAAACAAATTTTACATACTTATATCTCTTAATTTTGCATCCCTATAACATACAGGGTTTTTTTTATTTTACAGATATGGAAATTGACACATAAAACGTCAGGTGCGTTGGTTCAGACCAGCATTACCATGTCCTATAAAAATCATAAGTATCTGTGTCTTGATTGTGAAAGACATATTTTTGTGTCAGTACAAGACTCACTCAGATGATGTCTCCACTGATAAAAAAATAAAATAAATAAAAGTACAAGTTAAAGGTGTCATTATATTCTCACATTAATATGCCTGAGTGAAGCTCAGAAGAGATAAGTAACTGATTATATGCTCAGCGACATGGATACTAGGATTCAAACCAAGAGCTTGTTGGTTTCGAGTCCCTGCTCTTTCCACAGCTTTAGGAGCCCTCTTCTCTTTGGTGACTTCTGTTCTCATGGTTTTCTAGGTAATGTGAATGTGATAAAGATGGCAATGGTAGAAATATCAGTATTTGCCAACATTAGCCAATGGGAGTTTGATGCTTCTACCAGAAGATGCAGTTGAACTGAAAGAATTTATTCAAGCAATCTTTTTTGTTATCTTTCTCGTCTTCATAAACAGAGACACGTTTGTCCCAAGATATATCTCATAACGTTTAAATTCAAACGTGCATTACAAAGACTATGCCCATAAACTCGAAGGATTAAATTGCACCTATAAATATTACATGTTTACATTTCGGTACTCTAAAATCTTTACTTACATTTAAAATTAACAGTTAATCACAAATTCAGCAGAGAAGGGGAGGGTGTACAAGATCTTTGCAGAGGTGGAAAGGACCTCTTAGAGCCAGTCATCATAAATCCCTGCATGCCCCCACCAGAAGTCAGATGAGAGCAGGCATCCTGGATCAGACAGGCCCAGTTTCCGTGTAGAATGTGGGAGCTACTGAATCTTTCTGAATTTCAGTTCCCTCACCTGTCAAACGGAATAATAATGCCTAGGCAGTTATGAGAGTTAAGTGACGTCACTTGCCTGGTGCATGGCAGTCACTTGTTGAATGTAGTTTGCCCGTGGTACTGGCCACTGCAAAAGCCTACCTGCAGACCAGACATTAAGTGTGATTTCCCACAAATAAAGAGACAGCTAGGATCACTTCTCTTTTATCTCTCCTTCCTAATTCATCTTTGTCCAAGCTTTGCCTATGTGCCCTGGCATACTCGCCTCACCTCCCTACATCCAGAGGTAGGCCTAACCACGTAGAACTTGATAATTAATCATTGTCGTGCGGTTGGCTTTCTGCTGCTCACTCGAACTGTCAACATCCAGATGCTGAACACTCATCTATTTATAATCAGGCCCCCTGACTCCATGAGAGAAAGCCTGTCTGCTGGCCTTCTCCATGGTCTGGAGACGCTGCTCCAGATCATTCCAGGTGGCTTGAATTCGGGGGAGTTGGGGGAAGGGTACGGTGAGATGTGAGGATAGTTATTGCTCCAACTTTGAAATGGCCACAAAGCAGAATGGTAACAAAAATCAAAATCACAAACACTAATGAGGCTCCCTAGTTGGCGCCAGCTCTATTCCTGTCACCACCCTCCACAGCCCCAGAAGAGAGTGGAGGATTATAGGTTTGGTGGAATCCTTGGGGCACATTCAAAGAGTTTGAGGTTTTGTTTGAAAGTCTGTTTGCAGACAGTAAAAATGGATTAAATTGCCTCTCCAACACAAAGAAATGCCAGGTCTCAGTAGAGGTAAGACACCAGAGACTTAAAGTGCCACTAGAAGCAAAATAATGAAAAGAGCCCAGATGCTGGACCATCTTTGCAGCCAACACTATATACCTTGTGTTTAAGAGTATCTACATTCGCTGTCATGGAAGGAAGCAAAGAGGTGATACATTTAATAACATGTCTTTTCTTCTTAAAAAGAAAAGGTTTATTTAAGGACTGTGGTATATATTACACATTCCCTTTTTTAAAAGCACAACAAAAAAGCGACTTCTTTTGTTTTATTTCCCATTACTACTCCCTTCTGTAAGATTCACATTCTTTGCATGTTTAATTTCCAGAAGCAATGTGGGTAGGTCAAAAATGCCACATTGGGGCCCAAAAATTACATGAATAATAAAGATGTGACTTTTTAATCTCTTGAATTTAAGAGATTAGACATTTAAAATCATTCTAAGAGGTTATTACTTTTATTCATGTTGAAAACATCAGATTATATATTTAGAGAAATATTGGTGAAAAAATTGTATGACTATACCAAGATCATGCTAATAAAAAAAGAATCATACATATGGTAAGGTATTGATGATTATCTAAGCTTTAAAGCAGTAACACTTTTGATTGATAGTACCTAACCAGAGACATGATGGGAAAGATTAATCACGTGAATACTTTTTTTCTTCAAATGATCTAAATCATCTTAATCCCACGCAAGTAGACCAGTAGCTCTTTCTAAGGTTGAATTAACATTCTCAAAACTGAGTTAAGTCAATATGCATAATATACATTGTGTATATATTTTGTTATATGTAGTTTTTTCAGCTTTGCCTTTCTTTATGTTCCCGTGTGTGTGTCTGCATCTGCACCTATGAGTTTATGGCCCGTCTGCTCTGTGACAGACAATGTGTGGAGCACCAAGGAAAAGGACATGGCCTAGTCCCTTCCCTCAGGCAGAACACCCTTCCTAACATCACAGGGGCCAGTGAGTGTGCTGTGAGAGGCTGGAGAGGGTACAGAGCTTGAAAGATAAGAGAAAACCTAAGGGAGAAGTGAGCGCTTAAATTGGGCTCTCCAAGGAATTTTAGGAAGTATCTTGTGAATGCTTTCCTCTTACATAGTGCATTATGTTTATTTTTTTTCTAATTAATAAGCTTTACCTCTTACAGCAGCTCTGGGCTTACAGAAAATTGAGGAGATAGAACAGAATTCTCATATAGCTCCTTCCTCCCCATAAAGTTTCCCTTATTATTAATGTCTTGCATAATTAATGTGATGCATTATTGTTATTAACCAAAGACCCTAGTTTACATTAGGATTCTCTTCTTCTATTGCACAGTTCTATGGGTTTTGATAAATGCATGGTGTGATGTGTTCATCATTATAATATCGTACAGAATAGTTTCAGTGCCCTAAAAACTTCCCGTGCTCCACCTTTGCATACCTCCCTGCCTTTCCCCAAACCCCCAGAATCCACTGATCTTTTCACTGACCTAGTAGCCTTCACTTTTCCAGAATGTCATATAATTAGAATCATACAGTTGATAGCTTTTTTCAAACTGGTTTCTTTCACTTAACAATATGCATTTAAGGGTCTTCCATGACTTTCCATTACTTGATAGACATGCTCATCTTTTCAAAGACAGAAAAGAAAAAAAAAGCATCATCCGTAATCCAGAGATAGAAATTATGAACAACCTAGTTCATTTCTTTTCATTATTTTTCATAGTTAGACAGACAAGCATATATGTATCAAATGATCGTACTGCCTAACTACTCAGAAATCCTTTCTGTTACTCAATAATTTATTAAGAATATTATATTGTTAAACATCAGTTTGTAAAATTACCTGTAATGGCTAAAGATTATTTCATTTCTAAATGTATCATCATTTATTTAACTAAGTCCCCGTTAGGGGCCTTAAGATTGTTGCAAATTTTATACTATTGTGTACAATACTATCTTTCTTGCCAAATATTTATTTCCACATATAATGATTTAATTTTTAATTAAGTAAACTCTACCCCCAACATGGGGCTCGAATTCACAACCCTGAGATCAAGAGTCACTCAGTCACTGACTGAGCCAGCCAGGTTCCCCAGTTTCCATATATACATGTTTTTAAGGGGAGAAAAGTCTAGAAATATTGTGGCATCGCACAGTGTATGTAATTTCCCAGCTTTCGATAGTGATAACCAAACTCTGCTCCAGAAAGTCTACAACCATCTCCACTCCCTCAGAGTGGAGAAACTGGACAAGAAACTGCTCATTTCTTTGCACCTCCTAAAAGCTGGGGAACATCCTTGGGGCGCCTGGGTGGCTTAGTCGGCTAAGCGTCCGACTTTCGCTTAGGTCATGATCTCGCGGTTCGTGGGTTCGAGCCCCGCGTCGGGCTCTGTGCTGACTGCCAGCTCAGAGCCTGGAGCCTGTTTCAGAGTCTGTGACTCCCTCTCTCTCTGACCCTCCCCTGCTCATGCTGTCTCTCTCTCTCCTAGAAATAAATTAAAAAAAAAAAAAAAAAAAAAACATTTAAAAGCTGGGGAACATCCTTGTAAACAGTGTTTACGTTATCAGGGTGGATAAAAGGTTAGGGAAGGAGAGAAATCATCTGATGATAAAAATAGCACGAACAAAGGCTTGAAGGTGGGTAAGCACAATCATGTTCTAACTATCAAGTATGCTAATGAGGCTGAAGTATAGGGAAGTGTGCCTGGAACAGTGTGTGCTGAGGTCTGAAAGGCAGATTTCACTCAGATTATGAAAATCCTTGATGCTCAACTGGAGGATTAAATATCTTGGGTAGACAAAAGAGAAGCCCAAAGATTTTTGAGTAGGGTCATGAACAAAGCCTTGTTCTTGTCAGATTATTTTGGTGGCAGCATAAGGGTAAACTGGAATTCTATGTTAAGGAATTCTGGGAGCCTGTTTAGAGATACTGAAATACGTGAGGCTAGGGAAACCCGACTGTTTTAAGGAGGCAACAATGTAAAGGAAGGGGGAAGGGTGACATAAAGAGCGGGTGCCAAGCAATGTTCTAGAATTTCTGTGGCCTCTTTACACCTTCCTATCCTCCACAGCTTTCTCTCAGACTCTTCTGCATCCCCAGCCGACAAGAATTCCCCACTCAAGGACTGTTGCTTTAACTTGGGGATTGGAGGACACAAAACAAAAAGCAATTTCTTTTTCATTTTGGAATTTCAGGTAATGTGACAAGTTAGGGAGGACAGCTTTAGGCAAAGGCTTTTAGGGGCATTCAAAATACACAGTAATTTTTAAGCCAGCCGAGCGTCTTTATGTGTTCCTAATCTCACCAAGAAATTGTTCCAGGTTTGAATTTAATTGTATGAGAAGCTTTATAAAAGTGTAAAGTTGAGGGGCACCTGGGTGGCTCAGTCGCTTGAGCATCTGACTCTTGATTTCCACTCAGGTCATGATCCCACGGTTCCTGAGATCTAGCCCCACTTCTGGCTCTGCTCTGACAGTGTGGAGCCTGCTTGGGATTCTCTCTCTCCCCCCTCTCTGCCCCTCCCCGGCTCATGTGTGTGGGCTCTCTCGCTCTCGCTCTCTCTCTCTCTCTCAAAATAAATAAATGTTTAAAAAAGCTTATATAAAGGTATAAAGTCAAAATCATATTTAGTTATGCAGTCAATAAAGCAGACCCTATTAAAAAGAATACAATTACCCCACACTGAGACTGCAGCCAAATTCTGGGATATTTAGTTACCAAGTCATGATAGCGGTCCCTCCTCTGGACCCTCTCAGCTTTTTGCAGAATTTCCCGACAGAAGATGAGAGAAGCTAGTTCAAGGGGAAGGGGCAGAGGAAAGGACAGTTTTTGAAGGAGCTAGTGAGTCATCCACCTTCCATGTCCAGCCACGGCTCAAATGCTTACTGGGACCCAGGGGAGAGTGCTTCACGTTGCCTGCCCTATTTGGGAATCCCTCTGCATATTCCTAATTGTAAAAATTGTGAGAATTCTGAAAATGTCCTTAATACCAAATTTGGAGTTATGTCAGTTTCATTAAGAAAAAAATCACACTGTGAGTACCCCATTTAATATTATCTTTTGAACTGACACATATTTTTGGCCCATTATAAATTACTTGCTTTTCAACAAGATTGTTTTTGTGTTCTCTGACTAATATGTGTGTGCATCTCCACGTGACTCTTTCTCTGTCTTTTTCTGTCTTCTGTTATATAAGATCTTACTGCTGTCTTCACCATGATCACACTTCGACAGTCAAAAAAAAAAAAAAGATATATTTCAGGTGTTTGAGATGAAGGAGGTTGCGTGAGTTTAACCTTCCTTGGTATCCTTGTGAGCTTTCTGTATTTAATACTTGTTTTATCTGAAGCCTGTGGAGGTTCTAAACTATTAGAAGACACACTTTCTGAGAACTACCTTTCTAGTAGCCTGAAGAAATATCATTGATGTGGGGCAACAAAGTTATTCTCTGTAATCCTCTTGATGTTGTAAATGAAAAAGAAGACGGAGCCAGCGCCATCTGAACTTTGGGCAAACCATTTGCTCAAAAGGATCATCAAAGGACCAAGCCCTGCCAAAATAATATTTTTTTAAAAAACATCCAGCAGAAATGAAAACATCGAGGAGCACGCACAAAAATGAAATTGGTGCAAATTAACTCCATTGTGATGGGACTGCGGTACAAAACAAACTCCCACCACAGCCTGGAAGGGAGAGCCACACAAAACACATTGAAGTTGTGGCCTCACAGTAGCCATCTTTTAACAGCTTGCCTTCTTCAATGCTTTAACCTAAAAAAAAAAAAGAAAGAAAAGAAAAGAAAAAGAAAGAAAGGGAAAAAGAGAAAGAAAAAGAAAAAGAAAGAAAAAGAAAATAAAAGGAAAGAAAAAAAAACCTACCCATTGTCATGCCCCTATTCATCCTTCATTCAAAGTCATTCACTCTGCATTAATTACCACTTTGTTCAAGGCACGTGAGCTCCCAAACACGGCCTGTTTTCAAAGAGGCACACTTCCATGCCTCTGCTATTTATATGCAGAGCCTGCTGAAATTTTCATCCCAATACTTTGAGATCCCCCTTAATTTTTGCATACTGTAATTGTTCATAAGAGAAAAAAAAAGACAAAAGAATGATTTCATGCTTCCGGGATAGTTGTTTGCATCTCTTTCATTTTTCTTTCCAGCTGTGACTGGCAGCAGTAGGTTCTTTAACAGGTGTCCTGCCTGCCCTATGATAATTTTTAACTTTCCTTCACTTTCTTTTATGTCTGTCATATTTATAGAGACGCTTTTACCCCTGTTGCCTGGTGCTGTTTCCCCACCCCCCCCCAACCTTTCTTATATCAATCTAATTTCTAGGTTTTTCCTAAATATGTCACAGTCCTCAGGGGCCATTTAGGGAGATGGGAAAGGACTGAGCCAAGAGTTCAAAATCTCATGCAGACATTTTTATGACACAGTAATTGGATCTCTGACACCCACTTCACTTTAAAATCCTATGGGTCTGATTACTCTTTTACAATATTGCTTAATAGGAAATTAATGCACACTTGACAAAAAGAAAATCTGCTCCAGTGCCTGTCCTCAATAGAAAGCTTTGATTTTCTGATACTATTTAAATATCAGAAGATTGATGGAACTGATTCTGCAATGAAACTTTAATAATTAAAACTTAATTAGGAAACATATTTGTGAGTCAATTCAGACAGTCATACAAACGTATAATGTTCCAGTTTATTCCTGCTAAAAAGTAGATATTAATGCTGTTTTATGGAGACAAAAAGAAAAACAATTAGAAAATTGTGTACACCTATAGAATTGTATATACTTATAAGAACCAATGGGTTCAGGCAGATTAAATAATTGAATACCACACTAGAGCATAGGATGCTAAACTTGGATAGAGAGCTCAGCTAGTTAGTTAGTTAGTTAGTTAGTTAGTTAGTTAGTTGAGAAAACTGAGGTCCACAAAGACTGTACTTGTTACTCAGGACTAGTGAAAGAGGGGTTCTGGTCCTATGATATCAATAGCAGCATATTTTCTGTGACACACCTGCCACGCATTAAAGTTTTGCAGTCTTTTACGGACACTTCAGCTGCATGACAGTGTTGTGTGTCACTGATCCCTGGCCCCATCACAGGACCATGAGCTCCAGTGTCCTAAGGGTATAGTCAACTTTCTGCAGTGTGGCTTACAATGCCTGAAATGCCTTTAAAAATGATGGTTGCTATTACTGCTGTTGTTACTGTTGTTACCAGTGCGGGGCTCCTTCCGGCATTGTTTAGCACATGGAAAGACCAGCCTTTTCCTTTATGCACATGGTTCTGTTTTGAAAGTTGTTTGCAGCCAATATATATACATATATATGTATATATATTCAGATAACAGATCACATGTATGAAGACAATAGTGTCTATGTCACTACCGTAATTAGAATCTCTAATAGGTAGAACACATTGGAAAGTATAAATTATAATGATAAGAGCTCAGAGTTGCAAGGGATCTCATAGATTATCTGGTTCAACTGCTCTCCCACTGACAGAACTCCCCCTAGACTTACATTAGATTTCTTATATTCAATAGTACAATATATCACAGCATAGACCCAGCAACAATTTGAAAGGAAATGAACCCTATTAGCCATTGTCACTGTTTACAGAAATGCTTATATTGTAAAGCACGACATAGCAGTGTAACTTCATATAATTATTTTTAATGCTTACAAACAACCTTGCAAGTTAAATATTCATATTAACTCTGGGATCCTCATTCTTCGATCAGGAGACAATGGCTCCAAAATTTTGAAGAAATGTGCTTTATTTCTTTTCCTTTTCCTTTCTTTTTTTCTATGAATGATTTCTTGGGCTCTATACTACTCATCAAAGGACATTCCCAATCTCCGAATTGATGTGCCAATCTCGCAACTCAAATGATAACCAGTTATTGAACCATTTTATAGACCCAAGGAATCTGAACTTCAAAATATAAATGAAATAAACCTCTTGACTCCTTCCAGGTGAAGTGTCACTTTATGATACGGCAGTCTTGAAGTAAATAATTTCAGTTTAATCATATTGACATTTACATAAGACCCAACACTAGGAGATGTCTGCTTTCAGATTATGGCTCTGTGAGTCTCTAAAGCCTTGGTCAAGTCATAACCCCTCGGAGCCTCCTTTCCCCACTGGTCAGTCAGATGGAGTGATTAGTAATCGTTTTGTATTAGAGTGAGATCAGTGCTGGGTAAGGAAGTGTGATACTGCATGTATACTAAAATGCATGATATAAAATTTCATCATTAATAATGATTCATGTATAAAATCTCTAGGGTTTAGGAGGACTTTTTATGAAATATTTTTAAAATGAATTATTTTAGAGTAATAAGTAACTAAGAATTCCTTTGCTCTGAAGAGGCACCAAAATGCCACTGTCATCTTTTGGCATCTTGAAAAGACAAATATTTAAATTTAGACTATTTCTCTCTCTCTCTCTTGCTCTCACTGTTGCTCTCTTTATGCTTTGTTTTTAAAGGCAACGTAATTATTAAAAATAAAAAGATATAATCACTCAAAGCAATTATGACTTCAATAGAGATATAATTTCATTCTTTGGTTTCTAGGCATTTAAGACTTTTAGAGGTAATCTGGTCAAGCTTCCCCTGTCCCCCAATCTGACTCATGGTGAACCTAGACTCTGAGAGAGAAAATGGTTGCCCAAATTCACCCAGCTCCTGAACTTGGAATTCAAGGACAGCTCCTCCTAATTCAAAATCCAGGGCTCTTTTTGCTACACCACAGGGCTTTGTTCCTATCATCAAGGACACCTGGAGGGCTTACAGTTTACTTTGTTAAGGCTATAAACTCCTAGTAAAAATGTTTGTCTTCAATTTCACACACCCTTCAGGATATCACAGCTGCCCCAAAAGCCCCCCAGGCAGCACAGACCAGACTAAAGAGACACCACTGTGTGTGTGTGTGTGTGTGTGTGTGTGTGTGTGTGTGTGTGTGTTTATGGAATGCAGTGAGGGTGTTTGGGGATGGCAAGGAGAGGAACTACATGAAAGATTTCTAACAAAAAACAAAAGCAAAAAGATTTCTCTATCTACTAAGAGCTTTCATTTTTTATTTTTCCTTCAAAGTTTATTTATTTATTTTGAGACAGCAGACAAGAGCGAGTGGGGGAGGGGCAGATAGGGAGAGAGAGAATCCCAAGCAGGCTCTGCACTACGGACCCTGGCTCAAACTCACAAATCATGAAATCACGACCTGAGCCAAATCAGGTGTCAGGTGCTTAACCGAATAAGTCACCCAGGTTCCCCAAGAGCTTTCTTTAATATCTCTATCAATACATCTCTTATCAAAATAATAAAATGAGTAATGCTGAAGATAAAAAACACAAACAGTGCTCTCGCCAGTGTGCAGTTCATGCCTCCTTTAGAGAGCACTGAATTCCACAAGGAATCACTTTTGATTACAATGTTTCTAAAGCAGGATCTGAACATCTGATTATTATTGTTGCTCAGGGATGGCACTATGTCATTTACACGACTACAGAGAACACATCACTTTTCTTGTCCCTAAGCGTATGGTTTAAGAAAGAGTCCGTTATGGCTATGTGTGTGTGTGTTGGAATGGAAAAAACAAATAAATGAAACAAAACAAAACAATACTTTTTCAGGAAGGTTTTAAAAGGATTCTGGAAGAGGACATCTAAATACAAAAATTTTAATTAGCAACCACTATAGGTAACCAAAAAGACATGCATTATTTTATACTCCAACCTGATCTTTCTCTGCATTTTGGACATTGAAGTTAAATAAGGTGTAAGCTCCCTTTTCAATACTCACATGTTTTTACTTCAGCATGTTTTTTTACTTCATGTGTTTACTCCAGTATTTGTCAACCTTATATAAGAAGTTTCTTTTGGATGCTTTTGGGAGGAAATTTTTGTTATTCTTGAACATAGCAAGTTTGGTCATTACTTGGAACTCTCTTCTGTGATAGATACTTGTATAGACATTAATTGGTGATTATGATGGTCGTTTTGGGTTACTAGACAGGGGAAGAGCCCTCTGTCAACTGTTTACCTTCGAAAATATTTTCTTATTTCCTCTTCGGAAGAGAATTTTTATTCATCAAGATTATTAAGCTCTTAAGGGAAGTATAACCAATCATTAATGTCAGTCTTCTGTAAAAATATTAGTTTCTAACATTGTATCTTTCAGGTAACTAAGTAATGCTAAATAAGACAATTTTCCCTGGTGTACCTAAATTTACAAAGTGCTAATAAAATGCAATCTTATTCTATTTTATGCAACAGTAGAGCATGGTTCCCACAGAAACAATGGATTCAGCCTAACCTTCCAATAAATGGGATCCAGGGTATATTTATTTATTTATCTTTTTAATGTTTATTTAGTTTTGAGAGAGAGAGAGCAGGGGAGAAACAAGAAGAGAGGGACAGAGGATCCCAAGCAGGCTCCGTGCTGACAGCAGAGAGTCCAGGGTACATTTAGATGTTACTATTGTGGAAGAGCAGCGCCCCCACCTTTTAACCCTCCATCCCAATCCCAGCATCCCACCCACTACTTCTTTTACCTTTCCCACAAACACTGTACTAAAACCATTACTTGTAATTCTAAGGAATATGAACTTGGTAATGACACGAATTAAAATTTTATAGTAAGTGTTGATACTTGTCTTTTTTTTTAAATGTTCATTTATTTATTTTGAGAGAGCAAGAATGGGGGAGGGACAGAAAGAAAGGAAGAGAGGGGAGAGTCCCAAGCAGTCTCAGCACTGTGAGATCATGACCCGAGCCGAAGCCAAGAGTCGGACACCTAACCAGTTGAGCCACCCAGGCACCCCAGTAAGTGTTGATACCTATCTTAATATTAAGAACTCCCAAAGAAGATTTAATACCATTAGTGATGTTTTAATTCTCTAACTTGAATGGTTGCTTCACATGTTTTATAGGTTTTATAACATATTTATGTTTTCTAAGTCCCTTTATATGTTTACATAATGAAAATTATAAAGTAACAAAAAAAATTAGAAAAATCTCTGTAGACAGATTTTATAATGACCTAAAGTTATCTGAAATGTTGCCTAAATGCCTTGTGCTTGAAACCAGATGAGTCCCAGAACTATCAAAACAAAGTAACTGTAAGTAAGAGCTACCATTTATTGAATGGCATCTGACACAGTGCTAGGTTCTCTGTGCGCTTCAGAGCTTGGGAAACCTCCCAGGTGAATGTTATTAGAAACTCCATTTTGCAGATTCAAAGACATTAAAGAGTTTGTTGAGAGTCACAGTGAGTCAACAGTAAAGCCACATTTAAACCCATCTAATTTCTTCTATAAATATGAATGAAAGTGGTTAATATAATGCATAAAACTATTTAGTATTAGTGTGTCTGAAAAAGCGTGAAGGGTTATGGCAAATACACTTATAATTGACTTGTGAGTATTTGATTATTTTTTAATGAAAAGAGGACAAAATGTAATTTTGTTTTCATCTCTTCATTTCTACTTTCTCCAGAGTATTTGAGAGCCAAGATCATTTTTACTTATATTTATATGCTTGCACCTAGCACATAAGAATTTTTATAACCAGGACATGTTATGAACTGTGAATTGCGAATTCAAGCACACTGCTACACTACTCCCTAAGGGATGGCTAAATATCCAAACACCCTAGGATGTGTAGGGGTAAATCAACAAAGAAAACTATTGTTAAAAGTGTTCCCAATGTTCAAGAGGTTCAAGATAAAAACATGCTTATTTTCTTCGGTTACCAGTTCTTACTATCTCCTTTAGCCACATCCTGAAAGATGATGGGGCTGCTAGATCTTCAGGAGGCTTCTCCAGGACACCCATATTTCTGGGTCACATTTTTGAGTGAGGCAGAGAAAGATACCAAGCTTAATCAAATATTTAGTCCTTACTGGTTTGGATGGCTCAGCCACATCTTGATTAATTCAGCATATTCATTAAGTAAGGTATAGCTTGGGGGTGCCTGGCTGGCTCAGTCAGTAGAGCATGCGACTTTTCATCTGAGGGTTGTAAGTTCGAGCACCACGTTATATGTAGGGATTGCTTAAAAATGAAATCTTTAAAAAAAAGGTAAGGTGTAACTTCTTCCTTGAAAAGCAAATTTACACCAACACCTGTCACAATTACCCTTTCACAGGATGGGACACATGAGGCCCCAACATGTGATCTTTCAACCTCTTGGGTACTTCCATACCTGGGACATTTTTTTTCCTCAGAAATGTGCAGCCCACGCTATTTGCTTGCGCCTTCCTCTTATTCTGTTTTTGTTTTGCACACATTGCTGTACTTGCGCTGAACACAGATAAACCCCAACTGCAAGCATGGCCTCTAGTCTGGCACGTAAACAGCACCTGGGAAGGAGATCCTTACAAGTGTTGCTCAACATGTAGACTTGAAGTGAGAGTGTTATTTTCATTATTAATCTGTGGATCCTGATTTGGCAAAACACATCTTTAAGGTGCATGTGCATGCTTACTTTTTTCCTGCCCAATTTCTGTGCATTCTTTTCCATTAGAGATGGTTCCATGATCAGACATTACCTTGTTACAAGAGGGTGGCCAAACAGAGTCTGGCTTGCTGTAACGCTGAAGAAATTGAAGGCAGAGATTAAACTAAGTGACCTTTTAAATCCTGGGGTTCTATGATTCTACGAGGAGGGTAAAGAAGAAGGTATTTATGACACTTGAATGATTCTAATACAGGTTGCTTTGGCAAAGGTTTATAAGGTTTATAAAATAGCATGAAATAGCATAATAACTATACAAAATTTTTCAAGCAAACAATTTACTAGTAGTGTTAATTAACACCTTTAATATACTTGGCTTCCATCATGAACTTGGGTTTCCACATACTGTTAAAAACCTACCATGGACTTTGCTGAGTGTAGTCAGATTTCAAGTAGAGGTTGAATGGAGTTCCATATCTATCTAATTGCTCAGTCATGTCTTAATTGTTGGCTGTGTTTATGACTTTTCTTTATGCTCATGTCTCATTAACGCCCTCTACTCACCATGACTTCAAGGCCCACTTGGAAACAAAATCCATTTCTTAAATGTTCTATGTTGTTAGGCAGAAGGCTTTCCCCATCTAGAATCTCAGTTTCTACATTTGAAACTGGGATGATATTTGACACTTATCTCAGTGAAAATCAAAGCAAGAATGCTTATTAAGGCTGGTAAAATCCATTTCTTCTAATCCTGAGTCTTGCACATCCCACAAGGCAGAGGACAGCAATATGGCTGAATGGGAAGCCATGGTCCTTAACTTGCTGTGTGGGCTGGGATAAGCCACCACGTCCCTCTTGGTTCAGGTTTCCTGTTCCCTAAAGGACGGAGTCAAATAAAATTGACCTCAAAATTCCCTTCTGATGCTCTTATGTTCTAACAATCTCCTGCCCTCCCCCATGAGGTCAATTTGTGAAGTAAACATCTGAATAGTGTCATCATTATTATTGTTACTCTATTTTTTTAAAAAGAAATCTCAAGGGATTTGTGGGATAAAAAATGCCTAGAGAAGTACTAGAAATTTCTATTCCAAAATGGCTGTGCCTCTTTCATCAGCCCTAACCTGGCTCTTGGAAACCTTTAGAGCTGGTGGCAGCCAAATGCTCATTTGATTCCCTTACTCTTGAAAGAGCTACTGGCCATCTATTTTTAAATGAAATAAAACTAATTTCATTTTGAGAATCCTTTAGAACATTTCATGACATTCGTTGAGATAATTGGGGACATCCTGGAGTGTCACAAAACCAAGGTTCTAAGGACTGAAGAAGCAAATTAATTTTTCTTTCTGGTTTTCTTCAGATAGTTTTATGTGTGAAAACTCAACTTTCTAAGGCTTTCATTATGTGTTTTGACTTTCTTTTCCTTGTTATCCTTTCTTCTCTTTATTTACTGCATATGGACTACTGCAGAGCTCATTAATGTATCTTTTAACCTAATTAGCTTTCTTCCAATGAAACAATGTTCCTCGTGCAGGGAATGTGCAGGTTTTTAGAGCCACGAAGAAGTCTGTGACCTTCTGAACCATTCCGCTGTCAGGCTGAGCAAAGGTGACTCATGAAACACTTGTCGAGGTCCAGGAAAAAACAGCTCAGCAAGACAGTGCCCTGTCTTAATAATAGGAAAAATACATTTTCAAAAAGTTGTGCTGGGTTTCTTTTGAAGATTCTGTTCATGGTTTTCAAGGTATCTGACCTAACCTGATTGAATTCTGGAATGAGCAGAGCTTTAAAAGAGGAAACCTGCATGCTGTCATGATGATGTGTTTATAGGCAAAGCCAAAACAGTTCCCAGGAAAAATTAAATGTACACGTCTAGTTCAGGGTGGCCCATTTAAAACTGAAGTCTCATAAAATTTAAGTCTGACTGCCATGTGACCTTTTAATCTGCCATCCATCCATTTACCTGAAAATGACAATTTCTTTGCTTACTTCCAGGTTCTCAGTGACTTCTCACTCTATCTTTCAGATTTATTTAATATTCAGTCAAACATTCATTCATTCATTCACTCATTCATTCATTCACCCCATTAGCCCTGAATAGACACGACTGCAAATGTAACTCTTTCACAAAATACTTTTTCATTAGCCAGCTCTGTTACTTTAAATAAATCATTTAACTATTCTAAGTTCCCTTTCCCTCGTCTGTTAAAATATGGAATAAGACACTATCTTTTATCAGTTTCGTTCTATAATTTCTAAACAAACCCCCAATTTATGGCATGGACTTTTATATCAACACATTTCATCCACGCTGAGAAACAAATAAAATGTTCGGCAGCTCTTTATAAACAACTCTCCCTAATAACTACACTTTTAATAACTGGCAATCCAACCAGCTTGATGAAGGTCTGACCACAGACATTTTGCCAGTGAAGGGGTCTAAGTGTCCTAGAAGCCCACAAACTTGATCCTCAGATTGCTTTAGTTTTATTTGCTTATCTTTTTAAGATTGCTGGCACTGAGCTCCCTGTTTAGAAGTAGAGCATTTAAGATTGGTACTTAATACTTACTTCTATGCTCTCATGTAATAGTCAGAACCAGACTGATGACCAGACTAAATACAGCTTGTGACAGGGTCAGCTGCTTGTCCCCAGTGCCCAGTCCCTTGCTTTTCCCTTTAGTAGCAGAAGACCTGAGTTTCAGATAAGCACTTGGCTGCCGAACTAAAGTCTGCATTTCCCAGACTTCTTTGCAACTAGGTACGTCCCTTGAGGCTGCATTTGAGCCAATGAGATGAGAGCTGAAGCGATGTGTGCCACTCTGGGTCATCTCTTCAAAGATGAAGCCACTTACCATGCATTTTCCCTTTCATCCTTGCTGCTGTCTGGGAAGTGGCGACAGCTCAAACAACCTTGGAAACAGGCATTAAGGGTGCCAGAGCTGCCCGTCAGTCATGAACCATTGTGCTCTAGACTGTCAGGAGAGATAAATAAACTTCTCATCTTATTTCTGCCATTGTCTTTCACAAATGCTTTGTTACCACAGCTTAGCGTCTACCCTAACTAACACCCCCTTAGTTCTGAGGTTAACAAAAGAAAATAATTTTAGAAGGAGATACAATTTTTAAATATTTTTAAAATAACACTTTGGGAGGAAGGTAAAGGGATGATAGATTGTACTGCCTTTCAAGTACATTCCAAAGAAGAGGGTGTCAGAAAAATTGGGAAAAAATGATGAGGTTCACTTAAGGGTCTCTTTAAAGTCACGGGGACTCTTAAGCCAGACGAGCCTTACAACACAAAGGAGTTTCTTGAATGTCAGATGCAAAAACTTACGATCACAGATTTTATTTTGTTCTCTTTGTGTTATTATATTCTTTTTCTTAAGTGGGCTCCACACCCAATATGAGGCTGGAACTCAGGATCTTGAGATCAAGAGTTGTGTTCTCTAACGACTGAGCCAGCCAGATGTCCCTTCGTTATTATATTCTTATACCCTAAGTAAATAGAGGTTTTGCAGCCAGGCGCATGTGAATTCTAATTACGCTTTCACCACTGCCTGGCTCTGATGTTGGGCAAGTCACTAAGCCACCAGAGCCTCAGTTTCCTCATCTATAGAACCGGAGTAGTCATAGATACTTCATTACAGAGTTGTGGCAAAAATCCAAATAATATATAAGCTCATATATAAGTACATACTGGTACATACTAGGTACATACTCAGCTGTTGAATAGGAAACTGTTACTATTATTGTCCTTCCTTGCCTGATAGCTTGACATTTTGCTACTATTGATCCAGCTGCAATCTCGTAGGCACTTTGCTCTCTAAGTGGGCTGAGTAAGCCTACCTCTGTAGATCTTTCTGCAGAGTGCCTGATTAAATCAGCAGTAAGTTCTTCACCCTCCGCGTGCCACCCATGCACACCGAAAGCAGGTTCATGGCTCCCTGCTTGTAGGGGAGCATGCTCTCACAGACATTCAGTAAGAGGCTTGGCACCAGTTTAGAACATGGTAAAATTATCTGCACAGGTCAAGTTCCTACTTCAAGTCTTGTTTGCAAATACAGATCCTCAGCCTCTGGGCCCCTCACTTCCATGCTTTCTGCTCCTGATCCTCCTTTGAGGATTATTTTTCAAATAATAACTTACCCAGCTCTCCAAACGCCTGCCTCAAAGGATCCTCATCTTTTTTGATGCACTTTTGCTTCTGCATCTTACGGAGCTCTCATTTAGAAGTGGGAGCATTTTAAATGCATGTCATGAAACATCTGAATCCTCTTACATATCTTCTAGGTACCCTTGAAATATTTTCGTGCCGGTTAAACAGCCTGTGCGGTTTCGTCAGAATCAGAACCTGCTTTGTGCTGAATTCAGAAGGTTTCGACTAGGATGATCTCTTCAGGAATCCAGAGTGGGGAGCTGAAACAAAGCACTGTGTGTCTCTGATTGTCACATTTGCCCAAATAGATCCACTCTTCATCCAGACTCAAATAAACCTCCACTAAAGCAAATAAAGATCATGACCTGTGTGTTCAAGCTCTTCTACATCGCTTACAGCATGAGATCTCCCTATTTTAAAAAATGTCTGCATTATATTTGAGATTCTAATAATGATGACATATTTATTACAACTGAACCCATCCCAGCTTTGCCCTTAAAATAGTGAGGATTATCTATTACCTGCCTCCTGCTTGCCAGACGAGGCACAGAATTTAAGGTTTCACATTAGCTAATCCTTAAATTTAATACTACAAATATGCTCATTTTAAAAGCAAAGTAAGTGAGGCCGGGAGCATAAGGTCACACACACAGTGAGTGGCTGAGGAAAGACTTAAACCCAGGTCTGTTAGTCTTTAAAACTCCTGCTCTCCTCAATATTTCGTCCTCCCTCTCAGACTAGGATTAGACAGCTCCGTTTTGTTTTACAACTGGAGCTCATGCCTCCGAATAAGCTTAGGTGGAGACCAAGTGCCTTTTCCTCTTGTCTTGCTGGAAATGTATGGCTTTGGCAGATATCATGCTCTTGGGGCAAAAGTAAAAGGAGATTTTTGTAAGTGAAGCATGTTTCTTTTCTTTTCTTTTCTTTTCTTTTACAGATATGATGGGGAAAAGAAGCTTAATGGAATTTAGTGCAAGTTCAGATTGTTTAAAAATGTACCTTTCCATGTTTATGTGCTACCTCAGATACGCAAAAGGTGTCAGTTTCCCTTAATGAATGGAAGTTAGAGGGAATGAGTTTGTCAAATTAATTCCCCTTCTCTTCTCTACCCCAAAGATCTCACTGAATAACCCCTCACACTACATCTTCAAAGAACTCCTGTGGATTTCAGGGGAGTAGCAGAGCCAGGGAGCTCCTCGCACCTCTCCCCATGCCCAGGAAACCTCAGTGCCTCCGGCTCAGTCTACACGTCCTTCCTCACGGGCGCTCAGCAGACGATGTGCAATTTAGGGCAATTACTTCACTAATGTTTCCTGCCCTTCCTCCTCACCCGCCCCCAAATTCCCACTGAACCCACCCCTTTTCCCCATTTACATTTTTCAGATAAAGCAGCTGACAAAACCTAAAAGTGAGCTGAAGGCCACACCAGCTTGCCATAACCAGGAGGGCAAGGCCCACCTGACGGGCTACAGGAAACACTCAGCCCGGAGGGTGGGAGTGCCCACCGGTAAATTCTTAGAAAAAGCACGCAACGGGGGGCTGCAAGTCTCCAGTCTGTCATCACAGGCCCTAGGTCCTACAGCCGAGCTGTATGTGAAAGAGCAGTAAGGGGAACATCTTATCAATTGGGGGTTTAAAACCACCAAACCTATTATACATTTTTGGGAGAAAAGTCCTAGCTAGAGGATACTTAGGAATGTTATAATTTATTAAAAACTGGTTAACATCTAAAACATCCCTACTAGAAAAAGAGAAAGTAAAGATTTGGAAGATCAACTGGGAATATAGTAAAAACAATTATAGTCATATACAGACTGTAACCATTTTAACTCAAGCTACCTTCCCCAAATATAAGTTACTAGTATTTTATACTGAATAATTATCCCATTTAATAGTGGTAATGGTTTGATATTTACAGCGTTGTACTATTTTCAAAGCACTTTTCTATATGTAGTATCTTTTGAATGGTTTGGAACCTTAGTGTTTTACATGGATTATTCCATTGGATCCCTCAACTTTATGAGTGAGACAGCATTATTGTCATTTCATAGATGGGATAATTGAGGTTCGAATGACTCTCAATATCTTAAAATCTGTTACTGGCAGGCTAGGATTCCCTTCTTCCATGCTGTTCTTAGTCCCCTCAGTGCTAATGATCTACTATTACTAAGTCACACTGAACAGGATAGGAACATTTTTGAGTAACATATCAACAATATCTACACTCTTCTCTTCATCATAAAAAGAAAACCTAGGTGTTTCAGTATCTTTTCATACATACTCCATACTTTCAAAGCCCCAACCAAGGGCTTCCAAGTCTTAGTGCTGGATAGACTCTCTGATTTTTTTTGTTGTTGTTGACAGCCTTATCTTCCATGTGATATTATTGTGTATGGTCCATTCAGCCATGACATTGTTGGTAGAATGAACCAATCTTAGGGGCGCCTGGGTGGCTTAGTCTGTTAAGCGTCCGACTTTCGCTTAGGTCATGATCTCGCGGTTCGTGGGTTCGAGCCCCGCGTCGGGCTCTGTGCTGACTGCCAGCTCAGAGCCTGGAGCCTGTTTCAGTCTGTGACTCCCTCTCTCTCTGACCCTCCCCTGCTCATGCTGTCTCTCTCTCTCTCTCTCCTAGAAATAAACAAAACATTAAAAAAAAAATAAAAAAAAAAAAGAATGAACCAATCTTAGATTGATGTGTCTTCTTTCTGCCCAAGAGGAAAGGGGTCCTAGGTAAGGTTAAAGCCCAGAGCTTTGCTCCGAGAGCCAGAGGACAAGCAGGTTCATTCTGCTTTTGTGTAATGGAGAAGCTTCTTATAACAGGTGGGGTTTGAACTGGAGTTCGAAGAACAGAAAATTGATAGTTTTAAAAAAAACACGCACATTGACTTCACTCTTCAGTGAAGACCTATGGCTAAACAAATCAACTATAAGATATCTGTTTTAGAGGTGCCTGGGTGGCTCAGTCTGTTGGGCTTCTGATTTCAGCTTAGGTCATGATCTCGCAGTCTGTGGGTTCAGGACCCACGTCAGGCTCTGTGCTGACATCTCAGAGCCTGGAGCCTACTTCAGATTTTGTGTCTCTGTCTCTCTCTGCCCCTCCCCTGCTCACCCTCTGTCTCCATCTCTCTCTCTCTCTCTATCTCTCTCTCAAAAAAATAAACATTAAAAAATTTTAAGATATTTGTTTTAAATATCCAAATATGTCAAGCTAATTCTTTTAGGTATCTATTTTCATCCATAAGATACAGATACTAGTCAAAAAGTAAAACTAAAGTAATTAAAAGGCTTTGAGAGCTTTATTTATGTAGTTGATTGGTATTACCCAAACAATTCCTTCTATGCATTGCTACTTGCAATTAAGGTTATAGAGCATTTATTTGACTATGTAGTTACTATAGGGTTATCTCTAATGTACAAAATATTGTAGAAAGATAAAAAATAAGTGGATTTCACTCTATGTGTTAAGTATCAATTTTGGATAATTTAGGCAAGTTGTTCTATAGAGTCTTGTATACTGAGTCTTATTCTGTCCTCATTGTCATCTCTATAACCTCCATCTCTAGTGAGGAGCATAGACTCCATGTACACACCCTTATATGTGTCTCCCTATCTCTTCAAAAATAATTTCCTTTGATTTAAAAAAAAGTTTATCTATTTGTTTTTGAAAGAGAGAGAAAGAGCCTATGGGAGCAGAGGGGGGCAGAGAGAGAGAATCCCAAGCAGGCTCCACCTGTCAGCACAGAGCCTGACTTGGGAGTCAGTCTCTCAAACAATTAGATCATGACCTAGCAGAGATCAAAAGTCAAAGATGCTTAACTGACTGAGACTCCCAGGCACCTCAATTCCTTGGATTTGTGTATTATTTACATTTTAATATTTCTTGTATAAAGTCAGCTTCTTTAAGATGAGATTATTGAGGGGCGCCTGGGTGGCTTAGTCAGTTAAGCGTCAGACTTTCGCTTAGGTAATGATCTCGGGGTTCTTGGGTTCGAGCCCCGCATCGGACTCTGTGCTGACTGCCAGCTCAGAGCCTGGAGCTTATTTCAGACTCTGTATCTCCCTCTCTCTCTGACCCTCTCCTGCTCACGCTCTCTCTCTCTCTCTCTCTCTCCTAGAAATAAATAAAAATATTAAAAAAAAGATGAGACGATTGAAATGAATGGTTTATGTTTTTTATATAAAACTTTCTTTATAAAGCACCATATAGTCTGCTCCAATTCGAAATTGAGGCATAGGAGAGTTTATTAAGATGGGAATTTCCTTGTCTAATTCTCCCACTGACATGCTGCTCTTTGGTGTTCTCCTTACCTTCCTTTCCTATCTCCTACTGTCTCTTTATTTTTTATTTATGTTTTTGTTTTATTGTAGCTCAGATTATAGTGAATTCCTTACTTATCTCTCTCCCCAACTAAATTGTGAGGGCCTTGAAGACAGAAATCATGTCTTATTCATTTTCTTCCATACCCACAGCTGCATTTTACACTGTTATTTTGGCTAAAGACTAAGAATTTAATGCTTTTGCATTAATAAATACAAAAGTCTAAATTTAACAACTGGAAAACTACTTCTAGATAAGCATCATGGTACCCACAGAACAAATACCCAATAACTGTCTGTTGACTGGAATGTTGGCTAAATTACGCGTTTATAGAGTGAATTGTTGAAAGAGAACATTCTTTGTTCTTTCCTAGTTCAGCTACAGCACAAGCTAGGGAAGTCCAAAAAACAAAAACAAAAACAACCAAACTGTCTCTTCCTTTGTTTCTGTAATATTTCTTCTCTGCTAATTATAAACTCATGAAAAAGGGTTTCTTGCCTTTAAGAAAGTGGCATTGCTTTTACAAAGATAGTTTCATTAATCTTTAAACAAATCCATTTTATTAAGTGACGTTCTCATGTAAAGATTGGGAAATTTATGCTCTGGTGGCCCAACTCTTTGAGCTTCTAAAAGATTATATATCCTGTGTATCTATGGAAATCCTCTAAAAATCACTGCAGACGATAATGAATAACAATTTACATTTGTGATCAGTCTACCGTTTGTATATTGTCTGCATATGTAATAGTTTTTAGTCCTCATAGAAAATTTGTGAGTTAGGTTTTAATTTTGTTTTCAGGTAAGAAACTCATGAGGTGAAATACCCTCCCCAAGGTCATGCAGCTAAGATGCAGCTGAATTAAGTATGTAACCCCTGTCTTGTGACTCTAAATCCAGTGCTCTCTTTAGTGCCATGCAAAAACGGAACAAGTACTGGGCTCCTCCAAACTTAGGAAAAACAAACAAACAAAAAGGCTCTGTAGAATAAGATGGGTTGAAAATACAATGAAACTCTTGAGATAATGCTGCCTCCCCTTGTAGGGATGTTAGAGATGGAGTAAAGTCTTGAACAATGGAGTGGATCATGCATGTGGGGAGAAAAGCCAGCACAAGAAGTCAATACAGAAGCATCCAAGAGGCCAGTACAAATCCAGAATCTCCAACAAGATGATTAGGAACAAAACCCCAGGGGCGTCTGGGCCGCTCAGTCAGTTAAGCATCAGACTTTGTCTCAGGTCATGATCTCACTGTTTGTGAGTTTCAGCCCCACGTTTGGCTCTGTGCTGACAGCTTGGAGCCTGGAATCTGGTTCAGATTCTGTGTCTCCCTCTGTCTCTCTGTCTCTCTCTCTAAAAAATAAATTAACATTTTAAAAAAAAGGAACAAAACCCCAAACAAACTATGACCTTGTTCTAAAATGTGCTCCATCTGGAGGGGAGTTTGAATCACAACCAAAACCCAAGGAAGATTGTGATTGGACCAGAGAATGGTTTTGGTATTCTCAGCACTTTGCACAGTACCTAGCATTGACACTACTGAAGGTACATTATAAGCGTAGATTTTAACCAATATAACTGAAATGAGTACGGGAATTCTGTGCATATGAAGGCTTCGATGTTTCAGGCCTTCGAGTCCAGAAAGGCCAAAACAGAGAGACACATGGACAAAACCTACAAATCACAAATAGCATGGTTAATGTAAACATGTTCACAAAATCCTGAAAATAATAGAACAAAAGGGAATCTTTTAGAAGTTGAGTAAGAAGTACAGATCAGGCTCTGTAAGAAGTCCTCTCTGCATCACTTCATGTGTTACTTATGTATATGTAGGTAATATGTTTCAGAAGTTGGCCCAAACTGGTGAATCAGAGGGATAAATTGTTCCTAACAGAGATTAAACTGATTCAAACCTTTCCGATATATTTATTCCTTCATTCTGCAAACATTTATTGAGTATGTAGTATGTATCAGACGCATACAATGTGCTAGCAATGCCACAGTGAACAAAAATTGCAATTCCCAGTCTCTTGGAGCTTGTAGTCTGGTTGACATGTATGAGAATGATGGACTCATTGATATGTCCTCTGGGCCCTGAATAGACATTGGGTTAGATCTTCAACTGAAACTTCTATATGTCTTGCTTTTCCCCCTCTTGTTAACTCAGAGCAAAAATTCAGGGAGCAGTTGATGTTGACTGGGAGGAGGCAGTGGGGAGTTAGCACAAAAAAGCAATAATAAACTATTCACTGCGGCACAAAAAGACAACAGAAAGACCTGAGACCCCTGTAAGCATCAATAGTGGAACTTCAGATTAGATATAGTCAACGGCTACATTTTTCAAGCTCTCTGACACAATCTAAATTCCAAATATATTGATTAAGCAAGTAATAAGGTAGAAACTGTGGTATAACAATTAATAAATATCTGTATCCTTTAGTGTACATGTATTATATACCAAGCCCTGACTTAAATACTTTATGTTTATTATTGCCATTAATCTTCAAAACAACTCAACAAGATCATTTTTATTACTATCATAGTCGTGATGATGTGGAAGCTAAAACTCTGGGTTGTTCTTTAATCCAAGGTAAGCCCTACCTAGAGTAAACTAGGTAAGTAAATGCTGAAGTCAGGATTTAAAACTAGTTTTGTCTGATTCCAGAGTCCATGTTAATTAGAGGCAGCATTGTCTCTGAGTCCCTGCCTTCAGTGATCTTAGTTTTCTAGGAAAGAAAGATAATTTAAAATGCCATTTTCAGATTAGTAATAACGGCTACCAGTACGGCAGGCATTGAGTTACTATGGGGACACGAGGAATCATTAAATCCAGCTTTGAGGGTAAGAGGAGGCAACACTGAAGCCAAGTCTTGAAGAGTGTGCAGACATTAACCTCCTAAAGAGAGGAAGGAAGGACCATCTAAGAAGAGGAACAGTATGTGCAAGGATACAGAGGCAGTTCTGGGGAACTGCAAGTACCAAGGTCATGATCATCAGTAACCATCCAGCCACCATGTGACACAAGTTGCAAAATGCTTTCAAACAAATACCTTGCCCCTGCTGGGATACCGCATGAGGGCCCATGAGGACTCTGTTCATGCTTATGAAATCTGATGTAAGTTTTGTGGGAAACCCTACTCTTTACACTGACTCACTGCACAGAAGCAGTGGAGTCCTGGTTACCCCAGGGCAATACAGCTTGGGAGGAGAATATGCTGACACATGGCCAGTACAGGCTCATCTGTGGTCATTCTGCTGTCTGTGACTGCCTAACAGGTGGTCATTGGCTATCCTTCTTTGTCACTAGATGCCGCTGGAATTCTTAGACTTTGGTTCTGCATCACAGCATACATTTGAATGAAGAAAAATAGACTGAGTGACCAAAAAAAGCCAGTTTTACCCTTGCTTGTCAAAACATGCAAAATGTTAAGTGGGGCAAGCAAAACCATTGGATTTGAGGTAAAACCATGAAGGAAATGAACTCAAGTCTTTAAACTCTACCATAAGTGTCTGTCTTGTGGCATCTTTCCCGGGGCCGTTATTTTAGGACCTGCATTTGTTTTCAAGTAGTGTGGACTTGGTGTCATTGATCAGCATAGCTTTATGCATTCATTACTCCATCTTACAGGGAGAAATGAAAAGAAACACAGAGACCTGGATTCAAGCCTTGGCCCTAGGACTTACTAGCTGTGTGGCCTTGGGCAAGTTGCTTATCCTGATCTTTAGAATAAGGATAATAATGCAGACTTTGAATGACAGACTTGGGGATTAAAGATGTAATGTATGTAAAGCACCTAGTCTGCCCCTCTGTAGGCATTCAACAAATGGTAATTATTATTATGATTATATTGACATTTAAAGGAGAGCTTTTCAGTGACTTAACTCAAATTTTGACTAATGGTGGGAGTTTGGGGCTATTGGAGAGAGAGATTTTTTAAAGTATTGATTATATTCTGAATCAAACAAGAGTTTAAATTCACTAAGGACTCTTGTCATTGAAAGGAATCCTATAGTTAAATCACTGTGTTTCTGAGATAAGAAATTTGCATCCACTATCTGATCAGTATCAGTAAATTTACAGGAACAAGAGAAAAGAGTACTGAAGGCGAGACTCCCAGGAAAAATGCAGTCCATGGATAAGCAACTCTGGCAATTAATGATGTTTTATAACACCCTGAAGCTTTATTGCTATGGATCAACCAAGTAATCTAGTACTCTAGTGCAAAAAGCCAAGCTTACCAATTGATAGGAGAGAGGGAATGTTTTTACTCTTCTTCTAAAATTGAGTGGGCTAGATATTCATGTTTGATTTATTCAGTTGTCTGTCGGTGTTAAAGCAGAGTATTCAAGAGAGGCGCAATTGTGGAAAGACCTTTGGGCTAAAGACTTGAGTTTTAATTCTGACTGTGTACTCGCTAGTTATTAGGAGTTGGGCTTAAAAAAAGTGAAGCAGATAGCTATCCCCTTCTCATTGGGATGGAGGAGGGGAGGTCCCCAGGAGTTTTACTTCTTAGAAATGAAGTGTGATGAACCTTATTCTCCCAGCACTCGCATTTATCTATGGCTACAAGTTAGGTAACTCTGAAAGTTTAATTAAAATGTTTAGGCTTATTCATAAAACCCAGTACTTGTTGGGCACCCAGTTACTTATATGTCTTAAATTTAAAAGGCAATGGAACTTGAGTTTTCAAATGTTAAGTACAATAATAATCAAACTATTCCCTTTTGATAATTACATTTTAGGTCTTAGAAAATATTATGGGGGAGATTGCTATCTTAGCCTTCTAAATTTAGAACCCTACAATTTTACCAGAAGATCTAACAACTGCCAACCAGGGTGTACTTTCAATCTGTCTTAAAGGAATTTTGCTTAATTATGGAATTCTGAAAACAAAAACATGCTTTACACAAAAATAAATGTTCTAAGGGTCATATAAATAAGTATTTCTTTCGTTAAATGAATTTAAGGGCTTCATTTAAGGAAACATAAATCACTTACCTTATTTTAAACCATCCATGTTTCCCCTAATGGTGTTTACTAAGTCTGAAAGGCATTTATTTAAAATAAGTAGAGTAACTTGTACATTGATTAAACTGCCTATCTCCTTAGGCAGATCATGGAATTGCAATTTTGTATATAGATTTGAAGAGAGCATCAATTAAAGATATAGCTAGGCTGAGTCAGGTGCTCATCAGAAGAGATGGGATTAAAGATCGGTTAAAAAAAAAAAAAAGAAACCCCCAAGTATGCAAAACCTAAACGCAATAATATAATGAAAGCACAAAATCAAACCAATTGAGATAAAAATGAAGCACTTACCTAGTATGATCACCTGAAAAGCGTGACAAATTCCTGCAAATTGCAGGAATTCATATTGCAAAGTACTCAGCAATACTTCTGTGTAGTTCTATAGAAAGCCCAGAAAATCCTGTAATATCTTGCAAAGTGCTCCACAGGTATCCAATACTTTTGAACTGATATCATTCTACCTTCCTCAGTGGGTCCAAATCATGTAACCACTGGTCTTCAAGTGATGAAAAGGTAAACCCTGGAGAAATGGAGGATTGGTTTTCAGTGTTGAGGATGGGCTAGAGATCAAAAATCTACTACTCAGAGGTACCCTGGATACCAAAAAATACAAATAAAAAAAATGTCCCTTTGATTATTTTTTTAAAGTATTTGCTTCTAAAACAGACAGAATCCCCCAACCCCCCAACCCATATTTTAATAACCCAACAATGGAAGAGAAATATTTGACAGAGGGTGTATTGGATGTTGATGATCTCCAACTGCTTCCAAATCTGCATAAATAGAACTCCAACAAATCCCCACACAATGAACCTACTGAATGGGGCTCTATTTATCTGCCGCTGACGGATAAAAGGCCAAGCCAATCCTATTGACAGTTAAGTCTGTAGCTTCCAACATATCACTGAGGTCACTAACCCATCACTACAGGACAGGCTGACATAAACAACTGATGTACTCAACAAAAATTAGGGCTCAAATCAAATCTCTGCTGAAACCCAATTTAAGAAGTGCTCAGTTTGCAGTTTTGGTTGATCAAATTCAGAGATGCGATTCGATTCATATTTCAGTAATGAAGATCAGGTCTGGGAACTGATATGTTGAATGGTGTATTTTTCCATTTCTTCTCCACATAAAATATTCATGGATGCCATGTTCTACAGTGTACTCTGACAGTGTAACAGCTGCCAAAAACCTGGTACCTGAGGCCACTTTTACATCAATAAATTATCGAAGGTTACATCTGTAGCAAGATAGCTTTATTTGGCCACGCAAATAATACCAAGGTACGTAACACAGTTATCCCAGCTTTTGTTCCCTTGAGGGTGGACTATTGTTACACTCCATGCTGCAAAGCATGCTGGGAAGCTCCAACCAAGATGTAAGGAGGAAAAATATTTGCTTTTGTGTTCTATTAGAAGCAGTATGATGTTAAGGAAAGGTCATAATTTGGAGTCAAACATCAGGAGCTGTGTGAAAGTGACCAGATGATTTCAACTCTCTGAAACACAGTTTGTCCATCGTTAGAATAAGAATGTTCTTCTACCTCCCTGCAGGGTCATTGAGATCAATAAGTAGACAATGTCTCTAAATGGTCAGCCACATGATGGACCATCAGTTTATGTTATTCAGGGTGCTACCTTCTAAGAATGGTATCGTGTAGTACTAAAACACCAAAGTATTGCATCTCTCACAAGTCCTGGAGAGCTTCTGTCTCCCTTTAGGAAAATTGGCTGAGTGTAGAGATTCAATTTTCTGGAGCTGAAGAAGCTGGTTTCACGAATGGACAATTTGTCTTTTGGTATTCTCTCTGTCTTTCTCCTCTCATCTCTCAGAACTCTGAATATCCTCTTCCTCCTGTGTAGAGGAACATCCTAAAATATATGGGGCGCCTCATAGTTCTATAGGTCTACTAAAGACCTATAGAATAAATAAAGCCACTAACTATCTAGTCCAATATTAGTGTTAAAGGCTTTGCATTTTGAAAGCACTTTTTCAAACTTATCACTAAGGTCTTTATTCCATATATACATATATGGAATATACATAGAGAATATATATATGGAATATATGCAATATATATATATATATATATATATATATAGAAAGAGATCATTTAAAAACAAGGTTCCAATTGCTCCAAACTGAGGCAGAACCTCTTAGACTCCCCCAAAACACATGTCCGTGAGACTCTTTGCATGATATACACCCTTGCAAACTAGATTCATTCTTTTGTGTCTTTGAGGTATTTTTTTTTCTAAATTCAATTAGAAAAAAACAGCAATAGCTAAATTCATTGTTTCTGCTGTGTGCCAGGTATGAGTCTATTCTCTTTACAGACATTACAGCTAATCCTCACAAATCAGGCACTTTTAAACTCAGTCAATAGATTTTGAAATTGAGGCTCAGAGAGGATAAGTGGCTTGCCTGTGTCCACAAATCTGAGGAATAGAAATCTAGCTCAGTGTGGCTTCAAATTCAGCTCTTTTTGCTACACTACACTACACTGCCTCCTTGAATCAATTAGTACATTACATTGAAGTGTAGTCAGTCAAGGGATCCTCAATCTTACTTCCTCAACCACTAATCCCCTTTGTTGAATGCATCACCCTGATCCTGCCCGGTAAAGTAAGGAGGAGAAAGTAACAGAGGAGTCTGACCTGGTTGCCAAGAAAATTATCTTCTCGGTATCCAAGAGACCAAGCACACCAGGTGAACCTACCAGGCTCCCATAGCCTGGCCCTATGTTAGCAACAGGAAGCACAGATGTTTTCCCGTTGATATTTCAAGAAGGGCCTCCCCTGACCCCACAACAATGTAGGTTCCTGCATAACGTGCAGTAAGACCTGACCACCACAAGATAACCTCAAAGCTCAGTTTGGATCACAGAGCACACCCTGGCTCTTTTCCCTGCCTGGCATAGGTGATGCCTTTCAAGGGTGAGGTCTACAGTGAGTCAGAAATGATTTAAGCCCTGAGGAATCAGACTGAAGGGACAAAAGCCACCGTTTTTCAGGAGCTGAGTGTTTTGTTTGTCTAGAAGATAGCATCTTGGAAAGCTCCCGGCCTCATGCCCATCACCCCTCGGGGGGTGCACCATGAGTTCTGTCCTTCTAAAGAAAGAGGCCAAGTTCTGACTCACTTGATTTTCTGAGTACATAACTGTGGTTTCCATCATGCCCCTCACTTAGTTACCGCCTAGGTCAAATGCTTGCACCTCAGGAGTTTGGAAAACACATCCTAAGGCAGTGTGGCCTCAAGCTAACAAAAGTAACCTCCACAGTAGCACATCTCTTACGCTGCCAACTTGCCCAGTATTTGACTTAAGTGGAAATGGCTGTTCATTGGCAAGCTTCATTAGTGAAAAATGTTTCAGCAGTTCCATTTAACAACCTGGAATGTCCTTTGGAGAAGGCCGAATTAATATGATTTTTACCTTTAAGAAGCTTAGAAACATAGCTGCCACTAACTCAATGATTACATTGTACTGCCAGCAACAATTCAATATTTTTTTCTCGCCTGAGGGTTACAACACATTTGCACCATGGGGAAGCTTTTTCTCTTTACATCTCAAAACTGTACCACAAACTCTTCCTTTATTCATAACAGCGAGATCTCCAGCTGAGATAGGCACTTTTGTATTGCTCTAGATGACAGTTTTCTGTGTTCTTTCCAAGCACAGGGGGGTTAATAAACATATCTGGCAGGCCTTCCATAGCTGGAGGGCCCAGGATGACACTGTGTGCAAACAATATGCTCACACTGGAGGGAAACAAGTTTATTCAATTATTCAATTAATAGATTACAGTCAAGATACTTGTTATCCTACAATGAAAAATGGGGCAAGAACTCCAAGAATTAGGGTAAGTCCGAGGATTAGCAGCAGCAGGCAGTATGGCATATACAGACCATGAAGGTGTGGCTAAATGCATGAAAATGTACCCCCCAACCATCCAAACACACACACACACACACACACACACACACACACAGAGGCACACACAGGCACACATGCACAGATACGTATAAACTTGTGATTGTACCCTTACAGCAACTCAGACTCCAAGAGCCTAATATTATCAGGGTCTTAAACACTTTTAAATAGTTTAGTATATTTTAGTTCTGAGTTTGGATCTTGGAGGGGGAAAGGGGAGGTTGATGTCAGAAGAAGCAGCTCTATATTCTGGTCTCAGAATTCTATGAGAATTCTGGAAAGTGATGTTCATAGACTTTTCTCTGTGAAAACTAAAAGTATGTTTGCAGGGTTTCATGCATAGCTGACTTTCTGTTTCAGGGCAAGACCTTTCCTTGAGGCAGAACATCTTAGACTGTACTCCGTGCCAGAACTTCTCACTCTGAAACCAAGAATTGTTTCAGAGTGAAGTTTATCTAGTGTGTATAGACAGTTAAGATCTCATTAATAAGAAATAAACCACGACACTTAAATGTGTGATTTGGGACAGGGAGCACACTTTTATTTCTGTCAGGTTGGTACATTATGTGGATACAAAACCACTTGGAGGAGAGAGGAAAGGATAAAGCTGGAAAGTTACCTGGGGAGAAAAACTGGCAAGGACATTGTGTGCTTGATGGGGTAATTCTGATTCCTATTATACCATGGGAAATGGGGAGCTATTGAAGGTGTTTGTCCTGAAAAGCCATTTTTCTTGTGTTCCTCCAGTGTATTTTTTAAAAAGTCCTTGTTTTATTTTAGAATTTGTAGAAATAAAGACTTGGGACACAGTGAGAATGTACGAGTCACACTCTCTATGAAATGGTCATGTGGTTAGCATTCCAGGAAGCCCACAGGAGTACTACTGTTTCAGTACAGATCAGAAGGGGAGCAATTCTGTAGGTGTTTTAGTTCGGAGCTCTTCCCTATCTGTGGGGATATATATACCCTTCAGTTGTGCTATAAATTTGAACTCAAAGTAACTGGAAAGGTTTCTTTTGATTATACTGTGGTACCTAGGAAACCATTTCCAGTTTACGGAATGGAAAACAAAGCCAATGAAAATATTAAAAAGTCTTCCCCAAATGACTAAGGAATAAAATACGAAATCCATTTCCAGATAGAGAAACCTCGTGATGCTTTCAGGAGAGATTGAGAATAGCCCCTGGGCATCTTTCTTTCCTCTGTGAGCTTTAGCCAGGTGGGTGGGTAGACACACCATTCTTCCAGCAAGCAAGTGGGCATAGGAAGTTAAGCAGATGGTTTATTTTAGCTGCTAGGGGAGCTAGCCAAGGCAAGAGACTGAAGTTGAACATTAAACACCCCCATTCTCAAGGGCAGAATTACTCCAAAGTTCATGGTTGTCTCCCAACAAAAGAATCAAGATGGCTTTTCATGTGTCTGTCAGTTGTGACCTTGCCCTGGCTCTTCCAGCTGGAGTTACTGATGTTCTCTACAGCAGGCTCAGCCAGTCCCCATCCCACCCCCTTTCTAGTCCCTGGGCCAAACCAGAACAAGGCAAGTTTTAGCCTGTCCAGGAGGCTGGCTGTAATTAAAGAGTGAGGGCATCATGGCCAGGGCTGGAAGCAAATGCTGCAGACACCTTTTCCAAGAATGGCAGACACTGTTTTAAATTAAGTGAGTAGATGCAGAGTCAAAAGTCATGTTTGGATATACATTCATGTGAGGAGGTTAAGCCTGAAAGGCACTTCAAATGCATTTCCCAAAGATGGAAGAGAAATGGGTATACAGAGTTGGATCTATCAGGCGTGTAGAGACAGGGAAAACAAATGGGTAAGTGAGAGAAGCCTGGTACATTCCTGAGTCAAGGGCTATTGCCTATTACCTTGGCTGATACTTCAAGCCAAGATTGCCAGGTGGTCGGCTGTTTTCAAAGGAATACAAGCAGAAGGAAGAGAACAGGGCCCAGGTGACCATCTGGTGGGACCTGAAATTAGTCCTGTTACCATGGATCTGCTGTCTGGTTTGCCTACCAAGAGCTTGGGCACACATCTGGACTCTTGAGTTCTAGCCTTTTCTGGTCTTCATCTTGGCCATGCCTTCTGCTTCTATTCTCCAGAGCCCTTGGCTGGAGCTCAGATGATTCCCTTCCTACATCTTCCAGGGGATGGCCCTAATGATGCTGTTGCTTGAGTCCTCTCTTCATGACATCTGCTTTAGTGAGCCAATGTCCCTAAAGTGTATTGTCACAGAAATGACTTTGCTGTCCTCACAACTCTAATTTCAGATTTCCACTGGCCAAATTAGACTTGCTAGGGTATTGGACAAATGAAGGTCCCTGAAGGAACCAGTGTTATAGCCCAACTCCCTTCTATGGCTACTAGCTTCCTCCTTCCCCAACTCCCTTCTATGGCTACTAGCTTCCTCCTTCTCTCTTCTGTAGAGGGTGGTTGAGGTCTCAGCCTGCCTTGTGCTTGAAGCCACCCCAGTTAGGATAGTGTCTCCTGTATGCTCCCAACAGTTCCAGTATGAAAAATATGGATAACTTAATTCCCATCCACAGAGAGTCTTAGAATAATCCCACAAAGGAAGGAGCTCTTAAATGATATGTGAAAAGTCTTTTGTAAATTGAAAAAGGCTATGTAACTGTTAATATAATTAACCATGGAGAAAAGAAGGCTAATATTCATAAAAGAAGCACACCACATACATGATCTCATTTAATTGAATTCTTACAAAAACACTAGAAAGTAGTTATTATTACCCTTGTTTAGGTAATAATAAGCCATTAGGACTTAGAGAGGCAAAGTAACTTTTGCAAGTCACTCAGTTCATGAATGGTCGGTCTGCAATTTTAACCCAGATCTGTCTATTTCGAAAACCGCTAATTGCTTTTCCAAGCAGGGCTGACACTATGTAGCCATTAGCATTGCATATAGTTAAAAAGAAACAACTTATGGGTCAAAGATGTGTACTAAGATAGTAATTGTGTGGCAACCACAAATTGCAAATGCGATTTGGGAAAAGCAAGATTGAGATGGTTGAGTATCTTCGTGGGTTTCTTCGAAGGGGGTGAGACTTAAGGCGAGCTTTGAAAACTGACAGGATTTAGGTAAGAAGGAGGGTATTTCTGGGAAGAGGATCACAAGGATGAGCCCCAAAGGTGGAACTGGCATTGAGGAGGCCTGTGACATCAGTCTGGGTGAATTGGGTGGGACAGACAAGCAGAAGAACATCAAAACCCAGGCCAAAGAGTTAGGCATCATGGGGCAAGAAAAAGGGAGCCAGAATCACATGGAGACTCTAACTCAAAGCAGTCTCAGTCATTATGATGTGTCTTTTTACTCACAGCCAAGAGGGAAGGCTGCAGCCAGCTGGTGGCCCATCTCAAAACTCTCTCCTACCACATTCATTCTGGTGAATCACTCATGAAATTAAGGTATGAGCTGGGTGTATGATGATAAGGGTGTGAACAGGATAATGTTACAAATCCAATATTCCACTCACCAAGTCTCTGAAATCGGTGGTCATCTTCCAAACCAGACTTGGAGGAGAGTTCTGCTCACTCATTTTTTTCACCCACAATTACAATTTCTCCTTGACAAACATTCTTCATCTGTTCTTACCTTCTATTCCTCTTTAGCAAAAAAGTGACTGTAAAAATGACTGCACTGTGGAGGAGATTAGGGAAAGAAAATGAAGGGAGAAAGGACTGGTCCTGAGAGATGAAGTGCTGGCTGTGGACTTTCTGCCATGGTGGCATCCATTTACTTTGGATATGTAAGTCCAGCCAAATAGAATCATATTTTTTGTTCAGAAAGAATGGTTGACAGTTCTAGTTATTTACTAAAGGAACATTCCTACTGTGGGCAAGATGTGGCAGCTTTCATTCTAGCTAGTGGCAGAAACAAGGGGGGGGGGGGTGGAACCGGCCCATTTCTAAAGCTTTCTCTAGGTATCACACTTGACCTTGAGCCAGTGCTGCCTCAGTCCGCTAGGGCTGCCATATCAAAACACCACCAACTGGGTGGCTTAAACAACAAAACTTTATTTTTTCACAGTTCTGGAGGTACGTTTGGTTTCTTCTGAGACCTCTCTCCTTGGCTTTCAGATGCCTGCTTTCTTGCTGTGTCCTCACATGGCCTGTCTTCTGTGCATGGGCACTGCCGGTGTCGCTTCCTTATCTTACAAGAACACCAGTCCTATAAGGGTGGTGTTTTACCCTTATGGTCCCATTTAACCTTAGTAACCTCCTTAAAATCCCTATCTCTAAATATAACCATACTAGGGGGTTAGAGCTCCCATATATATAAGTTTTTTGCGGGTGGGGGAACCCAATTCAGTCCATAACAAATCCCAATACAATTTAAATGGAAATACAAAATTATAGAAATATTACATCTATGTATATAATTATTGCTAACTGCTCACATTGTTTAAAGTTTGTGGTAGCTTATGTCAAGTAGTTTTCCCCTAAGTCACCTTACAGTAAATGGAATATGCAACAATGCAGGAAAAGTATGCCAGAGGCACAGAGCACTGCAGATACATGAGTGTGGTCCTGGTTCAGCCATTAACTTCCTGTGTGACCTTGGGAAAATCACTTTACTTATCTATGTGTCAATATCCTTATCTCTTAAAGGAGAGGCTTTAAAAACTAATAATCTCTAGGGCTATTTCTACTATAACACCTATGATTTTGTGACTTTGCTTTACAATTTAGTTAATCAAAAGCTATTCATTCAGGGATGAAGAACGGTTAAGCACTGGCTACATGCTGCAATTGCTTAGACCTGAGCATAAATATTTGCATTATGCACAATGGCAATATCTCTTCAATATAAGATGGAAGTGAGATCTAAATGATATCAGGTTCACATGGTCGCCACAGTCAACTGGAGGCTGCTGAAGCTATGAACTGATATCAGTCAGGGCTAAAATCGGTGGGAAAGCCACCAAATCTCCACTTCATTTCATGATATTTGCTCACAACCTCCATAACACTCCTGTTGGTAAAAACTGATTTTGGGGTGCCTGGGTGGCTCGGTCGGTTAAGCGTCCGACTTCAGCTCAGGTCATGATCTCACACTCTGTGAGTTCAAGCCCCGCATCAGGCTCTGTGCTGACAGCTAGCTCAGAGCCTGGAGCCTGCTTCAAATTCTGTCTTCCTCTCTCTCTCTGCCTCTCCCCCACTTGTACTCTGTGTGTGTGTGTGTGTGTGTGTGTGTGTGTGTGTGTGTCTCAAATATTTAAAAAATGATTTCACAGTGACTTTGAGTTGTGTGTGTGTGTGTGTGTGTTGTATGTGTAATTTTAAATATTTTTTAAATAAAATAATTTGGGGGGGAATTTTCCTGACTTCTCCTTTTTGGAAGGCACATGTCTCATAATTACCTTATATGAACTCTATTTAATTAGACTGCTTATTTAAAAAGATTTCCATGCTGCATGTGGTATCCACAGGTGTCGTAGGTAATTGATAATGAATGTATCTTAACAAAAATGTCACAGTTGTAATATAATGGAAAAAAGTGACTGAAACACTCTGAGGATAGAAGAATAGCTATATCAATCTACAGTCAGGGCAAAAACATAACTCTTGGTGTTCTTGTGAGACAGGAAAAAGGAAAAAGTATAAAATGAGAGAAAAAGATATTTTCCAGATAATATGAAAACCTACCTTATTTAGTTTAAAATACATTGAGCCTCAAATTTTTTATTGGAATGTTTTCATTCCCATATACTACTTATAAAATTAACCCGTTTAATATTATACTCATCCTGAGCCCTCAAACAGTCATTAGGGCAACCCAGTGTTGTATGTGGATAGAATCACAAGTGTTCACTTTTTAGTTATTGTATTTAAAGCTTAAAATATACATTTCCAAGCAATCTTTAACATCTATTGGTGAAATCACGAGTAGAAATGGATCCTCCAATTTAATTCCCGAAACAAATATGCCTTCTGGTAAAATTTTCTTCCCTATATCAATCTATTTATGACTTGTTCATTTATCTAATAGAAACTATATAGGAGGCAGCCGGACACTGTTCTAGTAACTTGTTACATTGTCCTTGATGTTCACAGGACCTAAAGTCTAATAAATATGTAAACAAATACTGGCAAAACAGTGATGGGTGCAATGAGAAAAAGAAAATAAGCTAACGTGATAGAGAGATCAGTGGTTCTCAAAGTGTGGCCCTTGGGCCATCACCTGGGAACTTGTTAGAGATGCATGTTTTGGGACCTCACTGAATCAAAAACTCTGACACAGCAATCTATGTTTTTAACAAGTTCTGCAGGGGCTCTGATGCACAGCAAAGCTCAAGAACTCCTGTAATAGATGGCTTTGTGGCAGGACAAAAGGGAGCTTTCACCTGAGAACTCTGTAAAGGCCTCTCTGAGGATGTTTGGGCTAAAGTCTGAATACTGAGAAGGAACTCGCCATGTGAGCAGTTTGGGGAGGCATTTTCCATGAAGAGAAAGCAGCACTGTGAAGACCTTGAGGCAGAAAACCTTGGTAAGTGTGAGACACAAGAAGAAGGTCAATATGGCTGGCACATATTGAGACAGGGAGAGTGTGGCATGAGATCACATTGAAAAGGCAGGCAGGGAACATCATGTAGTAGATGGTTTGCAAGTGTCTGTAAGAAAAAGTAAGAATCGCAGGGGGGACAGCACATAGTCTTAAAGCACAAATCATGAAAAACTATACTCAGAAAGAGTTTTACTCTTTCCTTAAAAGATAAGCTTTTTCTCTAAATGGGAGCCTTTATTCCTCTCTTCATTTACCTATTCCTTACATGTATAATAAAACAGCAAATTTGTAGAACTGAATGAATTTGTTTTATTTCAATTCACTTGTAAGGTAACAACAGAACTATGAACTCCTGGGTGGGAGAAAGTATTTAGGATTCTCTCATCATGAGTTTATGACATATATAATATATATGGCAAAAGCTTATCTGTGATTGATATTTCAGCAACATTGGTATTAACAGAAGGTTTATTGTCCTTGAGGAGTTTATGATCTGATGGGACAAAAGTCTAGCAAGGTGTTTTACCATCTTTAATAACCACAGTTTCAATTAAATAGTTGGATCAAGTTCTCAGTACTTTCCATGGGAGCATTTGCACGTATGTTATGTCTCCCCATCTGAAGTCCATTTAGCAGAGAATTGAGAAAATAAGGTGATATGGTAGACACACTCTATGAATGCCCCATGCTCCTAGTATTCATACCACTGTGTAGTTCCCCCTCCCTGAGTGTGAGCAGGAACTGTGACTCACTTTTGGCCAATAGAATATGGCAGAGGTGACAAGAGATACATGAGTGAGTGCATGTATGTGATTCTCTTCCCCTTGCTGTTCTGAAGAGGCAAGCTGCTATGGTGTGAGTTTCTATATGGCAACATCCATGCAGCAAGGAGGTGAGGTTGGCATTAATCCATTGAGCCAGAAAGAAACTGGGGTCCTTATTCCACAACCTGCAATGAACTGAATGCTGCAAATAACCATGTAAGTTTGGAAACAGATGCTTACTCAGTCAAGCATCAGATGAAATTGCAGCCCCGCAGACATCTTGACTGCAGCCTGTGATCTCTTGAAGCAAAGGACCTAGCTAAGCCATGCTTGCACCCCTGACTCATAGAAATCATGAGATAATGAATGTGTTGTTTTAAGTGCTAAGTTTATGGTAATATTGTTATGCACAGATAAATAATCAATATAGATAATAAATAATAGCTTTTAGTAATTGTTTTCCCTGTGCCAGGTGCTGCTTTAAGTATTTTACATAATTTGACTCTTTATTATTAGTACCATTTTACAGATGAGAAAGCTGAGGCACAAAGCAGTGAAGTTACTTGCCTACAGTTATATACCTAGGAAATGAAAGGGCTGGGATCCAAACGCAAAGTCTTAGCCCCTGCACTATATAGTGCCTCTCAGTCTGCCTAGTTATAATACCAATACCAAGCACTTAGAAGGTTGAGGATGGAATTGTCAATTGATCCACAATTAGTATACAAAAAAATAATACATGGTATTCAGTGGGAATTTCCCTGAAATCATTGGTTGTTGTTTCTCTGATTATTCAAATTTTATTTAAATTCCTAAGTGTTATTAAGTGGAAAGGTGTACACTGAGAGAATTAGGTAAGAGTTCAAAATGTTATAAAGAGACAATAAGAAACATAAAACTATAACTTGTTAATAATGGCAACTTATATTTGTGCAACTCTGATCCTTATTATGCACTTATATTATATGCACTTATGTGCACTCAGATATTTCATCACAGTCTGTCCCCAGGGTAACATTTTGAGAAAAGGAGAGTGGATACTACTCTCATCTGTGAGAGGCTACAGCCCAGTAGCAATGCAGTCCTGTGAGAGAACAACTTACATGACCATACAACCCTGAAGATTAAAGAGGCTTTAGAAGTTTGATATGGCCAAATGGTATGGCCGAATGACTCTTAACTAAAATTATACTGCAGAGGAGTAAACTATTCTATATCCTTTACCTCTCAAGTCAGAGAGAGAAGAGTGGGCGGCACTAGAGTAGGTAATACTAAGCCATAGCAAGAGTGGCTACAGATGAAGAAGGTACCAGGTTCAAAGCAATATGCTTTTTTCTCTCTCGCCTAAGCATCTGAGGTTGGGAATCAAAGATGGAGACCAACCATGCCTCATGGGTAATCACCCAGTCTCTGCTCAAACACTGTATGATCTACTTCCTCTCCTATCTTATCTTCTGTTACTCTCAGTCTTGCTTGTTTAATTTTGGCCCCTCTGACCTTCTTGCTGTCTTCAGAACACGACAAGCTCTTTCTCCTACCAGGGTCTTTGCACTGTCTGCTCCTGTCTCCTAGAGAGGTTCTTTCATCAGACCTTCTCATGGCTTTCAGTTGTCTGCTCAAGTATCACCCCAAAGATATGTTTCTTGACAATTCTATTTAAAAAAAAAAAAAAGGCTTCCTCTGAATTCTTTCATTCCCTTAGTCTGCTTCCGCTTGAATTTCCTTCAAAACACACATCATTACTAGAAAGTGTTTATTTGTTTTTGTCTGTTTGTTCCACTAAAATGTAAACTCTTGAGTGTGGGAACCTTGTTTTCTTGTTCCCTGTTGAATTCTCAGCTCTCAAAACAGTGCCTGTGGCATAAAATATGCTCAGTAAAAATATGTTGAGTGAGTGAATGAGTGATTACACCTAGGGCAGAGTCCTGTGTCAGGATGCAGGACAATTTCTCTCAGGGTGACATGGGATGATTGCTCAAGAAAGTGGAAATTCATCTAGACAATATTACTGAACAATTTTCCCATCAGGTTTGTAAGAAAATCTCTCAAAGACCTTGTGGAGTCAAGATACTCCCAAGTGCCTAATGTCTTAGTTTCTTATTGCTGCTGTAACAGACTACCACCAATTTAGTGGTTTAAAATAGCACACATAAATTATTTTACATTTCTGGAGATCAGAACTCACTAAGATAAAATCAAGGTGTCTTCAGGGTTGGTATTCCTTGTGGGGACTCTCAAGAATTGTTTTTTTGCCTCTTCTAGCTGTTAGAGACCACTACCATATCTTAGCTCATGAAACTCTTGTATCTTCAAAGGTAGCAATGGCTATTGGAGTCTTTCATTCAAAACATCACTCTTCTGCCTCCTTCTGCCACATTTAAGAAGTTCTTGTGATTACATTGGGCCCCTCCAGATAAACCAGGGTAATCTCCCCATTCAAATTCAGTTGATTAGCAACTACAACCTTAATTCTTCTTTGCCATATAATCTAACTTATTTACAGGTTCAGGAATGAGAATGAACCTGTCATTGAGGGGCTATCGTTCTGCTTATAACTACGAATCCAATTCTGTTGTCTGTGTGCCTGTGCCTGTGCAAGTGTGTGTGTGTGTGTGTGTGTGTGTGTGTAATAATCAGGATTTGTTCTAATAGAGAATCAGAACATGAGAATCATGTTGACTCTTAATGTGTGTTGCTTTTATCACAATGTGTTCACAAACTCTCTAATTGAAAAATGTATTCTATTTTTGCTAAAGAACAATACTGTGTTCATCAGATAAATGCTTTATCCTTCTATCTTTTTAGAAAACTGGGATGGTGTTTATCCTTCAGTCTTCTGACTCTTCTCCTGTTCTCTGTGGTTTCTTAAGAGCAGCAAGGTCCTTTGATCATATCTTTAAGGTGTTTCAGTATCCTGGGATGCAGTTCTTTCGACCATAGAAAGTTTTCTCATTAAGGGCACTTGATACTCTCTCTCTCTTCATCTCTCTTGGCTCTGTTTCCTCCTTGCATTGTTTGTTCTGCCCTCTCAGTTTGAAGATTATTCTTCTTGTTAGATCAGTCCACAGGCAAATAGAAGTGATTCCTGGTAACAAAGCAAAAGATTCCCCAAGCAAGGGGCTAACGCTAATCAGAACCAGGCCTCCTCACATTCTGTATCTCCCCACAGTTTATAGGACATGCTTACTCATGCCATTAACGTTCATGTTTATAGCTCTCTTTCTCATTTTACTTGCTTTCAAGCAACTTTATATTCTTTAGCATTTTTTTTAATCAGCTTCCACTCATTATGGGCTGGTCTTACTTGAATACACTCTGTTTAGGATCATACTTTTGCATGTTTATTGTTTGTAAATCTTAAATCTTAAACCCAGTAGAAAGAATGTCTATTATAAGGCCCACACAAGAAAAGAATGGCCCATCCAAGGTCACCTGTAGCTGAGCAGCCTATGGTCTATTTCTCTCACTATCAGGCACTGCCCAGCCAGTCTCATCCATCATTGTACTTTCCTTCTCCCACCTCTCCTCTGAGTCTTTTTAAATATAAGCTCATCAGAGAGCCCCTTGACAGTCACAAAAGCTTCCTTAGATGTCCCTACCTTTATTCACATGGGGATTATTCATGAATATATGATCAGAATTACATTTTTCAGACCCCCTGTCTCCTTTGAGCTATGTTCCCTTTTAAAGTCTCTGTCCATTGAAGGATGCTATTTCTTGAGAGTCATTTCTTTGATTTAGAGGGGGGGAAGGCATTCTGAATGCCTGAAGAGCATATTTGTGCTTAGTCTTCCCTCCTTCAACCATCTTTAAGTCAGAAAAGTGTACACATTTTCTCCCATAATCCCCATCGCCTCCACAGACATCACCTCACTAATGAGACATAAGTTCAGAGCAGCAGTAACCTCTTCTTCTTGGAAAATCAAAGTGGTGGTAAAACACAGCAAGGCAAATATTTACCTGATTTCCTGACTTTTGCACAATAAAACTCCCTGCCAAGGACTCAATGGTACATGTTCCATTTGCTATTCAGATGACATCTCTGAACCTTACTTCACCCATCTATCAAATGGGGGAATATCTATCTTAGCTACTTTTCTTAGGGTTTCTAGGGAGGATCAAATGAGAAAAGTATGAAAATGTCTTGGAAAGCAAGTGCTAAATAAACTGAGGTTTTAAATATCTTTCCCAAATCCAAAGTCCATGAAGAAAGAACCACAGAAATAATAAACCAGCATTGCCTGGCTAAGCCGAGACAGCAAAACTGAGTCCAGAGGTCAAAAAATTCCTGACTTAAGTCAGAAATGAAAGGCTGTTGCTTATAGGTGTTTGTACCATCATGTGTTGTTAGTCCTACAATTTAGGGTTGCAAATGTTGGGAAGTGGAACCTATGCAAAAAAATGAAATTGACTGACATGCTTCAGTCAGGAAAAGAAGTATTTAAAAGGTGATCCATTCACTCAGTAGTCAATGTTTATATGTGTTAAGTGTGTAGGGCTTAGTGGGAGGTACAAAAACATAAAAGACACAGCCTCTGCCCTCAATGAGCTATCAACTGAGTAAACACTGATATTCAAACTCGAAACATGAATTCAGGAAAAGGCTCCAAATTTCTACTAAAGGGCAGCCAACTTTTGGGATGTAGAACAGTAGAATAAAGACATGATTGGGGCGCCTGGGTGCCTCAGTCAGTTAAGCGTCCCACTTCGGCTTAGGTCATGATCTCACTGTTCATGGGTTCAAGCCCTGCAACAGGCTCTGTGCTGACTGCCAGCTCAGAGCCTGGATCCTGTTTCAGATTCTGTATCTCCCTCTCTCTCTGACCCTCCCCTGCTCATGCTGTCTCTCTCTCAGAAATAAATGAAAAACATTTTTTTTTAAAAAAGAATAAAGACATGATTTATTTTCACCATATAAATTGACTTATAGGCATATGTAAATCCCTCAGTATAATATAATGATTTCTACTTCAGTCAGAATGAGCTCAGTTCTGCAGTCATAACAAGGAATCCTAAAATTTCAATCACATAAAACAACAAATGTTTATTTTTCATTCATGCCACTTATCTACTTGATATGTAGGATATCACTATCAAACCAGGTTTCAAAAGGGTAAGTGTCATTTCCATGTTTGCCGGGACACAGTGTGGATAGGACCAGTATGGATATATTTACTAACCATGAAAAGAAGGTGAGAAGAAATTCTGTTTACAGCTTCCAAGTAAGATTTCAGCTTAGTCTCTGATGGCTATAGGCAGTCTATTATTTAAAGACCTTTCTGTCAATCTCCTCAGATCTCTCCTCTAATTCTGCCACATGTAGTACTGGCCTTTTAGAAACCTCATGATGCTACTTCCTCTGCCTAAGAGCATAAACTAGTCCCCACCATCACCACCACAATTTACCTAATATTAGTTCTGGGTTAAATAGACAGGTATAAATCAGACACAAAGAAGTACTTCCTTAAAAGCAGTTCTAGCCTTAGAAAACCAGAAGAGAGGTGCCTGGATGGCTCAGTCAGTTAAGTGTCCAACTCTTTTTTTTTTTTTTTTTTTTTTACAAATAGTTTATTGTCAAATTAGTTTCCACATAACACTCAGTGCTCATCCCCACAAGTGCCCTCCTCCATGCCCATCCCCCCCCCCACATCCATCAGTCCTCAGTTTTTGTCAGCATTCAAAAGTCTCTCATGGTTTGCCTCTCTCCCTTTCCCCCACCATTTCCCCCTTCTTCTCCCCCTTGTTCCTCCGTCAAGTTCCTCCTAATCCTCCTATATGTGCAAACATATATTTGTCCTTCTCTGCCTGACTTATTTCGCTCAGCATAACACCCTCAAGGTCCATCCATGTTGCTATAAGTGTCCAACTCTTAATTTCAGCTTGGGTCATGATCTCATGGTTCGTGAGATCAAGACCTACATCGGGCTCTGCGCTGGACTTGAAGGCTATTTAAAATTCTCTCTCTCCTTCTCCTCTGCCTGCCTTACTCATGCATGTGGGTTCTCTCAAAAATGAAAGAAAGAAAGAAGAAAGAAAGAAAGAAAGAAAGAAAGAAAGAAAGAAAGAAAGAAAGAAAGAGAGAAAGAAAGAGAGAAAGAAAGAGAGAAAGAAAGAGAGAAGGAGAAAGAGAAAAAAAGAAAACCAGAAAAGTAGTATTTCTTTTATCTGAAAATTTCTAGTATGAGTCCACCTGAACAACATTCGTCCAGCACGTCTGTACTGGGTCCCAAATGGGTACTAGGCACTGTCCTGGGCATCAGAGAGTCAATGGTGAGTGATACCGACCTGTTCTCCCCCCCCCCCCCCCCGCCCAGAACTCGGTGCAGAGGCAGACGTTAATCAAATAATTACATAAGTGGATTTTACCAACCGCAGTAAGTGCTGAGAAAGGAAAGAGCAGAGTGTTGTGATTATGTATATTGGGGGTCCTGGGATGGTTTTCTCGGGGAAGTGGCATTTGAGCTGGAACATGAGGGGTGAATTATAGTAACTGAGGTTAGGAGATGAGCTGATGAACTAAGTCAGTGGTTTCTAGCCACATAATGGTTACTTATGAGTCACGTCAAACAATAAAGCTAATAAAGTTTAAGAATGGTTTACATTTCTTAGGTAAAATAAATTCTAGACTTGTCCTATAATTGCATCATTCTCAAACACCTGCTTTCCATTCCTCTTCCTCTATCAGGAAGAGTGGAGGCTCTGAGCCATGTACTCTGTACACATCCAGATATGCTTACTGAGGTGGGTTTATTTTGCATGAACATCATCTCCCACATGTTTCTCTTTGATGAGAGGCTGGGAACTAGTGGAGAAGATGACATATAGGGAATTCCAAGCCAATGATGCTTCCACATGTCAAAAGAAAGGCCATTCACAGTAAAGAATGTCAAATGTTACACAATTTAATTTACCAATTCTCACCGGTATGATGTAACTAATAATAAAACTATGATTGGTTTATTTTTTAAAGCTTTTTGCTGAAAGATATTTTAGAAGCATAGTAAAAAAGGCTAAAATATCTTCAATGCTGACATGATACAAATTAAATATCACATTGGCTTTTATTTTAATGTTTGTTTCCTCCTCACATCCCAATCCATTGTGGTCTACATGTGCACATATATGATGCATTTTGTATATATTCACCTCATAACTTGACAGATGGGAGGGATCTTGCAGTCATTTCTAAAAGCACACAAAAGGCCATTGGTTCTGCTCGGCGTGATGGTTTGTGAAGACAGAATATCACATGCTTCCGCTGATGATTATATAGCTCTATCCATTTGTCTGCCACTGGAGGTTGGGAGATGGAGATACAGCTCCCACCGTCCCCATAAACAAAAGTAGACCATGCTGTCACCAGTCAGACACGCCAGCTAATTGGAGCTGTCGACAGACACAATATTCTGTGTCAACAGCTCTAGTAACAGTTTGAAACAGCAATGATATGTTGGTTGATGGTGAGGATGACACATGTGTCTCTAATAGCATACTAGAAAGCTGACATAACTAGAAAAGAATTACTAAAATGTGATTCCTGGCCTCTGGTATTCCTGTTCATGCTTACCAATTCCTGCAGAGGCTGGGGGAGGGGATGGTTGTAACACATCTCTCTCGGTATCATTCCACAGGCTGACAGCTTAATTTGATACTCATAATGTCTAACTTTAAAATTAATCTTGCTAAAAAAATTTGTTTCAACAAGCCGCCTAACCTTAAACTCTTTTGGATAATTAATAAGGCAAAAAAAAAATGTGTTTGTATAGCTTTCCAAGTTGAAAATAAAAAGGAGATGTTTTGTCAATTTACCATTTCTATAACGATACATTTATACTGATCTTCAGGAAAGTAATTTTTACATAGTTAAATATATACAAATGCTCACAGACATGGCTCATTCTTGAACTTCATTTCATGATAGACAAAAATAGGCCCAAGATAGAAACATACTTATGATATAAATAAGGCTTTGGAAGATCAATGTGTACAGTACATTAATCTCTATGTAAATTCATAGCTTCTAGGAAAACTTTATACCATGCCTTACAATCAATGAAAAGTCAGGAAGTCCCTTGTTACTTTGCAATCATTTATCTCCCAAATAATTTCATCTGACTACCTGAGATTAAATTTTAGCTCAGCCAGCCACTTATTAGCTAAGTCAGTTAACCTTTTTCAGCCTCAATTTTCTCACCTATAAAATGTAGGTCATAACATAAGCTACTTCATAGAGTTAGAAGGATTAAATGGGTTATTACTGGGACACCTGCGTGGCTTAGTCGGTTAAGCATCCGACTTTCACTTAGGTCATGATCTCGCAGTTCGTGGGTTCGAGCTCCGCGTCGGGCTCTGTGCTGACTGCCAGCTCAGAGCCTGGAGCCTGTTTCATTCTGTGACTCCCTCTCTCTTTGACCCTCCCCTGCTCACGCTGTCTCTCTCTCTCTCTCCTAGAAATAAATAAAACATTTTTTAAAAAATGGGTTATTACTTTTGAGTGTGTAGAACAGTGTCTGGTATATCACATAATTAGCATTCAATAATAATTATTATTATTATTACTAGTTCATTTCCAAGGAGAGCTTTAGTGATTAATGAAAGCAAGAAAATAAATCAAAAACAGTGCAAATACCATAGAGCAAAGTCGTGGGCATTACACAGGCCTGAGTATAAATCCTTCAGCCATAACCAGAATTTGTAACCTTGGACAAGTCACTTAACCTTCCTGAACTTTTTCTTCATCTGCAAAAGAGTTAATACTTATCTTTAAAAGATATTTTGGGGGAGCCTAGGTGGCTCAGTTGGTTAAACATCTGATTTTGGCTCAGGTCATGATCTCACAGTTGGGAACTTCGAACTCCACATCAGGTCCTCTGCTGTCAGCACAGAGCCTTCTTCAGATCCTCTGCCTCCCTCTCTCCCTGTTGCTGCCCCACTGGTTCTCTCTCTCTTTAAAAAATAAATAAACCCTTGGGGCTCCTGGGTGGCTCAGTCGGTTGAGTGTCCAACTTTGGCTCAGGTCATGATCTCATGGTCAGTGAGTTCAAGCCCTTCATCGGGCTCTGTGCTGACAGCTCACAGTCTGGAGCCTGCTTTGGATTCTGTCTCCCTCTCTCTGCTCCTCCCCGGCTCATGCTCTGTTCTCTCTGTCTCTCGAAAAAGAATAAACGTTAAAGAAAATAAAAATAAAAATAAATAAATAAATAAATAAACTTAAAAAAAATAAATACCTAAAAATTAAAAGATATTTTGAAGATTTAAGATAACTTAAAGCACCCAGGACAATTCTCAACATGTGGTAGGTATTCCACAGATTCCACCAAGTATTATTATTACTAGTTTCCATCATAAAGCACTTTTATATTTAGAAGAATTATTTTTTCCTCTTATTAATTCTGTGAAGTTAGGTATAATGACTACTGTACCCGGGGGGTCGGGGGGGGGGGAATGGTGCTTTACCTTTTGTAAAACAAAGGGTCAGTGGGTATGGGGTTATTGAGGTTAGAATAGAATGACGTCTTCTAATTCTGAGACTGGGGTGATATTCAGCTATCGCCAATACCTCTTTGCCAGATGAACAAACAACTGAAATCCTCTTGATTTCTTTTTTCCATTCAGACCCCCAAATTTGATGTCTTCAGAAGCCTCTACTCTTCACATTTAGAATCAGCCTTAATCATTGCCCACTCATACTTCATCAATCTTTCAGTATTCCTTGGCCCTTTGTAAAGATCAATAAATTGATGCCACAGTGCTTACCACACCACCACCATCACCACCACCACCACCAACAATAACACAAATGTATATGCACACTGGACTGAAATTATCTTGCTCTTTGAAGACATAAAGAAGACAAAGAAAAAACCTTTCTTTGACAAGCAGGAAAGGTATTTTTAGCAAATAAACCACAAAGGAAGATTCTGCATAAAAGGCATTTTCATGTCCCAGCCAATGACCTATATCAACAATATATTATTTTTATTTATTTTTTAATTATTTTAATCATTTCGAGAATGACAGAGCTTGAACAGGGGGAGGGGCAGAGAAAAAAGGAGACAGTGAATCTCAAGCAGACTCTGCGACGTCAGTGTGCAGAGCCCAACGCAGGGCTTGAACCCACAAAACCTTGAGAGATCATGACCTGAGCCCAAATCAAGAGTTGGAACACTTAACCGACTGAGCCACCCAAGAACCTCAAAAATATATTCTTTTTAAATCATGATGTTACCAGTTGTACGTAAATAATAAAATAACCATATGCAACAAAGTACTGTCTGGTTACTTCATGTCACATTCACTCTATAAAGCAAGATGTTTAGCCCTCACTTCCAATGACTAAGAAGTCATTGGACTTCTTTCAATGAGGTTAGATAAGCTACTGAGCTCTGACCATAAGACCTGCTTTATGGAATTAGTTGGGTCCCTTTTTGAGAGCATGAACAGAGCAACATTGACCTTTCCAGGGAGGAACTAATACTCCAGCCTTGGCTTCTTCCCTGCTGTGCCAGGCCACTTGAACTTGCTAGCTCAGATTTGCCACCCAATGCACCTGCCTTTCACTTCCACCAGTAGAGCCGTTTATGTTGTCCTTTACATTTCCCCACCTCTGGTTCTTTATTCACGATCTGACCCTGAGATATTGGATCCGTCATGTCTCTAAATGACCAGAGTCGTCAAACTCCATCTATGCTTCAAGGATCCTGTTATGATGGCTCCCCTTCAGAAAGGTTTCCCTAATTCCCAGTATACCTGTCTCACGCTGCAGGGTAAAGCTCTCCCTCATTTGAACTCTCCATAATATGACACTTGTTATTTTTTCCATGCAGTTTAATTAGTTACCTACAAGCCTTATTTTTCCCCCTGTATTGTCAACTCCTTGGTAGCAGGATTTAGGCCAGATTCATTTTTGTTTTTCATATAGAGCTTAACATCTCTCCGTATTTCTTAGTTACCTGAATAAGTGAATAAATTCCCCTCATTCCAATTCACTTCAAATATTTAAACTTCATACTCTTAAATGGACAAAACCATAACCACACAATATATCAAGGAGAAGGAAAGGCTTGTGGTGGACATGATGGTAATTTAAATGCTGAGGCTTGAGATTCTTTTCTCACATCAATCCCATTTCTTCTTTAGGCCCTGGGATGCTTGAGAATATGGTTTACAGCAATGTATTTGCTTTGGCCAATTCCATTATTAAGATAACCAACATGTTTCAACTTGAAATCCATGGTAAAAAAATTTTCCCCATATGATTATTAAGATTTACTCATATTAGTGCTATCTTCACTAATTCCTCCTATAAAAGTAGCTACATATGCATAAGCCCTGACAAAGCCCCTTGCTTTTCTACACATAATCTCTAAATCAAGAACTAATCCAAGGTAAATGGCTTTTCAGGTAATGGGGCAGATATGCACGTTGCACAGCGATAGGAGGCGCCATTTAAGAGAACCTAATATAAAGGACACTCCTGTGTGCAATACACTGCCTGCATGGCTGCATGAAGTTCCCTGAGGTGGAGAAACTTCAGAGAAACAACCTGATAATATTAAAATAATGCTCTTTGTTATGTTTGATCAAAACTCACTGTACACATTATAGGAAGTACAGGAAAGTGTGTAGAATATAAATCCTTATCTCAGATTAAAAGTCCTTATCTCAGAGATTACCACTCTCTTAACACAACCTCTTTATTGTATTTCCTTGTGGTCCACCTATATGCACATATGAAAATATGTTTCTGCATACTTGAGAATATACTCCTCATGCTACTTCTTAAAACTTAACATTATATAAAATAGCCTTTCTCAAACTTGCCTATTGAATAGAATAACCTGAAGAGCTTGTTTAAAATATAGACCTTTCAGAATTCTCCATAAGAGAACCAATTCACTAAGTTTGAGGTGGATCCCAAGAGCTGATATTTTTAACAGCTACCCCCTGCTATGTAATTTTTATTTTCAGGCAAGTTTGAGAAACAGTGATTTCATAAGCATGTCCAAAGGTATTCAGGTGATTTCTGAACAAAGGAAAACAGTTTAACCTAATTCTCTCAACCCTCTCAGCTGCGTGGATCAAATGCAGTTATCGTACAAAACTGGAAAATTGAGTGCACTGAACAAGCAAGGAAATGCTTCCAATGCCCCAACTCTTTTTGACGTCCTGACCCTGGCCATGAGCGCGAATTATCTAGTGATCCTGATATTCTCCATCAGGTTGGAATGGGCCAGAGATAAAGTTAGTTATGTCCCTTGAAACCAGACTCCAGGAACTCTCCAGGAATTCTCTGGGTAAAATTAGACTCCTTAGGTCAAGAGCTGACCATATGTGCCAGTTTGCCTGTTCCCTCCCAGACTACACCTGTAGTTCAGGCATATATTGTTAATAATAATGCCTTCTTCACTTTCAGGAGTGTCCCAGGTCAGACAATAACTTATAGAGTGCTAACCTAGAGGTTATTTCCACCCTCTTCTCTGATCCATATATCGGAAAGGTGGCTTCCCTCCATTTGGCTCCCTCATATCCAAAACTTTTTCTTCCAAGTGGCTACCTTATTAATCAAGTGCTCTCTTGCAAGGAAGAATAGTGTTAAATAAAACTGAGAACCCAACCATTTCCATGGTGAGGTCTTTCTGGACAATTAAAGGTTATTATTTTGCCATTTTTCTCAAAGCACTGGCTGTCATAAACCTGTTAACATGTGCTCTCCTTTTTTTGGGTCATCACTTCCAGGAAGATAATCAAATTTTAAGAAATCTTCTAAACACTCTGCCACAAAAAGTTCTGCAAAAATAGCATTTCAATGACTGTAAAAGAATTCATTTAATATTACCTATTATAAACAATGAGCTTTTAAATTTTCACTATGATAAATATAATTGTGATTAATATCTCTATTCATGGATCTTTAGTTGTTATTTCTTTAAGGTAGTGTTCTAAAGGTTAGCCATGACGTTTAAAGTAACTCTTTAATCCCCCTGTTTTGTTTTGTTTTGTTTTATTTTATTTTTTGTGTGTTCCAATAAAATGTTATTTGCAAAATTAGGTGTTGAGCTGGAGTTGTCTGGCTTCAAAGTTAGGTCACTTGTTTTTAAAAATAAATGATAGCTACAAAGAATTCAGGAAAAAATTAATGGGAATAGCCTGCAACACTTTAGCGTGAAAAGCCATTCTCTCATTGACTATGCTTAAGAATATATGATTGAGATGGAGCTAAGAGGATGTAGCATGGGGACCATGAGCCTGAAGCACAGCTAAAGCAGCATCAAACCATTTTTAACACATAAGAAATTGATCTGAAGATTAACACAACAATGTGCATAGTTTGAGCCAGAGAACTTGGTAGGTACACGATGTGAAGAAGTTAATTGGGGGAGAGAAAAGTCATGGAGCCATGGAGGGTCAGGAGCTATTTTCACGAAAAGTGGACAGAGAGAGAAAGAGAAAGGGGGAGAGAGCAGGGCATCAGGATTGCTCAAGAAAAGCACTCCCCCCCAAAGTAGCTGGAGAGAAAGAGAGAAAAAATGAAAACACTTGCAGACAACTGGACAAGAAATCTGTTCCCCAAAACCATTGACAGGGAGAGAGAGGAGGGTTTCAATACCGCCAGGATTCTATAAACAGTGGGGTACAAAGTCTGATGTTTCAGAGCTCAGTGGCTGGCAGTGCCCTGGTGAAGAAGGAGGGTGAACCTCAGAAGCAGGAGCAGTCTGAGAGGTCCATGTGCCACACAGGGAGAAGCGGTTCCCCTGTTTGGAGTGCATTTGGTGGAGGCCATATGGCCTCCCTCTGAGCAAACGTCCCAGGGGACCCCAGAGAGCTGTCACATTTACTGATATTGGAAAAAAACGCCAGTGTGCAGCAAAACCTGGTGCTGGCTGTGTGTTGTGATTTACCATAGACTCTGAGCCTCTGCCACTGCGTAATCAATCACATGAACATTTTCTAGGACAAGCCAGCACCCAGTCATTGCTCAGCAGGAACCTCTCCCAGAGAATCAGTGACAGTCCAAGCCATGGGGGGGCGGGGTCTCTGGAGCGTTGGGTTTTGAAACACAGCCCCATCTGAGATAAAACTCTGGAGGGAGGCACCTCCGGGTAGGCAGACAGCTTGGAAACAGACAGGGTAATGGCAGGGAGTAGACAGAAGCTTGAGACAAAGGAAGGGTGCTTGACTGTATGTCTGTGAGGCACAAGATTCCCATGCCGGAGCTGCGTGAAGCTATTTTCACTTTTAGAGCACAAGCATGCATGTACACATGCACACAGATCGGCCCCACTGAGCTAAGAGGCAACACCAGGTGAAGAACAGGGTCCTAACACCAAGTCCCACCCACCTGTGCCCTCCAGGCAGATCCCCAAGAGATCCCCCAGCACAAACCCTTCTGCCTGCCATAATCTATGGACTAGAGTGTGCTGCAAAGTTTCAGTTATAAGGGCTACAGGATGTGAGTTCATTTGGGTTTCATTCTGTTCATTCATTTTGGCATCTGTTGCTTTCTCTTTCTTTTCTTTCTCTTTCTTGGATACAGAAAGAGCAAATTTATTTATTTATTTTTCTTCTATTTTATTTTATTCTATTTCATTATTTTAAAGTTTTTGTAATTTAAAAAATTAAAAACAATTTTTCCTTTCTCTTTTTTCTCTTTTCTATCAAGCTTCTTTCAACAAGCAGACTGAAACACACTTTGGATTTACCTTCCGTCATTTACTTTGCTTAGTTTTGTTTTTAATTTTTTAATTTTAATTTTTTTATTTTTTTCTTCCTCCAAAATGACAAGATGGATGAATTCACCCCAAAAGAAAGAACTGGAAGAGATAATGACCAGTTAGATATAAGTAAGATATCTGAATTAGAATTCAAAATCATGATTATAAGAATACAAGCCAGGGTTGGGGCGCCTGGGTGGCTTAGTCGGTTAAGTGTCCGACTTTCGCTCAGGTCATGACCTCGCGGTTCGTGGGTTCGAGGCTGACTGCCAGCTCAGAGCCTAGAGCCTGTTTCAGTCTGTGACTCCCTCTCTCTCTGACCCTCCCCTGCTCATGCTGTCTCTCTCTCTCTCCTAGAAATAAATAAAACATTAAAAAAATTAAAAAAAAAAAAAAAGAATACAAACCAGGGTTGACAAAAACCATAGAAGGCACCAGAGAATCTCTTTCTGCAGAGTTAAAGAACTAAAATCTATGGCACCTAAAGGAGCTAGAAAAAGAACAGCAAATAAAGCCCCAAACTGGGAAGAAAAGGGAAACAATAAAGATTAGAGCAGAAATTAATGATACGACCCCCCCCCAAAAAAAAGCAGTAGAACAGATCAATGAAACCAGGATCTGATTCTTAGAAAGAATTAACAAAATTGATAACTCCCTAGCCAGACTGATCAAAAAGAAAAAGGAAAGGAGGACCCAAATAAATAAATCGCAAATGAAAGAGAGATCACAACCAACACCACAGAAATACAAACAATAATAAGAGAATATTATAAACAATTATATGTCAACAAATTGGGCAATCTGGAAAAAGTGGACAAATTCCTAGAAACATAAAGTACCAAAACTGAAACAGGGGGAAATAATAAATTTGAGCAGATCCTTAACCAGTAAAGAAATGGACTCAGTAATCAAAAATCTTCTAACAAACAAGAGTCTGGAGCCAGATGGCTTCCCAGAGGAAGTCTACCAGAGAGACATTTAAAGAAAAGTTAATATCTGTTCTCCTCAAACTGTTCCAAAAAATAGAAACGGAAGGAAAACTTCCAAAGGCATTCTATGGGGCCAGAATTACCTTGATTCTAAAACCTGACAAAGACACAACTAAAAAGGGGAATTACAGGCCAATATTCTTGATGAACATGGATGCACAAATTCTCAACAAGATACTAGCAAATTGAATCCAACAATACATTAAAAGAATTATTCGTCATGATCAAGTGGAGTTTACTCCTGGTCTGTGAAACTGCCTCAATATCCATAAATCAATCAATATGATACATCACAGTAATAAAAGAAAGGATAAGAACCACATGATCCTCTCAATAGGTACAGGGAAAGCATTTGACAAAATACAGCATCCTTTTGTGATAAAAAATAAAAACCTTCAATAAAGTAGGAATACAAGGAACATATCTCAACATTATAAAGATCATATATGAAAGACCCACTGCTAATATCATCCTCAATGGGGAAAAACTGGGAACTTTCCCCCTGAGATCAGAAACGCAACACGGTTGTCCACTCTCACCACTGTTGTTTAACCTAGTGCTGGAAGTCCTAGTCTCAGCAATCAGACAACAAAATGAAATAAAAGTCATCCAAATCAGCAAGGAAGAAGTCAAACGTTCACTCTTCACAGATGACATGATACTCTATGAGGAAAATTCAAAAGATTCCACCAAAAACTGCTAGAACTGATAAGTGAATCTAGTAAAGTCGCAGGATGTAAAATTAATGTACAGAAATCAGTTGCATTTCTCTACACCAATAAAGCAGAAAGAGAAATCAAGGAATCAATCCCATTTACAATTGCACCAAAAGCCATAAAACACCTAGGAATAAACCTAACCAAAGAGGTAAAAGATCTGTATGCTGAAAACTACAAAACACTTATGAAAGAAACTGAAGACACAAAGAAATAGAAAAACATTCCATGCTCATGGATTAGAAGGACAAATATTGTTAAAATGTCTATACTACCCAAATCAATCTACACACTCAATGCAATCCCTATCAAAATAACACCAGCATTCTTCACAAAGCTAGAACAGACAATTCTAAAATTTGTATGGAACCAGAAAAGACCCTGAATAGCCAAAGCAATCCTGAAAAGGAAAACCAAAGCTGGAGGCATCACAATCCCAGATGTCAAGCTGTATTACAAAGCTGTAATCATCAAGACAGTAGGTTCTGGCACAAAAACAGATGCATAGATCAATGGACCAGAATAGAGAATCCAGAACTGGACCCATAAATGTATGGTCAACTAATCTTTCACAAAGTAGGAAAGAATATCCAATGGAAAAAAGACAGTCTTTTCAGCAAGTGGTGCTGGGAATATTGGACAGCGACATGCAGAAGAATGAACCTGGATCACTTTCTTACACCATACACAAAAATAAACTCAAAATTGATGAAAGACCTAAATAAAAGCAGTAACCCATCAAAATCCTAGAGGAGAAAATGGTCAGTAACCTCTTTGACCTCAGCTGCAGCAACTTCTTACTAGATATGCCTCTGGAGGCAAGGGAAACAGAAGCAAAAATGAACTATTGGGACCTTATCAATATAAAAAGCTCTGCACAGTGAAGGAAACTATCAATAAAACTAAAAGGCAACCATGGAAATGGGAGAAGATATGTGCCAATGACATATCAGATAAAGAGTTAGTATCCAAAATCTATAAAGAATTTAGCAAACTCTACTCCTAGAAAAAAAATAATCCAGTGAAGAAATGGGCAAAAGACATGGACAGACAGTTTCCAAAGACATCCAAATGGCTAACAGATATATGAAAAGATGCTCAACATCACTCATCACCAGGGAAATACAAATCAAAACCACAATGAGATATCACCTCATACCTGCCAGAATTGCTAAAATTAACAACTCAGGAAACAACAGATGTTGGCAAGGATGCAAAGATAAAGGGGACATTTTTGCACTGCTAGTGGGAATGAATGTCAACTGGTGCAGCCACTCTGGAGAACAGTATTTTTTTGAGCTTCCTCAAAAAATTAAAAATAAAGCTACCTTACAACCCAGCAATTGCACTACTAAGTATTTATCCAAAGGATACCAAAATGCTGATTTGAAAGGGCACAAGAACCCCAATGTCTGTAGCAGCACTATCAACAATAGTCAAATTATGGAAAGAACCCATATGTCCATCGACTGATGAATGTATGAAGAAGATGTGGTGTGTGTACACACACACACACACACACACACACAATGGACTATTACTCAGAGATCAAAAAGCATAAATCTTGTCATTCACAACAACATGAATGGAACTAGAATGTATTATTCTAAGCAAAATAAATCAGTCATAGAAAGACAAAAAAGATTTCACTCATGTGGAATTTAAGAAACAAAACAGATGAACTTAGGGGAAAGGAAGCAAGAATAAGATAAAAACAAAAAGGGAGGCAAATCATAAGATACTCTTAAACAGAGAACAAACTGAGGGTTGTTGGCAGGGTGTTGGGTGGAGGGGGATGGGCTAAATGGGTGATGGGCATTAAGGGGGGCACTTGTTGGGATGACCACTGGGTGTTACATGTAAGTGATGAATCACTAAATTCTACTCCTGAAACCATTATTACACTATCTGTTAACTAACTTGGATTTAAATCAAATTTTTAGAAAATAATATAAAAATTAAATAAAAAAAGAATATATGACTGAAACATGAAATTCAGATATTTCTGCTAAAATATTTGACATCAGAAATATCTATCTTGGCTATAGAACAACAGCAAGATGACTGAGTTGCTGCCTGGTACTGAGTTACATCCTGGTGGCTCCTGTTTTCTCCCTCTGCTACTTCAGAAGGAACATAGGAACATCAAGAAATGGTTGGATCTGCCCTGAACTACCATAGAGACTTGTCACTCACCATTATCTTGCCAATTACTGGCCATGGGATTCTACAGTCACAGAAAAGTCAGTATGAGTGTCATCTAGAAGGATGAGGATAAAATAGAACGATGGTAAATGAGACACTGTGCTTTATACAACCAGTTACTGAGAGGAAAACCTACATTTAAGTAGCTGAAGTCATCAATATTGAGATAAGAACATGATCAATTATGCATTCAACATTTATTCCTTCTTTCCTTCAATTAATATTTATTGAGTACCATCATTTTGCAAAGTATACCAATATTGAATCATTATGTTGTATTCTGGATACTAATATATTGTCACATGTCAATTACACCTCAATAGAATACATATATAGATATATATTGAATACCAACTACTGCCAGACACTGTTCAAGGCAATAGAAACAGATGAGTCAATAAACTAAAATCACTTCTCCCTGAAGACTATATTCTAATAAGGGAGATGGGCTATACAAAGATGAGTAAGTAAAATATTTAAGATGCTAGTGATAAGTGCTATGGAGAAAAAAATTAAACAAGAAAGAATAATATGAAAAATGGGAGTTCAAATTCCAGTTAGGGTTTCTAGAGAAAATTCCACTGAGAAAATGATTTTGAATAAACAGCTGAAGGAAACACATAGCAATGTGACTATCTCAGGAAAGAGAATTTCTGGAAGAGCTCATAGGAAGAGCAAAGCTCCTGGGGTAGAGCTGCCTTGGGTGTTCAGGGAATTGCCAGGGCAGTGTAGCAAAGCTAGATAAGATCAAAAGGGCAGAGGGTGATTTTCTAGGCCATCAGAAGGATGTTTTGGTTATTATTCTGAATGAAATGGAGAAGCACAGCAGGAATTTTAGTGGAGGAGCTGTAAAATTTTGAGTGGAGGAGTAACATGATTTGACTTATACTGAATTACTCTCTGCTCTGAGAATAGACTTGATGGGTGTGGGATGGTGGGGGGAAAGGAGGTCAGGAGGTGAAGGGGGATGGCAGAAGCAGAGAAACCAGTTAGAAGCTTATTTGCAATGTGACCAGATGAAAGGTGAAGAAAATTTGTACAACATGGTGGCAGTGGAGGTGGTGAGAAGTGGCTGAATGTTGGATCTGTTCTAAAAATGGGGCCAGACAATTTACTGACAGATCAGATATGGGGTGAGAGAAAAAGAGAGGAGTCAAGGATGATGTTGAGGTTTCTTCTTGAATTGCTACGAATGGGATTGCCATTAGCTGAGATGAAGACTACAAGACGAGGCGATTTGGAAGCGATGAGCAGGAGCCGTGTTATGCACTAATTTGTTGTGAGATGCCTGCTGATCATCAGAGTGGAGACTTCACTCAGGCAGTTGAGCACACAGGTCTGGAATTCAGGGCAGCAGTCCAGACTACAGGCATGTGTTTGGGAACCATCAGCATATGGATAGTATGTAAAGTCAGACTTGATGGTACTATCACAAGAATGAGCTTAGATGGAAAAGCACCAAGGAGGACATACCAATATTAGAGTAAAGTCAGAAACTAAGTTGTAAAAAACAAAAACAAAAGGTAGTTTTCGTGCACATATGGGTTTGTTGGCTGGCACATGTACCATATATTAGTTTGTTTTTCTGAAGTGTTCGCCAGCCTGTATGCTGTGCGTGGGCAGCCAGTCTGTCTTAGCTATGTCCTCCACAGGGTCTGGCATAGAGACGTGGTAAGCATTAAGAGAGAATTGAATTGACTGGAAGAAATGTCGTATAGTTTTATGATTTAATGTTGCTTCTTCATGCCTAAAATTCCTACATTCAAATCCGTTGTTGGTAAAATCATTCTAGTCCAGTGACACTTGTATTTACCAAAACATTAAAGTGTCAAATAATTAGATATTTTCATTAGGCTGGTAAGCTTTAGATATTGTCATTAGGGATTTAGCAGCAGCTGCAATCTGACCATTGTCTATTTTTTATCAGGGTTTCACTTAGGTTGATCCTTAATAACTAACAATCAGATATTTAGAAGCCTGCCAAATGAATTATTTTTTTTTGAAGAACACAATACCTGAAATAGTATAGAAATAGCCATGCATTCATACATATGTGAATATGAAGAACTGTAGATCTTAACTGGCTCATGAAAATATTACAAAATATTATAAAAATAGAAGTCAATATAAACATCATTTACGGAGTACTGATTAGGGGCACAGAAAGAAAATCTATTGATCGGTTCAGTGCCAATAAATGCAGCAGTTATATTGTTATGGACAAAGAGCCACTATAAAAGGGAGTGTATCTTCCTGCCTCATCTACAGCCTCACTGGTCCAGAAAAATTAACTCTGACTCTGGGTTTTGTGTGTAAATTTCTTTCCGAGGAAGAAATAAGGGGAAAAAATTCAAACAGTTATAAAGTACAGAGAAAATGAAGAAAAAATATATCTATGATGTTTGAATTCTTGTAGTCTGGTCCAGTATGAGTTTATGGATTAGGTCTTTATTCATCACCATTTCTCTACTTAAGATGTTATAAAAGTAATATATTAGATTTATAAAGAGTTTAATTGATTATATCTGAAAACAACTGTTTGTGGAATATGTTAAATACTGAGTTTTTCATTGACTTGTTTTTAAGGAGTGACGGCATACTTAGGAAACATATCCAAATGTAAAGACGAATAAATGGAATTAGACAAGAAAAACGTAATAGCGAGCACTTCTCTCCATCTACAAACCTCCCTCGGCCATTCGACTCCAGAACACATATTTACATGGAGAGGATTACATGTGCATTTCTAGCACAAGTGTTCATTCATGATGTCAGAAGATTGGAGCAGAGATTCCAACTAAGCAACAAGCGATTTTCTCCGCGGAGTTGTGCAGCAGGCTCCACAAACCCCCAGGAGGAATCAGTACAAACACTGTGACCGTTATTTACTAACTGGGACTCCAGCAGCTGGGCTGTTTGCATGAAATGCAAATGGGCACATCATTCAAGGAAGAAAGGATGAATGCTCTGGCACTTGCAGGGCAAACATTAACTGCTATGGGAAAAGGGCCAGCAGAAGAGAAACCAGACAGAAGTGAGTGGGTGGTGAGGGGCAGGACAAGAGACATCTTCCAAATAAGCAAAATGCAGGAGGCAGACACTGCTTGCTGGGAACCGTTCAGCACTCTCAGCCTCGGTAAACAACAGATGGGTGTGTGCTGTAGCCCGTCTCCCTCGGAACAGTGAATTTCCTCTCTACCCAATTTCTTGCTCTGGGTCATGTTCATAAAACGCTTTACATGTGGCAAGTTACTGAGAGGTACAGAGGGACGATATTAGCTGAAAGAGCAAAGCCTCAGGGGGCTAGAGGGACACAGTGATAGGGATAAAAGCATGCCTGGAGTCAGACACACCTTGGCAGGAGTTTCAGTTCTACAACTTAACAGCTAAGGATATTGGGCAAGAGTTATCAGTTGTTCTGTCTCAATTTCCTTGTCTGTTAAATGGGCATAATAGTGCTATCTCATAGTAGGATCGCTGTGAGATTTAGTACATCTTCTTTATGTAAAGTGCCTTCTACCAACATAGCACTATCTGGTTAGTATTAGAGAAGGAGCTTGAATTGTTCAGGTTTCGTGACCCCAAAGTGCATTAGTTCCTAGGAAGTCCAGGGATCTAGGGATTGTGGGGAATTCCAAAGATAGAGCACTCTGGTCACTCTGTATCTTGACGCCTGCCCAATTCAGCACAGAATATTTGCTTGGTTAGAAAGCAGCTCTACTACCAAACAGGTTATAAGACCAGTGGGTGAAATCCAGGTTGTTGGGTTTTTGCAAGCTCCAGCTTAATTAAACCTAGTAGAGGCTCACAGACTCCAAAACACTTTGTTGCCTTAATTACACATATGTGTAGAGTGTAAAGTAAAAGAACATCACTGGAATGAACATCTGTGTATCCACCAACACAAGTGTGGCACTTCTCCCTTTCAGCTAATATCTGCAAGGAGTTTCATTTTGAATTCCATCACTTTCAACCTTTCTATATCCCTATAGCTTTGTAAGGGCTTTATAAATATCATACAATCAGGTTGTTTTGTTTTTTTTGTTTTTTTTTGTTTTATTTCTGAGAGAGAGAGAGACAGCATAATCAGTGGAGGGTCAGAGAGATAGGGAGACACGGAATCTGAAACAGGCTCCAGGCTCTGAGCTAGACGTCAGCACAGAGCCCAACGCGGGGCCTGAACCCACGAACTGTGAGATCATGACCCGAGCCGAAGTCGGACGCTCAACCGACTGAGCGACCCAGGTGCCCCTGTTTTGTTTTTTTTTTTAAATCCAGTCTAACAATCTTTAAATTGGCATTTTTGTTCATATTGCTAATATATTTAGATTTATTTCTGCCATATCATTTGTTCTTTTTCTTTCTTTCATGCTCCTTTCCCCTGTTTTGTTTCTCCTTTCTTAACTTTTCTTAGGTTAAGTAATTTTCTTTCCATTTTTCCCTTTTCTAACATATTTTATTTCCCTTCTATTCAGAGATTACCCTAGTAACTTAAATATGCATTTGTACTTTATCAAGCCTGCAGTTAACCTTACCCTTCTCTTAGACTATGTAACCGTATAATAACAGTCTTCTCCTAAACTGTAACCACATGAACCACAGAACTCTAACTCTAATAAACAGCTTTCCAACTTCTATATTCTTATTGTCCCACATTTCATTTCTCCTTTTTAACCTCACAAATTGATCATTATTGTTTTATGCAGCAAAGGTTTGCTTAAATTTACTTATTATTTACCACTTTTAAAAAATCCTTCTAATGCATCTCAAACTTCCCACTTGGAATCACTTTCTTGCCTGAGGTGTATTCTGTAGTTGACAATCTCACCCAATAAAAAAAGACTTTCCTTCATCCGTGCTTCCAGGAAATATTTTCAAGAGTATATAATTCTAGGTTTTCTCAACACCTTATCAGTATCATTCTAGTGTTTTTTATCTTCCATTGTTGCTGCTGAGAAGTTGGCTGACAACATAATTGTCATGCCTTTATACGTAACCCTTCGTTTGTCTCTAGCTACCTTTAAGATCCTCTTTTTGTCTTCACTGCTCTGCAATTTCACTAAAATTGGGCTAGATATTAATACTTTTTAATTATTATTCTTTGGATTCTTTGGACTTCTATCTAAGAAGTGTATTTCTCATAATTTCAGTCATTGTTGCTTCATGTATTGCCTCTCCCATACATTCTCTCCATGCTTCTGAAACTCTATCTACACCTTCTTAACTGCTCATTATTGTTATAGCTCTCTGTGCTGCGTTCTACGTAATTTCATTGGATCTTTCTACTAGTCTATTACTCAGTTTTCAGCCATTTCCAATCTGCACTTAATTTTATCCATGGAGTTTGTCATTTCTATTACTATATCTGGCTCTTTTCAATCTATTCAAAATGTTTTTATTCTATATTCTCTCCCTTTATTCCTTTAAATATATAGACATATTTATTTTGCATTTCTGTCAGGCACTGTTGACTAAATCTGAAGATTTTCCAGTTCTGAGTCTATTGACTCTTTTTCAAAGTATCTTGTTTCCATGGTATTGTTTGATTTTTGACTATGAGTTCATGTTTATTGGAAGTTCAACCTGGAGGAATTTGGGGGACCCAGGTGTTACATGGGCTTTGATACACATTTGTCTTCCTCATCTTAGACACACGGGCATGGCTTACTTAATATTCCTCTACAACTAATTATTGACTTTAGGATTTTTCAGCCCACCAGAGAGTAAGTATGTTTTTGAACTACAAACCTAGGCAAGGACTCACTAATAGCTGAGAATACTTAGGAGATTTTGTTTTTCTTGTCTTTCCACCACCAAGACTTAAACCAGGCCATTTTTCTTACTTTCTCCAGGGAAGTGAGGTTTTTATATTTTTATTTTTACTCTGAGGCTATAACCCTTTACAGAGTTAGCTTCATATCAAGGTCTCCTAATTTAATTCTCCTCATTCAGTAGGCTCTATGCTTTGCCTCCTGTCCACAGTATGAAAATCACGGTATGAAACTCAAAGTCACTGAGGTTCAACTAGCTTCAGTGTGTTCAAGCATGCCCTCTGGGTTCCCACTTTCACTCACTATTTGACCTCTCAGCAACACTTCCCTTCTTGCCAGTTCATGAGCACCTTTAAAAATAATTTTTATATATTTTATACAATGTTTATACAGTTCAATAGGAGACTTAGCCAGGATCTTTAGCTGGCCATACTGCTGGATATGGAAATTATGATGAATTTCCACCAAGTAGGAGATTAAATCTGTCCTCCACTAATCTGTCCTGAAATTCTAAAATTAGTCATATTCTTCTCTTCTTTGATTCCTATTGTCTGAAAAAAAAGATTTTTTTTAATTTTTTAAAATATTTTTTAAGTATTCTCTCTCTATAACCAACATGGGGTTCAACTTACAAACCCCAGATCAAGAGTCACATGCTCTACTGACTGAGCCAACCATGCACTTCTGACAAAATGTTAAATTTAAATACATAAAAATATATTAAAACAGGTGTCGTGTCTCTCAGTTTGTGTTATAGAAACTCCCATTGTATCTTTATTATTCATTATCCAAACGCTTCGGTGTTGAATAAATTCAAGCAATCTTAGAACTTCTGGAATAAAGGTTTACCAAAGGTTTTATCACCATTTTAGCCTTTAATTTCTTAACTGAATTTAGTTCTCTTCAGAATTAATAGCTAATACATGTCTACAATTGATTTTGCTCTCCTAGGTCAGGGATTTTCAAAATGTTATGTGCATACCTCTTGGCATGCAAAAGGTAATCCAGTAAGAGGCAGGAAGAAATTATTAGAACTTTTATTAAAAAAATATTTTTATCCTAAAAATCAAGAAGAATCATATTTACTAGAATTTAGTATAAAAATTGACACTTGCATCCATACTTGGCCTACATGTCCTGAAAGAAGAGGGTCTATAGTTTGGAGAGATTAATAGTGGGTCCCTCTCATCCTCTCCCTTTGGCACACTATAACTTACTGAAACATGTCTGCTCAGTTCCATGCATTTTCAAATTATATTTTCTGGTTTAAAGCAATCCTGTCTAAATGGACATGTGGCTTTTAAAGTTTTTCTCCAAAGAAGCTGTGGATCAAAAAGTATATTAATTATGTAAGCACATATAAATAACAAGAAAATGGCAGAGATGGCATTTGCCCTACTCCTAAGATCTTTATTGAGCACATTAAATAATGATGAAAAAATAAAGATAATCTTATTAGATCTGACAAGATATTGCCCTTCTCCAAAAAAAAATTCAAGATATTTTTGTAAGCTGAATTTGCATCCATATTATTCATAATACTTTTCCCTGAGATATTAACTAATGATAGTTGTACATGTATATTCTGTACAATAAACAAATATAAATAAATGTATTGTGATACACAGCTAACATTGCATGTTGTCTGAAATAGTTTTAAACCTTCTGCTTAGGCACCTCTTCAAGATTCCACACACACAAACATAATTATTTTCTCTCTAATTAGTGTAACTCATATAGGTACTATACTTTTTTTAATTTTTTAATGTTCATTTATTTATTTTTGAGAGACAGACAGAGCAAGAGCAGGGGAGGGTCAGAGAGAGAAGGATACACAGAATCTGAAGCAGTTTCCAGGCTCTGAGCTGTCAGCACAGAGCCTGACATGGGCGCGGACCCACAAGTGGTGAGATCATGACCTGAGCCAAAGTCGGACACTTAACTGACCGAGCCACCCAGGTGCCCTTATTTTAAGTGACTTCCTATCTGTCCTTTATTATGATTCATTTGAATAAAGATTCATTCCACGTTCACATGCAACAATCACCACTTTCTCTGCACTTTCAATTGTTTGACTAGCTCTACTTTATTTTCAAAACTTTTCATTTACCTCATCTCATGAGTACTTTCCACAATCCCATTGCTCTTAAATGTAGTTGAATATGATGGGGTAAATAATTCTGGTAAAACATCTCAAAGCTATGCACAAACATTGTGAATAATAGACTAAGATAAAGTGTCCTGCTTTGACAGGCCATTAGTGCCATCAAAGTTGAAATCCCACATAGGAAGCACGGCTTGGCTCCTGTCTGTGAATGCTTTTAGATTGGAAAGTCTTTGGTAAAGCGCTTTCTACATATTCAAAGAGCTCTGAGGGTCTATGAAAAATTACATTTATAAATATAATGCACCCACCTTAACCAAACCTAATTGCTGGAGAGTGTTTTTCAGCATATAGAGAGGTAGTACTCCCTCTCAATCCAATCTCTATGAAGAAAGCAGAAAAGCGGGTACAAAACTAGCCAGAATCAGAGTGAGGAAGATTGCTCCAGTTACCTGCCTTCTTTTCCTTCTTTTGATGAGTATAAATACAAGTTACCCCTGAGTTTTAAGAGAACAAGGATTATTTACTGTGGACCTAACAAACTTATCCCATTATCTATGAGCCTCATTACCATTATTACTTATTCACTTCCCATCTCATTGTGTTGTTTTGTCCGGAAGTATCCAAACTTTCTTGTCTATTGATTGATTGCTTGATGATAAATCAAATACATATACTCCATTACTAATATATTACATGCAAAAGAAAATGTACCCAAAATATAAAAATAAAATATAAAGAGAGTTAACACAAACCAAATGTACAAGAGTCACTACTTTACCATTTTGCACATCCCTGTAGTGCATAGCCTATATTAGCAGTCCCTGGTGGATAAAGCTTTATAGACTCAAAGAGAATGTTCTGGCTTCTTTTGCTTTTTTCACTACCTGGGGGTAAATAACCATAATCAACAGGCACAAATAGAATGAATCAGGAGGAGCCTGCAAAGAACATTGAGGAATGGTGAGTAGGGGCAGAATACCTTATATTAAAACCAATGAATAATCCCAAATTCTCCTAGAAAAAGTAAACCTTACTAATACTAATCACCCAACTGTCTCTTAATTCCTCTCTCCTTCTTTTACAAAATGTTTGTTAAGTATTTTTTACTACTATATGGGAATTCTCCTAAATGTTCAGGATAATAAAACCAAAAACAGTTCTTGAAAGTCTCAATGTCATTACAAATGTTGTATCCTTGTATCAGGTCTCTCTGACCCTGATCAGGCTAATGAGTTGTGATCCAGGAAAAGCAAATTAGTCCATAAAACACAGTACATCACAATCATTAATTAATATTAATTGAATGCCCACTCAGTTTATAAAACATAATGATGATTAACATTCTGACTGTGAGAGAAAGTGATGACAATAAGGGGTATGTGGAAAGAGGTAATACAAAAGAGACACTCAGAGAATATAAAGAAAAAAATATTCCTTTTTTTTTTTTTAAAGTAATCTCTATATATAATGTGGGGCTTGAAGTCAATGACCCCAAGATCAGGAGTCACATGCTCTACTGACTGAGCCAGCCAGGCAACCCAGACATCATTTCTTTTATAACTGCTGTATCTGCTGCTCTCTGGTGCCTGCTCCCCATTGTCACCACACATGGGCAAATGACAGCATGTGGTTTATAATCAACTGATGAATACAAGTACATGTTTTCACATTGGTGTTTTCTCCTCCACTTCTTCTGTCTCTTCTTTCACTTCTTTTCCTCTTATTCTTCTTTTATTTATTTTTTTAATGACTATTTCTCACATTCTGCCAAACACACATAAAACTTCTTGGGCTTTCTTATCAAAGAGACACCTTCACAATCGATCTAAAGCTGAGATCAGAAAGACATGCATAGATACTTATTAAAATGAAATGAAAGATCACTCTAAAAATGTCCTTAGCAATTCACTACTCAAGTATTTTAAAGTATTTGAAGCTTCTTGTATTTCGGTGATCTGTAATATCCTGGTACGTGATAATCGCCACAGCTGTCCTCCAAGCTACTTTCACCATTTTATGTGGACATTGTTGGCCATAAGGCTTCTATAGATACAAATTGCTGAACAATTACCTATGAGAGAAAGATCATAATAATGGGCTACAGAAGTCTGGGCTGGCTTTGGGACCATTTAGATGGAACCATTTTGTCTTATTGTTATAAAAAGGGGAAGGAAGTAGTTTAAGATAGTTAGAGACAAGCAAACAAAAGACAGGCAAGCAGAGTTATATAACTTCTACTTTCACTTCCTGCTTACTCCATTACTTCTAACATTATGGGAGAAATAACATGATTGGAATGACCTGAAGGTTAGAGGGTAGGTGAGGTTTACCTGGTAGAAGGTAGATTGAATACTGCTGGCTAAAGCTTTTTGAAAGTGAAAAGTAGTAACATTTAACAAAATACCAAATTGACAGTAGGAGTGGGAAAGGACTCAAATTGCATTTGGTCATTGACTTTTTTTCTTCTTCTTAAGTGTGTATCTTTTATTAAAAGAGAAAGATAGAATTGAGAGGGGGGATGGGTAGAGGTTGCTGCAGAGAGAAAGAGACAGAGGGAATTGTTTGCTTGAAAACTGAATGTCTATTATGACACTTGTGCAGCTATAGTGGCTTCAAATATTATACAAGAATTGGTAAGATTCTAAATTGTATTCAATCAATCAATAATTCTTGAGCATTTATTCTGTGTCAAAAGCTGACTTTATAAAGCTCAGAAGTCTTTCCGTTTAGCACATAAGTCTTCTTCATTTGAGGACTGAGGACTGTGGATCTTGGAAAGGTTAATACAAACGGTATCTAGTCTCAGTAAATTTAAAGGGACTGACATCAGTTACAGTTCCTTAAAATAAGCAAATTGGTGATATTAAGAGGAAAAACTTAAAACAAATAAAATGTACAGGCATACAACAGTGACATATAGAAACACCAGAAGGATACATTATAATTTAACAAACAGCAATGATAGATAGCCTGTTTACTATTTGCTGAATATTTATAATATTGCTAAAACTACCTCTACCATAAACTATACCTTTACTTGGAAAGCAAATTCATGAAATAATAGGATAAAATATTTGAAATTGAAGGTGATGTTTTGTGTAATCTACTCATACATTTCAAGTTCAGGATTCTACATCTAGATCACAAGTATTAAGAGAACCAACATTCAGAAGAAGGAAGGGTCTCAAGGTGCCAAACTGATCAGTATCCCTGTACAATGTTTGCAAATAAGGGAATATTAAAGACATTAGAGCAAGAATAATGTCCCCCCCTCAAAAACAATGTATCTCTAGAGCAGAGTTAGAAATTAGAAAGCCAATTCAAATAAAAATGCCTCAGGATTTCTGACAGTAATATATTTCATTTACATATTCCTAACAAAACCAAATTTTTTTAGAGATCTAAGTTGAAATATTAGTTATTTATTATATTTAAATTTTGCTGTCCACTATATCAATAATCACAAAACAGATCAAATCAATTCTGAATTTCCCTACTCTGTTCTCATGTGGTTTTGGGTCCTCTGCTCTAACCAAATGATTTTCATAGGTTTCAGATAAGTAATTGAATTTGGGGGTATTTTCTGAAGTCACAATTCTTTTCTTCATAGGATCCGATACACCTCAAAATTAGGTGTGTTCTTCTAATAAAGTGGACTGGTAAAAGTCTTGGAGAATATCAATCAGTAGGGCGACAATTATATGACTAAATGTTTTTTAGAAGATTGCTTAGAACAGTTTTTTTGGGGGGAGGGGGCAAGATGGCGGAGAAGTAAGGAGCTCCGTACTTGCACTCGCGCCCATACATCACACAGAAAAGATCTGAAGCCATTGGAAACCTTACAAAACCTGAGAGATTGGGAGAGAAAAGATGCAGAATCCACTGAGAAAGACTTCTAACATGAGTGCGAACTGGGGAAGATAAAATCGGGCAGGGATCAGAGACTCCAGGGTGGAGGCGATCCCCCTCTACCCTCTACGGGGAGTGAGAGGGGAAAAGGAGAGAGTCCGAAACAGAAAAACCTCCGCACGGGGGAGAAAAACCTCCGCTTGGGGCATAGAAAGACCATACTTGCCAAATACCTGCACACCAGGTCCCCTCGCGCCAACTGATCCCGGGGAGGCTGAGCACACAAACTGCTTCTTTGTGCTGCTCCTGGAGGCTGGACTTCAGAGTAGCGGTGCGCCTGCCGCCATTGTAGCTCCCGGGCGGCTGGGGCCCCTGAAAGAGCCGCGCTGACACCGGGCGTCCACGTCCGCGCTCCTGGCTGCCTGGGGCTCCAGAGGGAAGGCAAAGAACTAAAAACTGGGAAATTTGCCTGTGAGTTCGTGTTTTGGGTGAGGAGCATAGAGGGACCTGGTTTTCCTCGCCCCAGCGGGCTCGGCGCACCCGGCAGACAAGCCCCCTGCCATGCTCTCCAGCCCGACCCAGAAAAGGAAGCAGCGATTCTGACGCCACCCCCAGAGCTCGGCAGGGGGTCTGGAATTGCCCCGAGGGGGTTGCCTGGGAAGCTGTGTCTAAGGCAATTTCAGTGGGCGCATGAACTGGGATTTGGAGATTGGGACTGGCCTGAGTTGAAGAGTGCAACCAACTTTGGCTGCGCCCCTGGCACGGGGAGTTTACACACCCAAAAAAGCGAGGTGCAGTGCTTGGTTCAAGAAGGGACTGGAGAGGGACGCCTGGATGGCTTAGTCAGTTAAGCATCCGACTTTTGCTTAGGTCATGATCTCAAGGTTCATGGGTTCGGGCCCCGCGTTGGGCTCTGTGCTGACTGCCAGCTCGGAGCCTGGAGCCTGTTTCAGTCTGTGACGTCCTCTCTCTCTGACCCTCCCCTGCTCACACTGTCTCTCTCTCTCTCTCTCTTAGAAATAAATTTAAAAAAAAAAAAAGATGGGACTGGAGAACCGCCACTCTCCTCCCCACAACCGCCAAGGCAGAACGCCCGCCTGAAACATTGAATCACGCCACGCCCATCCCTGCCTGAGAGCTGCCCTCCTCCCTTTTTTATTTTTCTTTTTTCTTCTTCTTTCTCTTTTCTCTCTTTTTTCCCCAGAACACTGACCTAATTAACTCTAGTCGCCGGCTTGCTTAATCAATCACAACGAGTCCATTCTGTAAATGTAAATTCCACACCTACCGACATTTTCAGCTCTTTCTCTCAGGAGTAATTAGACTATATATAGTTTCTCTGGATAATACCAGCATCCTTCGCTCACCTATCCAACCATATTCCACCCTTTACTTCTTTGAAAAAAGCTTCTTATCCCTTCTGCCTGTTCATTCTATTTCCAATTTTGCCTCATCCCCGGCCTGTCTTCTCTCTCTTTCTCTATGCTCTTCAACCAGCACTGCATACACAAGGCTATTTAACTGTAGCTGGGAAATCCAGGTATATGCTTTAAACCGTTCTTTGTCCATCGGTTTTCTTCTTTTTTCCTTTTCTTTTCCCCTTTTTGACCCTTTTATGTATTTTATACTCCCTATTATTCGCCCTCCCTCCTCCGTCTTTTCTCTTAACTTTTTCATTTTCCCTCTCACTTTGCATGTTAGTTGAATTAGCCTGTGCGTTTGTGTGACCCTGCTTCCTGTGTGTTTGTCTGTCTGTTTTCTTTTCCAGGGCTACCTCAAGAAACAAGCCAGAGTACACAACGTGGAGAGTCCCAAATATCACTACAAATAGGAAAATAAAATAACCAAGGTCCCAACGAGAGAGACCAAGAGATACCACTCAAAAAACACTCTCTGAAAGGATAGGCCCTGGAAGGTCAAAGACGCTTCTTGGATATAGCAGCGCTCATAGATACAGAGAGCATAACAGGTCTTTAAAACCAACAAGAGCCAGAAAGCTAACTAAAATGACGAAACGAAAGACCTCTCCTCCAAAGAAACTCCAAGAGGAAATGACAGCTAATGAACTGCTCAAAACAGATATCAGCAGCATCACTGAACAAGATTTTAGAATAATAATGGTAAAATTAATAGCTGGGCTTGAAAAAAACATAGGGGACATCAAAGAAACTATGGCTACAGACAGAATGGAAAATAAAAATAGGCATGAAGAATTAAAAAATGTGATAAATGAGATACATAATAAATTAGAGGCCTCCAATGCACGGGTTGAAGAGGGAGAAAGGAGAATAAGTGATTTAGAAGACACCATTATAGAAAAACAAGAAGCTGACAAAAAAAGAGACAAACTGATCCAGGAACAGGAAAGAAGAATTCGAGAGCTCAGCGATACGGTCAAACGCAACAATATCCGTATCATAGGAATCCCAGAAGAGGAAGAGAGAGGGAAAGGTGCTGAAGGAGTCCTGGAACAAATTATAGCAGAGAACTTCCCCGACCTGGGGAAGGAAGTAAATGTGGAAGTACAAGAGGCTCAGAGGACTCCCCTCAGACGTAACCTGAATCGATCTTCTGCACGACATATCATAGTGAAAATGGCCAAATACAAGGACAAAGAGAGAATTTTGAAAGCAGCTAGGGAGAAAAGGGCCCTAACATACAAAGGGAAACCTATCAGAGTGGTGACAGACCTATCTACTGAAACTTGGCAGGCTAGAAAGGAATGGCAGGAAATCTTCAATGTGATGAACAGTAAAAATATGCAGCCAAGAATCCTCTATCCAGCAAGCCTGTCATTCAAAATAGAAGGAGAGATAAAAACCTTTCCAAATAAACAGAAATTGAAAGAATTTGTCACCACGAAGCCAGCCCTACAAGAAATCCTGAGGGGGATGCTCTGAAGGAAAGGTTGCAAGGAACAAAGATACCAGAGACACCACCACAAACATGAACCCTACAAAAGATACAAAGACTCTAAACCCACATATTTCAATAATAACACTGAATGTAAATGGGCTGAATGCTCCAATCAAAAGACATAGGGTAGCAGAATGGATTAAAAAACAAAATCCATCAATATGCTGTCTACAAGAAACTCATTTTAGACGGGAAGATACCTTCAGATTAAAAGTAAGGGGATGGAGAAATATATATCATGCTACAGGAAATCAAAAGAAAGCCGGAGTAGCGATACTTATATCAGACAAACTGGACTTTAAATTAAAGACAATCACAAGAGATGAAGAAGGGCACTACATAATAATTACAGGGTCCATCCATCAGGAAGAACTAACAATCATAAATGTCTACGCACCGAATATGGGAGCACCTAAATATCTAAAACAATTAATCACAAACAGAAACAAGCTTATAGATAAGAATGTGCTAATAGCAGGGGACTTTAATACTCCGCTTACAGCAATGGATAGGTCAACCAGACAGAAAATCACTAAAGAAATAATGGACTTGAAAGACACATTGGACCAGATGGATCTGACGGATATATTTAGAACTTTACATCCTGAGGCCAGGGAATTTACTTTCTTCTCAAGTGCGCATGGCACATTCTCCAAGATAGATCACATACTGGGACATAAAGCAGCCCTCAATAAATATAAAAGAATAGAGATCATACCATGCACACTGTCAGATCACAATGCTTTGAAACTTGAAATCAATTACAGGAAGAAGTCTGGAAAACCGCCAAAAACATGGAGGTTAAAGAACACCCTTCTAAAGAATGAATGGGCCAATCAGGCAATTAGAGAGGAAATTAAAAAATATATGGAAACAAATGAAAATGAAAACACAACAATTCAAAATCTATGGGATGCGGCCAAGGCAGTCCTAAGAGGAAAGTACATTGCTCTCCAGGCCTATTTCAAGAGATTAGAAAAAGCACAAGTCCAAAATCTAACAGCTCACCTAAAGGAGCTAGAGGCAGAGCAACAAGAACGCCCTAAACCCAGTAGAAGAAGAGAAATAGTAAAAATTAGAGCAGAAATAAACAACATAGAGACCAAAGAAACAATTGAACAGATCAATGAAACCAAGAGTTGGTTTTTTGAAAAAGTAAACAAAATTGACAAACCTCTAGCCAGGCTTATCAAAAAGAAAAGAGAGAGCACCCAAATAGACAAAATTATGAATGAAAATGGACTTATTACAACCAACCCCTCAGAAATACAAGCAATTATCAGGGAATACTATGAAAAATTATATGCCAACAAATTGGACAACTTAGAAGAAATGGACAAATTCCTAAACACACACTCACTACCAAAATTCACACGGGAAGAAATAGAAAACCTGAACAGACCCATAACGAGTGAAGAAATCGAATCAGTGATCAAAAATCTCCCAACAAATAAGAGCCCTGGACCTGATGGTTTCCCTGGGGAATTCTACCAGACATTTAAAACAGAATTAATCCCAATTCTTCTCAAGCTATTCCAAAAAATAGAAGTCGAAGGAAAACTCCCGGACTCATTTTATGAAGCCAGCATCACTCTGATTCCCAAGCCAGACAGAGATCCAGCAAAAAAAGAGAACTATAGGCCAATATCCTTGATGAATACGGATGCAAAAATTCTCAACAAGATCCTTGCAAATCGAATCCAGCAGCATATCAAAAGAATCATCCACCAAGATCAAGTGGGATTCATTCCTGGGTTACAGGGCTGGTTCAACATTCGCAAATCAATCAATGTGATCCATCATATCAATAAAAGAAAAGATAAAAACCATATGATCCTGTCAATAGATGCAGAAAAAGCATTTGACAAAATACAGCATCCCTTCTTAATAAAGACTCTCGAGAAAGTTGGGATAGAAGGAACCTACTTAAACATCATCAAAGCCATCTATGAGAAGCCTTCAGCTAACATCATCCTCAACGGGGAAAAACTGAGAGCTTTCCCCCTGAGATCAGGAACACGACAGGGATGTCCACTCTCACCACTGTTGTTTAACATAGTGCTGGAAGTCCTAGCATCAGCCATCAGACAACAAAAGGAAATCAAAGGCATCAGAATTGGCAAAGAGGAAGTCAAACTTTCACTCTTCGCAGATGACATGATACTCTACATAGAAAACCCGACAGACTCCACCAGAAGCCTACTAGAACTGATCCAAGAATTCAGCCAAGTTGCAGGGTACAAAATCAACGTACAGAAATCGGTTGCATTTTTATACACCAATAATGAAGCAACAGAAAGAGAAATCAAGAAACTGATCCCATTCACAATTGCACAAAAAACCATAAAATACCTCGGAATAAACCTAACCAAGGATACAAGAGATCTGTATGATGAAAACTATAGAAAACTTATGAAGGAAATTGAAGAAGACACAAAGAAATGGAAAAACATTCCATGCTCATGGATAGGAAGAATAAATATAGTTAAGATGTCATTACTACCTAAAGCACTCTACACATTCAATGCAATTCCAATCAAAATTGCACCAGCATACTTCTCAAAACTAGAACAAACTATCCAAAAATTTGTATGGAACCACAAAAGACCCCGAATAGCCAAAGTAATACTGAAAAATAAAACCAAAACGGGAGGTATCACCATCCCAGACTTCAGCCTCTACTACAAAGCTGTCATCCTCAAGACAGTATGGTATTGGCACAAAAACAGACCCATAGACCAATGGAACAGAATTGAGAACTCAGAAGTGGACCCAAAAGTATACAGCCAACTGATCTTTGACAAAGCAGGAAAGAATATCCAATGGAAAAAAGACAGCCTTTTTAACAGATGGTGTTGGGAGAACTGGACAGCAACATGCAGAAGAATGAAACTAGATCATTTTCTCACACCATGCACAAAAATCAACTCAAAATGGATAAAGGACCTGAACGTGAGACAGGAAACTATCAACACCCTAGAGGAGAAAGCAGGAAACAACCTCCTTGACCTCCACCGCAGCAACTTCTTACTTGACACATCCCCAAAAGCAAGGGAATCAAGAGCAAAAATAAACTGTTGGGACCTCATCAAGATTAAAAGCTTCTGCACAGCCAAGGAAACAACCCAGAAAATTAATAGGCAACCAACGGAATGGGAAAAGATAGTTGCAAATGACATATCAGATAAAGGGTTAATATCCAGAATCTATAAGGAACTCACCAAACTACACGCCCGAAAAACAAACAACCCAGTGAAGAAATGGGCAGAAGACATGAACAGACACTTCTCCAAAGAGGACATCCAGATGGCCAACAGACACATGAAACGATGCTCAGCATCCCTCCTCATCAGGGAAATACAAATCAAAACCACACTGAGATACCACCTCACGCCAGTCAGAGTGGCTAAAATGAGCAAATCAGAGAACTCTAGATGCTGGCGAGGATGTGGAGAAACGGGCACCCTCCTACACTGTTGGTGGGAATGTAAACTGGTACAGCCCCTCTGGAAAACAGTGTGGAGGTTCCTCAGGAAACTAACAATAGAACTCCCTTATGACCCAGCAATAGCACTGCTAGGAATTTACCCAAGGGATACAGAAATGCTGAGGCATAGGAGCACATGTACCCCAATGTTCATAGCAGCACTCTCCACAATAGCTAAAACATGGAAAGAGCCTAAGTGTCCATCAACAGATGAATGGATCAAGAAGATGTGGTTTATCTATACCATGGAATACTACATGGCAATGAGAAACAATGAAATCTGGCCATGTGTAGCAACATGGATGGACCTTGAGGGTGTTATGCTGAGCGAAATAAGTCAGGCAGAGAAGGACAAATACCATATGTTTGCACATATAGGAGGATTAGGAGAAACTTGACGGAGGAACAAGGGGGAGAAGAAGGGGGGAAATGGTGGGGGAAAGGGAGAGAAGCAAACCATGAGAGACTCTTTACTGATGACAGAATCTGAGGACTGATGGATGTGGGGGGGAGGAGGGATGGGCATGGAGGAGGGCACTTGTGGGAATGAGCATTGAGTGTTATGTGGAAACTAATTTGACAATAAACTATTAGAAAAATTTAAAAAAATAATAAATAAAATTATATATATATAAAAAAGAAGATTGCTTAGAACAAATGAAGCATGGAATACCTCTGATCTGAGCAAGTGAATGAAAAGGACAGTGGTTCATTCACTTTAAAAAGCACGTGGAAGAGAAGTATCGCATGGAATCCTCCCTTTCCTAACCAAGAGAGAACAAATTTCTTTGTATGGAGGCCTCTTCAGCTACCATATGGAAAAGGGATAAGGTAATTATAATATCCATGTTACAATCCCTAATTAAATAACAAATCTAGGTGATTTATTCATTAATTCATGTTAACATGAGAAAGAGATGCAACTGGATATTACATGACTCCTGACAGAAGCAGTTACCACTCTCTGAAGTTTGCTTGCTACAAAAATCTAAACTACATCTTTTCAAGCTTCTAGATACAACTATCATTTTGGAACAAATACAGAGAACTCTGGAGACACAATCAGCAACATTCTGACTGTGGGAAACTACAGAACAAACAACCTGGTTTCTTCAACAAAGAAATCCAAAGAAGGTTAGAAAAAAAAAAATAAAGATAGCATAGAGAATAAACCTATAGATTAAAAAGGACTTTAAATATCTATCAACACATCACAACATGTAGACATTGTTTTGAATTCCTGATTAAATATGAAATGGTTCAGGGGAACCTGGGTGGCTAAGTCAGTTAAATGTCTGACTTCAGCTCAGGTCATGATATCACAGTTTGTGGGTTCGAGCCCCACATCAGGCTTTGTGCTGACAACTCAGTGCATGGAGCCTGCTTCAGATTCTATGTCTCTCTCTCTCTGCCCCTCCCCTGATTGCACTTTGTCTCTCTCTCTCTCTCAAAATTAAGTAAACATTTTTGAAAAATTTTAAAATAAAAAAGAGAAAATCTACAATAGCCAAGAATAGTTCATTTAACAAAGCTGTCCTTCAGAAACAAAGGGGAGAAATAAAGACTTTCCCTGACATGCAAAAGCTGAGAGAGTTCATCACACGTAGATCTGCTTTATAAGAAATATTGAAAGAAGTTCTTCAGGTTGAAGTGAAAGGACACTATTAGTAACATGAAAACATGAAAAAAAAAGCAAGCTGGTAAAGGTAAGTATATAGACGAATTCAGAATTCTGTAAAATTGTAATATGGTGAGGTGTTAACTACTTTAGTATAGAGGTTAAAGGACAAAAGTATTTAAAAAGACTATAGCTGCATTAAGTTGTTAAGGAATACACAATAAAAAAAGCTAAATTGTGACATCAAAAACATATAAGGTGGGGAGTACAAGGATGAGTGTTTATATGCAAAGGAAGTTATTAGTGTAAAATAAACCATTATAAGATGTTTTGTGGAAGCCTTATGGTAATCACAAAGCAAAAACCTACAGTAGATACCAAAAAATAAAGAGAAGAGACTCAAAGTATACCACATTCACAAAGAAAGGCAACAGAGGGACAAAGGAACAAGGCAACTATGAGATAGCCAGAATACAATTAATAAGAAGGCATTAGTAAGTCCTTACCTATCAATAATTAGTCTTAATATAAATAGATCAAATCTGCAATCAAAAGGTATAGAGCAGCTGGATGGACAAACAAACAAAACAAACAAACAAAAAACAAAACAAGAGCCAGTTATATACCGCTTATAAAAGACACTTCAGCTTTAAGGACACACGTAAGCTCAAAGCACAGAGATGCAAAAAAAAAAAAAAAAAAAAAAGTTCTGTGCAAGTGGAAACAAGAAGAAGGCAAGGGTAGCTATACTTATATCAAGCAAAATAGACTTTAAGCCAAAAACAGTAATAAGAAACAAGGAAGGTCATTATATAAAAAAGACAAGATGAACTAATCAAAAGGATATAACAATCATATGTACATATCCACCCAATATCAGAGCACCAAAATATACTAAGCAAATACTAAGAATCCAAAGGAGAAGGGGTGTCTGGGTGCCTCATTTGGTTAAACATCCAACTTTGCCTCAGGTCATGATCTCATGGTTCATGAGTTCAAGCCCCACATTGGGCTCTGTGCTGAAAGCTCAGAGCCTGGAGCCTGCTTCAGATTCTGTATCTCTCTTGCTCTCTGCCCTTCCCCCACTTATGTGTGTGTGCACTCTCTCTCTCAAAAATAAATAAACATTAAAAAATTTTTTAAAGAAATCTAAAGGGGGGGAGATAGACAAGAATAAAATAATAATAGGTGATGTTAATACCCCACTTACAACAATGGATAGATAATCCACACAGAAGAATCAATAAGGAAACATTTGACTTGAAATAAACTTTAGAAGACATGGACCTAACAGACATATACAAAACATTTCATCCAATAGCAGTGGAATACATATTATATTCTTCTCAAGCACATAAGAAACATTTTCCAAGATGGAGCATATGATAAGTCATAAACAAGTCTAAGCAAATGCAAGCAGATTGAAATCATACTAAGTATCTTATCCAACAATAATGGTATGATAGAAGTCAATAAGAGGAGGAAAATTGGAATATTTTCAAATTAAACAACATACTTTCTGAACAACCATAGATCAAAGAAGAATGAAAAGGGAAATCAAAAAATATCTTAAAACAAACAAAGATGGAAACACATCATATCAAAGTAATGAGATACAGCAAAAGCAGTTCTAAGAGGGAAATTTGTAGCAATAAACACCTACATTAAGAAAAAAGGAAATATCGTATAAATTTTAGACCTTAAAGAACTAGAAAAAGAAGGACAGACTAAGCCCCCAAATTAACAAAAGGAAGAAAATGACAAATATCAGAGCAGAAATAGAAGAAATAGAGGCTAGAAAAACAATAGAAAAAATCAACAAAACCAACAGCTAATTTAAAAAAAAAGATAAACAAAACTGATAAACCATTAGCTATACTAAGGAAAAGAGAGAGAAGATGCAAATAAATAAAGTCAGAAATGAAAGAGGAGACGTCATAACTGATACCACAAAAATACAAAGGATCATTAAGAGACTATTAATAAATTGGATAATCTAGAAGAAATGGATAAATTCCTAGAAACAGACAACCTACCAAGACTGAATGACAAAGAAATAGAAAATCTGAAAAGACCAAGAATGTATTAGGAGATTGTATCAGGAATCAAAAATTTCCCAACAAAGAAAAGACCAAGAATAGATAGTTTCCTTGGTGAATTCTACCAGCTATTTAAAAAAGAAAGAACTCCAATCCTTCTCATTCTCTTCCAAACATTGGAAGAAGGAGGACTGCTCCAAAACTAATTTTATTAGATCAACATTACCCTGACACCAAAGTTAGATAAGGACACTACAAGAAGAAGGAAAAAAAAAATCTACAGTCCAATACCCCAAATATCCCAGGAATCTATAGGAATATAGATGTAAAAATCCTTGACAAAATAATAGCAAACTGAATTCAGCAGCACAGCACATTAAAAGGATTATATACCAAGAGTAAGTGGGATCTATCCCTGGGATGCAAGGATGGCTCAACACATGCAAATCAATAAATGGGATATACGACATTAATAGTAAGAAAGATAAAAATTACAATCATCTAAAGAGATAGAAAAATCATTTGACAAATTATAACATCCCTTCATGATAACACCTCTCAACAGATTAGGTACACAAGGAACATATTTCAACATACTAAAGGCCATATGCTAAATAAAGTAAATAAAATGTCCACAGCTAATATCCTACCCAATGGTAAAAGGTTGAAAGCTTTTCCTTTAAGATCAGAAAAAAGACAAGGGTGCCCATTCTCATTACTCCTATTGAATATAGTACTGGCAATCCTAGGCAGAGCAAACAAGCAAGAAAAAGAAATAAAAGAAAAAGTAAAATTGTGCTTGCAGATGATATGATCTTATATGTAAAATATGTATGGATATACATATAATCTTATATATGTTATATTCTAAATATGCCATGGGAAAAAAAAACTGTTAGAACTAGTTAATAAATTCAGTAAAGCTGCAAGATACAAAATCAACATACGAAAATCAGTTGTATTTCTATACACTACCAATGAAACACCTGAAAGAAAAATAACTATTTGCAATAGTATCAAAAACAGTAACATACTTAGAAATAAGTTAAACTAAGGAGGTAAAAGATCTATACATTAAAAGCTCTAAGTCTTTGATGAAAGGAATTGAAGAGAACACAAATAAATGTAAAGATGTTCACATTAATGAATGGAAAGAATTAATATTGATAAAATGTCTATACTACCCAAAACCATCTACAGGTTCAATGCAATTCCTATCAAAATTCCAATGGCATTTTTCACAGATATAGAACATGTAATCCTTATACTTGTATGGAACCGCAAAAGACTCCAAAAAGCCAAAGCAATCGAGAAAGAATAAAGCTGGAGGCCTCACACTTCCTGATTTCAAACTTACTACAAAACAGTATGGGACTGTTTTGTCTATAAAAATAGACAAAAAGACCAATGGGACATAACTGAGAGCCCAGAAATAAACCTTTGTATATATGGTCAACTATACTTGACAAGGGAGCCAAGAACACTCGATGGGTAAAGGATAGTTATTCAATAAACAAAATTGGGAAAACAGGAAAAACACATGTATGAGAATAAAATTGAACCCCTGTCTTACATCAGTCACCAAAATTAACTCAAAATGGAGTAGAAACTTGGGGCATCTGTTTGGTTCATTTGGTTAAGTGTCTGACTTCAGCTCAGGTCATGATCTCACGGTTTGTGAGTTTGAGGCCCACATCAGGCTCTGCACTGACAGTGACAGCCTGCTTGGGATTCTCTCTCTCTTTCTCTCTCTCTCTTTCTTTCTCTCTCTCTTTCTTTCTCTCTCTCTCTCTTTCCCTCTCTTTCTCTGTGCCCCTCCCTCACTTGTACTCTCATGTGCTTTCTCTCAAAATAAATAAGTAAACTTAAAAAAAAATTCTGTCTCCCCTTCTGTCCCTCTCCCCTGCTAGTACACATATTCTCCCTCAAAAAATTTTTTAATTTAATTTTAAAAATAAAAGATTAAAACCTTAAACATAAGATCTTACACCATAAAACTCCTAGAAGAAAATATACAGAAGAAGAAACTTCTTGACATTAATTTTGGCAACGATTTTTTTGGATATGACAACAAAAGCACAAAGCAACAGAAGCAAAAAAGAAATAATCAACAAAGTGAAAATGTAACCTATGGAATGGGAGAAAATATTTGCAAATCACATACCAAATAAGGGCAAAACAAAACAAAACAAAAAACAAATACAACTTAGAAATGGGCAGAGGAACTGAACAGATATTTTTTTTCAAAGACATGCAAATGGTCAACAGATACATGAAAAAACACTCAACCTTCCTAGTCATCAGGGAAGTGCAAATCAAAACTACAGTGAGATATCACCTCACACCTGACAGAATGACTTGATTATCGAAAAAGCAAGAAATAACAAGTATTGATGAAGATGTGGAGAATAGGGAACACTTGTGCACTGTTGGTGGGAATGTAATTGTTCAGTCATTATGGAAAACAATATGGAGTTTACTCAAAATTTAAAAATAGGGCAACATATAATCAAAAATAATCTCACTTCTGGGTATATATTCAAATGAAATCAGGATCTCAGAGATATATGCACACCATGTTCATAACAGCTACAATATGGGAACAACCTGAGAGTCTGTCAATTGATGAATAAAGAATAAAGAAGATGTGTATATATATATATATATATATACACACATATATACATACAATGGTATATTTTTCAACCATAAGAAAGAAGGAAATTCTGTCTTTTGCATCAATATAAATGAACATTAAGGGCATGCTCAGTGAAATGTCAGACTGAGAAAGACAAATAGTGTATGATATCCCTTATATGTGGATCTAAAAAGCCAAATTTATAGGAACAGAGTAGAATAGTGGTTGCCAGAAGCTAGAAAGTGAGGGAAATGGGAGATGGTAGAAGTCAAGGGTACAAACTCCCAGTTATATGATAAGTAAGTGCTAGAAATCTAAGGTACAGTGTGGTGATTATAGTTAGCAATACTGTATTATACACTTGAAAATTTCTAAGAGAGTAGATCTTACATGTTTTCACCACACACACATACAAAAAGGTAATTATGCAAAGTGATGGAGGTGCTAACTAAAACCCTACTGTGGTAATCAATTCACAATATATAAGTGACAAATCAACATATTATTCCCCTTATCCTTACACAATATTTTATGTCAATTTTATCTCAATAAAGCTGTAAAAAAATTAAAAATTTAAAGTAAGATATTTTATCTTTTAGAGAAATACACTGATATATTCACAGATGAAATGATATGATATTTAGGCTTTGTTTCAAAATAATTTGAGGGAGGGAGAAGTAGGGGCTAAAATGAAATAAAATTTATTACGAGTTAATAATGATTAAAATTTGGTTGTTGGATACCTGGATCTTATTTACACCTTTCTTCCTATTTTTGCATATATATTTGAAATTTTCCAAAATCAAAGTTTCCTTTTTAAAAATTTTTTTAGAGGGAGACAGAGTGATGCAGTGGGGTCAGGAGGGTGGAGGGAGAGAGAGAAAGAGAGAGACCCCAAGCTTGACACAGGGCTTGATCTCACAACCCTGGGATCGTGACCTGATCTGAAATCAATAGTGCGATACTCAACCAACTGAGCCACCGAGGTGCTCCCAAAAAGTGTCTTTTAATAAAGTCATTATATGAGCTAAGATCAGGAAAAAAATACAAAGAGATCCTAGTCAGCAATGTGCTAGTAAATTTTTAACTGACTGATTTCCAGTGTTTGCTAATTTCTGTGTTGGGCAAAATCGTGATTGACAAAGCCAGCTCTTATAACCCTAAGTGAGTCGTCCAAAACTATTGCTTTCGTACTAGATTCCCTACATCTTTGGGACATTTGAAGTACAGGAAGTCAATTTGTTAGAAAGTACCCTCTGTATGCAGAAGGTAGACTTAGCAGTTCTAAAAATTACTTCTTACCCTTCTCCTTCCCCTGTCTACATGTATTTTCTTAGTAACTGGAGTAACGTGGTCTTTTCAGATGATCAGTCTCATTAATTTATTTTTTTGGATAGTGATCTTTCTAACAACATTTTAAACAGAGAGTATTAAATAGGAATTTCCTCAACATACTGTGCTATTTTAGGCTAAACAAACAAAAATTAACCCTGCTTTTATATAACAGAACTCTTCTCATAAATAGTGAATATTAGAGTTGCCCTCAGGGATGGTTCAGATCTGTAGGAGAATTTGTCTAGACTGATAGGATTTTTGCTTTTTTGTGTTTGATTTTTGTAGCCTCTCTCTTTCATCCCCTGATATTAAGCTGTCAGCTTTCACTTTTTACTTTTAATCTACTGTGAACCTGAGTAGCAAATATTGGTGGCCTTCCAGTTTTGTTATGTTTATTTCTACATTTTCTACAATTGCTATCTTCCATCAATATCCGCTGACCATATGCTTAATCTGGACTTCTGTACCTCAGGTAGTGAACTATTTCTGAGTGGCGATATTACCTACTAAGAAAGAACAGAGTTTCTGCAATAGTGCCGTTTGTATGGTAGGGATTTATTCAATTATTTGAAAATTTTGATTGTATTTGGCACTTACGATTTCATTTAGATGTCTGAAAATAGGAGAGTGAAAGTGCTGATGCCAGCGATAAGATGTGTAGATTTCATAAGTGCAATTCAGATGATAAAAAGATGGAAATCATTAGGCATGTCAAAGAGAGGGAAGCCTTGGCTTCAGTTGAATACTTAAAGGAGTTAAGGCACTCACCTGTGAAGGAAATGAACAACATTAAAACTATATGTGAAATGCTAGAAATTACACCTACAATTTGTGTCCACATTTATTTTTGAGTTCTCAGAGAATGGAAACTCTCTTACAACATTTAAGTCCATTGTTTGGATTTTATATGTTTAACTTGCATATTTTGGATAATGCATTAAGTATGAAAGTTTTATGTTTCCTATTGCCAACCCTGCCTGAGTCATGTGTACAGGCTGCTGATACTGCCACAACTTTCTCTGGGGGCCTGGATGGCTCTCTCTGCTTGCCTCTTCAAGCTTAGGGGAGCTGATAGGAGCTCCCCACTGTGATTAGCCCCAGGATTCTTTACCATACTTTGTTGGTCTCCCTATACCTGTCCACGCCTTTGTGAATATTCTTTTTATTACATGCTCCTTAATTACCCAGTTGAGATGAGACATATGTTTCCTTTTGGGACACTCACTGATAAACCAGGCAAGAGAACTCTGAAGAAGTGAGGTGCTCCTAAAACCAGCCTGGACATGGTCACAGATCCTTGACTTACTTAACCTGCCATGATTTTGTCACAGAATAGGAGGGAAAATATGACTGTAATAGAGATGAAGCATACATTGTCTAATTTTGGTAATGCCATTAGGCTTTCGTTTCTACCTAGTATAGTAATTATCATTCACGTCAATAAGAATGGTCAAACTGGGACACCTGGGCGGCTCAGTTGGTTAAACATCCGACTCTTGGATTTCAGTTCAAGTCACAATCTCACAGTTCGTGAGTTTGAACCCCAAGTGGGGCTCTGCACTGACAGTGCAGAACCTGCTTGGGATTCTCTCTCTACCTCTCTCTCTATGCCCCTCCCCAACTCACAAACTCACGCTCTGACTCTATATAAGCGAGCAAGCAAAGAAACAAACTTAAAAAAAAAAATGGACAAACTGAGGATGGTGCATTCTGTAGCCACCTATTTAGTTTCATTCCTAGGTTGTGAAATCTCCATTGAATGTATGAAGACCCACCCTTCAAGAAGAATGGCAGAACCTGGAGCTAATTCCATGAAATTAATCTAATCTATGTTCTACGTGTGACATTCTAAATGATTCTACTACCCCATATCTCTACAAATCTTTTAAATAAGAATAACTTTATCTGAGTCTGGACTAAATTAAGTAATAGTTTTCAAGTCTGCCTTTTTTTTTTCTCTCTCTTCTCCAAAGACACAATATAATTCTGATTGTGGGTTTAAATAAGTAAGTTCTAATAATTAAAAAAAAAAAGCCTCTGCACTTTGAATATGATCTTATTGCTTGACAGTGGACTTTGTCATGGTGGGCAGAGCCTTGGGCCCTGAGAAAAGAAGAGTTCCATTTGAAAATAGAGCACTGAATTTAAAATATCCCTGAGGATATTAATTTCTACTTTATTGTTAGTGTTAAGTCGAGAGGGGAGTTTACTCTTACATGCATCTACTGTAAATCACTATTAAACAGTTGAATCGGCTTCTTCTTACTTCTGCCTTTCAGGCAAAAAAAAAATTTCATTTGATTAGTTTTATTTATTTTGCAATGTGGTCACTGTGATGAAGCAAGGACTCCTCAGACAGTCATCCTCTGGCCATTCTCCAAATGCCACTCACTCTGAGTTATTTCTGCTGCCAGCAAGTATCAAAAAAGAACATATGCATAGGAGGGGTGCGAGTGGGGATAGGTGGTAAAAGAGCTGGTTCTCTTCCAAAAGGCACACTCACTACCTCCCTAGGATGCTTCAGTGATACATTGCCCTATGGCCAACCATCCATTCAAGAGAACTGTAGCTAAGCAGAGAAGAAGGAGGGCCTGGTATGTGTGGCCTTGGAAGACCTAGTCTGCATGGAGGTCCATTGCACCATCACCGTTACGATCCTGGGCAAGTCATTTAACTCCTCTGAGTCTCAGTGTCTTCACATGTAAATTAAAGATCATATTCTTTGCCCATCAGACCTCAGAAAAATTTGGCATGACTCAAATGAACTAATGTGTATGCTGCATGCTCAAAATTGCTAAACCCAAAGTATTGTTATTGTGGTTTCTGCGGTTTTCTCTAGAAATTCCAATTGAAGTATTAATCAATCTCTCAGTCACCTGCCATCCAATACTCTGGACTCTGTTATCTGAAGGATGATTCCAGACCTAACCAATCAGTCTCTCTCAATCTCTCTCTCTCCCATTTCCCCACTCTGTCTCTGTCTTTCTCTGTCTCTCTCTGTCTCTCTCTCTCTCTCTCTCACACACACACAAATGCACCATTTCACTAAAGAAAAAAAAAGAGTAAAAAAGAGTACATTTGTGGTGTCTGGGTGGCTCAATCGGTTGGGCATCTGGCTTCAGCTCAGGTCATGATCTCGTGGTTCATGGGTCCCAGCCTTGCGTCGGGCTCTGTGCTGACAGCTAGCTCAGAGCCTGGAGCCTGTTTCAGATTCTATATCTCCCTCTCTCTCTGACCCTTCCCTGCTCACGCTGTCTCTCTCTCTCTCTCTCAGAAATAAATAAAACATTAAAAAAAAAAAAGAGTACATTTTTCTGACCTTTTAAAGGACTTTATCTTCAGCTTTAGGCCACACTTACTTGTCCTCTCAAATGCTCCATCCAGACTTCATCTGCAGAAATTTCCAACTTGGGACTCTCAACCCTCTGAGCAGAACCTCTCTCTGGTCTTTGAGGTTCCTCACGCATCCTTCAAAAGCCCCTGTCTTTGAAATCTGACTCCTCTCCTAGAGGGAGAGGCTCTGTTCCTACGGGGAGGTCTCCTCTGTCCCTTTTTCTCACAGAGACCCATTTCTTTGCCTGGGTCTCTAACCCATTATTTTTTTCTCAGAGAACATTAGCTAGAATATTAGCACATCTGCATCTAATTAAAATTCCACTTTTCTCTGCCTCGAGTTTCCTAAACACACCCAGATACCACAGTGATTTGGGGAGAGTTTGCTCCTCAGTAAAATTACCCCAGTTTGCTCCTATCTTCTGCCCATTGAGGCAGCCCTTCAGATTGCTCCTTGTTAAGACTTTGAGACTGCCAAGTCTTAAAATCAGAAAGGTTGTGGTCTCCTCAGAAATTGTTCTGTTTTTGTCTCATGGACACATGAATTGTGCAATAGAGGAGCTTCTCCTATTCATTTTAGTGGGAGGAAAACTTAGACCAAATTTTCTTCCAACTCCCATATTATGAACTGAATTGTGTTTCCCGCAAATTCATACACGGAAGCTTAAACCCCAGTACTTCAGAATGTGACTGTGGTTGGGGACTGGGCTTCTACATAGCGAATTGCTTTAAAATAAGGCCATTAGGGTTGGCCCTAATCCATTTGACCGGTGTCCTTACAAAAGAGGTGATCAACACCCACAGAGAGATATGGGGGGGGGGGTGCCCAGAGAAACGACCATGTGAAGAGACAGCAAACCACAGAGAGTGGCCTCAGACGAAACCAACCTTGCTGGTGTCTTGATCTTCTACTTCCAGCCTCTAGAACTGTTAAGAGAATAAGTGTCTGTTGTTTAAGCCACCCAGTGTGTGGTGTTTTGTGATAGCAGCTCTAGCAAATCAATACGAATTTTGGTTCCAAGAAGTGGGGCACTGCTGGTAACAAACACCTAAAAATGTGGAAGTGGTTTTGGAAATGGATGATGTGCAGTAGTTGGAAGAATTTTGAGATGTATGTTAGGAAAAGCCAAGTTTGCCTTGAAGAGATTATTACTGCATGTGTGGGCATTAAAGGTGACTGTGGTAAGGTCTCAGACAGAAATAAGGACTGTGTTACTGGGCACCGGAGGAAAGGTGATTGGTGTTATAAAGTGAAAAAGAACTTAGCTGAATTGTTCTCTCATGTGTTGTGGAAGGTAGGATTTGTGAGTGATGAAGTTGAATATGTAGCTGAGGAGATCTATGCAAGGTATTGATGGTGTGACCTGGGTCCTCCTTACCACATATAACAAAATACCAAAGGAGAGCGAGAGATGGAAGGAATTGTGTTTCTTGTTGTTATTTTAAAATTTTATTTATTTATTTGAGAGAGAGAGCACGCAAGCCAGGGAGGGGCAGAGAGACAGGGAGAGAGAGAGAATCCCAAGCAGGCTCCGCACTGCCATTGCAGCGTCCAACTCAGGGCTGGAACTCATGAACCATGAGATCATGCCCTGAGCTGGATGCTCAACCAACTGAACCACCCAGGAGCCCCTGGAAAGAATTGTTAAGCAAAGAGGGACCAGAACTTGAAGGCTGAAAAATTCACCTTTTCATATTGCAAAAAGAAAAATATGTCTTGGGGAGAACACCGGGGTGTTAGTAGACTCCACGAAGAGACTAAGGGTGTGAGGCATGGATTCAATGGGCCCCCTCTGCCGCCGCCAGGAACAGAGATGGGATACACCAGCAGAAACACTGTCAGCCTGTACTAAAGGGGGAAGAGATGGAACAGAATAAAGGACGGGCTATTGGACTCAAGCCACAGCATCAGATTTTCCTTAGGTGTCCAGGCTGCTGGCCCACCCTCGCCCTGAAAACTTTGGACTTGCCAGCCTCCGTAGTTATGTTAGCCAATTCCTTCAAATACATAAATAATTGATAAACATAGATCCTATTGATTCTATTTCTCTGGAGAACCCTGACAAATATGTTCCCTTAGCAAGTTCAGAGATCTATATGGGGCATATTTTTCATGTGCTGTTACACAAATTCAATCCCAAGGTATTTGCTGAGTAATTTAAAAGTTCTCCTCTGAACAGCTATTGCTGTCTATTACTAACAACCCAGCCATTAGTATTCTGAAAAAAACTATAATCAAGGCATATAGTGTGAAAAAGATATCCTTGTTTAAAAAATACATGCACTGACTCACAGAAATGTTCTGATAATTTACTCTTGGTAAAAAGAGGCAGGTTTGCTACTGCTATAAACTTCAAAATAATTTTGTCTTAAACTAGATGTGATTTTTAAATGGGGAACTGGGACAGGGTAACCACACCCAAGTATGTTTCATGAAGGTGCTGTGCTTTCTTTTTCCAATATTTGTCTAGAATTTTCAACTCCATTTTATGTGATAATTTCTACCTGACTGTATTCTGCTAAACCATGTTCTTTTCTTGCTTCCAGCTGTGGTAATGGGAAATAAACAAGGCTGATATTTACAACTCCGTTTTCTTACTTACTGAAATATTCTGTGATTTTGTTTCCTGATTGGATTCATGCAATTACTGGTTTGCTATTTTCCAAGCCATTGAGCTCAGGTTGCAAGTAGATCAGAATTCAACAGCCTGGGTTGCTCCCTGGAACCTTACCTTCCTGTGATATAATTCCCACATTATCATCACTGATTTCCATTAGCAAAGGGCAACCTAATTTTTAGATTTCAGGGCTCACTTACATATGTTTAATATACCTAATATAGAAGATTATGTGAAAAATAACTACAAGAAAACAAGAGAATATTTGTTCATGCATGTGCCATTCAAATTGCCCTTTAGGATGTTTTTGCTTTCCAAAAATGGAAAACCATATGAATCTATACATATTTAATTCTGAGGCTTTGGTATGATAATTTTAGGCAAAAGAATGATTTGGTACTAGTATGGAGTTTTAATATACACCATTACATCATCCTGTTTTATGCAGAAAACTTTGTAAAGTGCCAGAGATGAGAGCATGTTACAATATTTACAAAGATGATTTTTGTCACATTTGTAGTAAAGAGGTGCTACTCTTCAAAGTTGCCATTTCCCTTAGTGCTGAGACATTTTGGAAGACTTCCAGGTGGCAGGAATTGTAAGATCATGGAGGTGGGGGTGGGTGGGTGTGTGTACATTCACAAAAGTTTTGAGATCACTAAAAGAGTTAATATTGCTGAAATATATATGCATCCTTTTTCTGCCAACAGAGAAATCTGTTACAGTCTGGAAAAAGTAAACTCAATATTAGAGGCTAAGTTACAAATAGAAATGAAGCTGAGTTGTGATCTCCGCTACTCACACAGAATTGTCAAATCTTGTTGTTTGGTCTACTAGACACTGAAGAACATGGTGCACTTTTGTTGGTGTTACTGGGCTGGCTTTGTTCGAGAATTCTGAGAAACTGTCCAATGTTCTTTGAAGTACTGAGTGGCATCAGTTCATCTCAAAGATCACTTGTGTCTAGTGGCAAAAGGTCCAAAAGTCAACGTCTGATATATGTAACTTTAAACTTGCAAAAGAAGTGAATTGTATTCATTCTGGGGCTCACCTTGGGGTACATAAATGCTCTCATACGCTCTTGAAACGGTATGATCTTTATAATGTCTTCAGTCACTAGACTGAGAAAAACAGCAGAAATGCTACAGAAAACATTTAATACCTACCTTTTGCCTTTATTTCATGTGATCTCCAAAGTACATTCGATATATCAAAAGTTTTCTGATACATTTAGAATCTTCAACCTCTTTTTAGAGCTTCCATGAAATGGGTTCTTCCTGTCAGATTCTTCTGAGCACCAGTCCTTATTTCCACACATCTCACACTTACGGTTTAAATCTTAAGTCATTACTTCCCACAAAATTCAAGGTTTAAAATATCTATTTTGTGTTCTTCAGTAAAAAAAATCACCACCAACAATGGTTGTCATTAACACACATTAAAATTTCCTAAAAATTAGAATTTTCCCAAATGCAAGAAATTGAAAACCATAATTTCTGAGTTGGTGGCATTCCCTTCAATTCTCATAGTTTTAAATTTGTTTCTCACTCTGTGTTTGCAAAGCTTTTGGTTTAGTTGCCAAAAAAATGCATTGAAAAAAAAAATCCTTTTTATAAGTCCCCTTCGGCTCCATCATGTGTCACTTGAAACTGAATCAAATTTCTCTGAGACTGTATTTTCTCCATTGTTATTGGGAGAAATGGGTAAAGTAAGACATTGGAGGGGGAATCAATATAACTGAAATTAGTTTTATGAAACCATAAATTTTTTAGAATGCATTTCCAAAAGTTTTATAGGAAGCATAAGTTCTTTACTTCCCAATTATATGAGAAATAATAGATTTAGTATCTCCTTCATATACCTTCATAATTTGAAGGTGTTATTAACAATATTGTTTTCTATGTCAGACTTTCTTCCACTCAAATTGTGTGTGTGTGTGTGTGTGTGTGTGTGTGTGTGTGTGTGTGCTCATTGTGGGATGATGGTATATTGTGAATGAAAACAGATTTTGTAATTATCATGTGTAGTGAAAAATAAGGTTTATACCAGTGACATCTGACAAACAACTATATGAATAAACATTTCCTTGAGGCAGGAGCTCTGTTTTATTCACAACTGTATTTCTGTCCCTAACTTATAGACCGATACCAAACATGTAGCAAGCTCTCAAGAAATATTTGTTGAATGAATCAGTCCTATTATTATTTATAACTGTGTATTAGACATCTTAACCTAATTATTAGAGCTAACCTCTTATTTGAGCTACATATATTTATGTTTTTCCTCCAAGATTTTACACAGATCTCACATTTTCTTCATTTGGGATTAAATTCAAAACTCTAAAAAAAAAAAATGTCTCGATAACATTATGGTTTTAAAGGAAGACTTCTCCTCAGGCAATTTTCCCAAGTCTTTATAGTAAAAGTCCCCATCCACATCCCCAGACCTTTCATAAACCTTGACATGGCACTCTTCTGTGTCAATTTTCATGCTTCATCATGAGAACAAGATGGGTGATGTTATATTAAAAGACTTTCTGTTAATTCATAACCTTTGAAATCCACTGGGTCCCAAATATAATGATATTCATCATTAAAATGTTGCTTTATGGTCTGTGGTATATTGTATAATTAATCTGCACAGAATGAAAGATAAGCATTAAGATTAAGTCATTTTGCATTTAAAGAAAAAAACTAAGTAAAAAGTTAAAATGAGATCATCTAAACATGTTCCCTCAGATCAGCTATGACAGTCACAGGGATCAAATTGTCAAAGAAAAAATATATTAATGCTACGAATAGTGAGATAGAATTATGGAAAGCTCAAATAATTGTTTCAATAAGGAAAGGCATTTTGATATTAGCAAACAAATAAAAATCCCATTGGGCAACAAAGGCTTTAAGGTGATTTTTATTTTTTTACTTGCGTGTATTAGATTCCCTGAATAACAAAACTAATATCTTATTAATATGAAACCACTAATGCCATAATGAGTGTTATGAAGTATTAAAATCATTATCCACTGAGATAATGCTAGATAATCACTAAGCTGAGTGAATGCTTCAGCCTGAATCCACAGTGTGCTCAGTATATCCATTTGGGAAGATTGGTCCCAAGTGGTTAGGCCCTATTTTTATAGCATGTTTCCATGACAAAGCCACAAATAAGCAGAAATAACCATCTTTATTTTATCTTTTAGGGAAATTATATGCAAAAAGCATGACCCATTCACCAGTGCTTCATAGGACTAGAAAAAAAAAAAAAAACTAAAATTCAGTTAGGATGGTTGTTTGGTTCAAGACAATTGACAGATTTTTTTTTCTTTTTGTTTTAGTCTTGCAGCAAGGTAGACAGTTCAAGGCATACTCCCACCACTTGAATTCAGAAATTAGGTAACACAAATGCAAGCCCATAGAAATTCTGAGTACTCCATCCATGTAAAGCATAGTTAATGTCTTTTATTATAACTAATACCATTGATATTTTTCTCAACAGACCTTGATGTTCCCTTTTAAATCACTAGAAGAGTCATGTTAAGAGCCAGGTCAGCCCTGTCTGGAGCCCCAAGTGTCTCCATTTCTCCAGTCTCCACTTAGCCCTAAAATCCCAGACCCAGCAAGTAAGGGACAACTATGACTTTTGAAGTCAATGAGTTTTGCCTATATAGAAATTTCAAAGGTATCAACTGCTCTCTGATACTCCCTTTAAAATAATATATATAAGGGGCACCCGGGTGGCTCAGTCGGTTGAGTGTCTGACTTCGACTCAGGTCATGATCTTTCTGTTGATGAGTTGGAGCCCCACGTCAGACTCTGTGCTGACAGCTCAGAGCCTGGAGCCTGCTTCAGACTCTGTATCTCCCTATCTCTCTGATCCTATCCTGCTCACACTCTGTGTCTCTCTCTTTCAAAAATGAATAAACATTAAAAATTTTTTTAAATTAAAGATCAATTTCTATTTTGAGATTTTTTACGATGCAATGAAGATGTGCATGTTTCTCCCCATCTTTCATTCGAAAGCCCAAATTTAAAGCTGTATGAGATTACAGAAAAGAATGACAGATTTGAGTCAATTATCTGGAAAAGTTCAGGACAGAGATGCTTCTCTCTTCATTCTCACACGTCTCCCCATTATTTATTTCATCTAGAAAAGCCTGTTTTCATTGCTGTCCTATATCACAGAGCCTCTCAAGAGATGCATTTAGATAAATGTGTAACTTCATTGGGTATTTCCTAAATTCCCTTCAGAGAAAGCTGATGTCAGACACTATATATTAATTGGAAATTGGTGCTTCATTCTCACAATGGATGAACGACGTAAAACACTGTGGGTCATAAAACGATTTCCGGGATTATAAACATTTGAGATTTTGTTTACAGGTGAATGTGTTCTCTGCAATTGTTCAGATATCAGAACTGAGGAGAAGGCTAAGCTCCTCATTGAATACTTCCAAGTATTGGATTAACAGGTAAAATGAGAATCACACTTTCAATAACTGTTGAGCATGTGGGAACACGTGGATACATCCTCAAGGCTTTGAGTGATATAGGTTTTACCACTTCCTTTTACAGTGTGATTTCATATTTTTGACATGAGAAAAATAACCCCTAACAAAAACCATTTGCTTTTAAGCAAATCCAGTCTATTTTCAGAGATTTGTGCTGGTCTCTAACATCAGACTTACTATAAATGACAATAACAAGTTTGGTTAATTTCTTTCTCCCTCCAAGATTCTGCCATGAGGCTCAGAAATTCTGAAGGCATTTGAGTGTATGGTGATATTACATTTTTAGCTGCCAACCTAGATTTAATCCAATGCATATTTTGTACTGACTTGCTGCAAATACATGGTTCATGACACCCCCTGTATTGACATGTTTTCTTGTTCTTTTCCTTCCTCCCTTCTTCTGTGCCTCCCTCCTCTTCCCTCCTCTCCTTTCTCTCCTGCCTTGTCCTGTCTTTTTTATTTATTTTTTAACAGCACATAGTAAAAAGTTATTATCACTGTCTAGACTTTTTCCCTACTGCACTTCTCCAAACAAATGGTCCTAATAAGATACTGGGCCCGATAGTATTCATTTTGGCTTCTGCTTTCTGTACCTTCTGCCACTCAGCCCTTATGTGAAAGATTTTAAACAAACATATGCTTTTTATACTTTGTTTTTCCTTGCAAGGAGAATTTGGGTTCATTTGAAACTGTTGGATTTAAAATATTCTTGGTAGGAATATATGAATTTTTTTTTTCAGAGGGAGTCTAGCTAACTAGATGGCAGACGTTTCAATCAGGGATGGGAAATGAGGAAAACTTGGCTGGGGTTGGGGGGGGAGAGGGGAGGGCCTCAGATACTGATGTGGAGGGAGGGCCGAAACACGGGAGGTCACACGCTGGCACTTCTCAGTTGCCTCCGTCACTCTGTGGATCTGGCAGTTTCTCTGATGAGCTCACAGTATTTATTTTGTCAGTTAGCATTTTCACATTGTCTGCTTTCAGTCACACACTGCCATTAAAGCCAAGAAGCCAGGGTTGACGTTGTCTAAAGGTCTTCCAGGGTGGACGGGCCTTATTAAGGCTTGGAGTCCCTTGTTCCCATTTTCAAATCTTAAGTGGTGCTGACCGTATACAAGAAAAGATATTCAATGTGTCCTCAACCCCCTGCCCACCTGGGCTGCTATGGTCCCAGGAATACAGTACCATTCACTGAGCATTGTGTTACGTGTCTTGAAATTAGAGTGACCAGGCACTCAGTATTGTCTGCTAGTTCCAATTTAAAATCTTTTTTTTCTGTGTCTCCATAAGCATATTTGTGATTAACATTTCAAAACGTACAAAAATGAGATGCACTTTAGCTCTTTAAATTGAGTAGTGCCGTAACATCAAGCAAGTCCTCTCCCTGGAGAAATGTCTACGGGGTCCTGCAGTTACTATGGGACACATAGGACCAGAAGGAATCAAAATGATTACATCATGGTGAAGAGCATCATAAAAGCATCTTAGAATTGGAGGACCTGGGGTTTTTTTCAACTTAGTATTGTGTGAACTTGACCTTGTTACTTACTCTCTGAGGCTTTGTTTGTTGATCTGTTACTTGGGAATACCTACCCCTGCCTTAGGGGGTTATTATGAGCATTGACTAAGAACGCAGATAAAAGAATAGTGCCTCAGGGCACCTGGGTGACTCAGTTAGTTAAACGGTAAGAGCCAGACTTCAGATTTCCACTCAGATCAGGATCCCAGGGTGGGAGATCCAGCCTGGGGATCAACTCCATGCTGAGCTTGGAGCCTGCTTAAGATTCTCTCTCTCCCCCTTCTCTCTGTCTCTCTCCTTTTGCACCTCTCCCATGCTTGTGTGCACTCTCTCTCTAAAATAAAATTTAAAAATTTTTTTTAAAAAAGAAGAGCATTTTTCACACAGTCAATGCAAACCTATAGCTGTAATTTATTTGCTTCAATGAAATAATTTCAAATTTATGAAAAACTTAAAAGGTGTCTTCACCAAAGAATAATGATACAATTTTTCGGAAAGCTTTCTGCAATCCCGTTACAAAAATGGAGTCTCTTACCAACTCCATCTCCACCCACTATCACCTGATACAGGTGAAATACCACCTGATTCAGAAAAAATTAAATGTTTTAAACCCATTCAGTACTGCACTCTTTCTATGTTAATGCTAACAAACATGCCCACTTTTTAAAAACATTTTTTAAGTGTTCAGTAGCGGTTGGCAGTCTCCAATAGAAGTGATATTCTGCTTCTCTAGGGGGTTAAATCCTCAATATCCTAATAACCCCCCTCCCCGCCACATAAAATCTTGTAACTAATCCCACCCACCACCATCCCCCGTAGTTACAGACATATTCTATCTAAAACTCTTTTATGAATTCAGACCTAGGCAGCTAGAAGCACCCACATTGAAATCTGGTCTGTGGATACCTTCCGTGCTGAAGCAAAGCCTTTACAGAGTGTTTCAATAGCCGAAGGGCTACTGTCATGCTTGTTAGCGTCTTGCTCCAGTACACAGAAAAATTGATTCTTTTAGCAGGTCAAATTATTTTTGTATTTTTCTTTTTTCATGCACAGTAACTCCATTCTTTTACCTGGTCAGTTCCTTTAAGAAAGATTCAGTTAGGGCAGCTGCATCTTATTATCTTCTGCCACCAATGCATGGGGCAAAGACAGTTTAATTCTTAAGGAGAGAATCATTTAAGTGTGACCTATTGTATTAGTCTGGATGCTTTTCATATTAAGCACGGGGAAGTTAAAGAGGTCTTTAATTTGTCTAAACCACATTGCTAATTTACATTGAACTTGAAGTGCCCGTTGCCTTTCCAATCAGTTCAGCTCTTCCCAGATATTCTAAGGTGAATTTTAAATAATACAAAATCTTTAGCTAATGTCTCTAAAAATGATGGCTATACTAATAAAAGAGCTCATAGGAAGATTGTCACATGGCTGAAATGACCACAAAATTGTACACTATTTGCCTGAAAAACATCACACCTGAATGGAATTCTTAGCACTGAACTTCAGCACTGGTCTATGTTCCTTCATTAACAGTTTTATTGAGGTTATCCAAATACATAATAGCAGTATAATTCCACTATGGCCTATAGAATAGAGGTCTGAGGCAAAACTACAGTCTTCTGCTGGATAGATTTGGTATTATCAACTCTAAAAAGAAAACAATGAAACTCACGTGGAAAAGGAGTGTTAGACATGCAAATGATAGCAGATGTAGAATTTACCTGCCCGGAGGCCATAACCGGCCCCTTGAAATGTAGGTCAGTGAACAGAAAAACAGTGAATAATAAATATGTGGTATTAATAATACTACATAATAAATAATGCACAAAAAATAATAAAAGTAATATTAACCCAACACTTACTATGAAAGATCAACATTATTATCATTATCAACATTATCTTATTGAATCCTCAACATGTCTGGGCAGTATCTATTATGTCTTTTCCCACTGGAAAGTGAGTCTTGGACGCATTTCACTAGCCCAAAGTTTCAAAGATAGGAAGCGGTAAAGCTGAGATTCCAGCCCACTTGACATCAGTGTCCATACCCATGACCGCCATGCTAGACTGCCAGGCTTCTGATGAGTGTGCATTCTGGGACCTGGGTGGCAGTAACCAGGACTTCTATTTGCAAACAGTGACAGCAGTAGGCTAGATCAAAAGTGGTACATGGTTGACAATAAACTATTAAAAAAAAAAAAAAAGTGATACATGGCCCTGAACCGATGATCCTGATCCTGAAGGCAATTTGTCAGGTATGTTACTTGGCCAAGCAGCACCTTGTCGCATTGTGCTTTACAGCAATTTTCCATAGTGCGTTCTTTTGATTTGGATCTTTTGTGACTGAGATTAACATGAAAAACATATTTAAAACAAAATACTTTTGGGGGAGTTTGTGAGGTTTTGAGTTTCTTTTAAAAGCCTCTGTGGGCCCAAAGCCCACCCGCCTTTCACCAGCTGCTCATGTGTTGTGTTATATTATCATTCAGCTTGTTCTGATACAGGTTAGGTGAATTGTTAGACAAACATTCACGAGGGACCCCAAAATGTTTTCTGCTTTGAGTGATCCATTTGTGAAATCTTCTTAAGCAAAGGACACTTCTGTGACATGTCAGTCACAACAATTCCAGGCCAAGGGTCACCTGGGTGGCTGTCATTTGAGCATCCGATTCTTGATTTCAGCTCAGGTCCTGATCTCACGGTTGGTGAGACTGAGTCCTGTGGAAGTCTCTGTGCTGACAACACAGAGCCTGAGTGGGATTCCTTCTCTCTCTCTCTCAAAATAAATAAATAAACCTTTAAAAAAAAAAAAAACAATTCTGAGAGCCAAGGCTTGATATAAATACTTCATCTTTTATTCTCCCCCAAAACTAAAGAGAGCCTATTTCTCTCCACTCAGGTCTGTGCTTACTTAGTGACACTGAGAAATTGGAAGAATTACTTCTTTTGCTCTGATCAAAAAATAACAAAACAATTAAAGCAAGAAAATGATTTTTAAAAACTAACTAGGAAATAACCCAGAAACCAGTACTATTGTGTTTATTACATTGCAATCTTTTTTTTTTTCTTTTCAAACTCTAAGGCTGGCAACATTGCAGTTGGGCAGGGATGAGGTGGGGGGTCTTGATACTCAGATGTTTCTTAGGCCATGTAAATACCATCTCTTGGGTTGTTTCTTTTAGGTGCCTCCCCTCTAGCTGACAGGGCAGTAGACAGTTTTGCCTAAATGGGAAACGCAGTGAACACACTTTATAATTCTAGCATTTGAGACGATGACTAATACCTTGCATTATGGGTAAGTCATGCTCATTTGGGCTTTTACATGGTTTAGTGTTTTATGGGATTCACTCTAGGAGCTCTACATATCTGTTCAGCTAGTGAGCCTTATTCCAGAGACCTCGGAGCTCTCACCGTATGATTGTGTCCATCTTATCCTTCCAATCTCACCTGAAAAGTCAACTCCTGAGGGAGTATTCCATAGTCCCCCACTGGCTGTGGTGCCCAACTTTTTTGCATCAGAGGATGCTGTTTCCTCTTCCATAGAAACAACACAGTATCATAATTATTGTTTGTTCTTCTATTTCTTATGCTCTCTTTTTCCTCCTAGAAGGTAAGCTCTAAAGCCAGGACTATGTCCATATTGTTTACCCCCATTTCCAAGGGCCCGGGATATGACAGGTGCTTGGTAAATATTTTCTCCATCATTTAAAATCACATTTATAATGATACATGATACTTCTATGCTCTTTTGTGTCTAGGTGTTATATCCACAAGGTCATGTGATTCTCACAAGAGTACTGCAGACAAGTATTATCTTCAAATACAGAAACTAAGTGGGGTAACTGGGATCCTGGTAGACCCCCTCTGTGTAGTCTCCTCCCACATCAAATTGTACTGATGTACACAACTAAGATAAGGCCACACTCTTGGAGTGTGACTTCCAAGAGAGATCATTAAACACATTGAGGCTTCTGTCTTGCCTTCTTAGATCACTAACACTGGGAAGAACCTACTGCCATGTCATGAGGACACTCAGCCTTGTGAAGCATGTGGGAAACACTGAGGCTGCCTGTCAGCAGCCCAGACCAACATACCAACCATGTGAGTGGAATCTTGGAGACAGATTCTTCAGCCCCAATCAAACCTTCAGATGACTCCAGTCCTGGACAACGCTTTGGTTAGTACCTTGTAAGAAAACCTGAGCCACAACTACCCAGATAATCTCCTTAATTCTTGATTTATAGACACTGAGATAATACATGTTTATTGTTTTAGGCTGCTAAGTTTGGGGGCAGTTCATTGTATAATAATAGATAACTACTACTCCAAGACTCAGAAATGCCAATCCTTACTCTTCTTTCTCTTCTTTCCCCTTTTTTATCACCTACCCCAACCCTCCTATTTCTGCCAAAGAAACTTTTGGTATGTGTGTAGTAAATATAGATTGGAATACATTGTGTCATGTGTGCTCAATATTAACCCAGTTTCTCTCACTGCAGCCTCTTCTGGCTGGCAAATCATTACCATTCACATCATCTTGAAGAGAACGAAATTATAGGAAGCTACTTAAGAAAATAGGCAGCTTAGTTCTGTCAAAATCAGCTGTCTAAACTTTGTCAAGACCACAGCAGCTTCTGGGCCAAGCCAAGATGTCCTTGGGAATCCTCCAAAATGTTTCCAAATAAAATAGTTATAAACTTATTTGAAGGCATTAATGGTAGGAGGTGAAAGATGTTGTGGCAGTTGGAGAGATTCAATTTTAATTTGCACTCTGGGCTTTTAAGGACAACTCATAATCTCATTGGAGCTGATTCAAATATCATTTGAATATTTACATAATGAAAGTCTGAACAAAGTCAAATTTATTAATTAATGTGTTTTACAAAATTCGATCTAAATTTGCCTTATAACAGACAAGATAATCTATCATTATGCATATTGGAATACATATTGCCTGTCAGATGACCCCACCACTTACTCCCTCGCCCTGCTCTCCAACCCCCACAGAACAGTTCACATAATAGTCCTTAATAGTAAAGCCCCCTTAACATCACTTGATCTTCCCCGTTTGCTTCTCTCCATTCCCTCCCCTGCATGAATTTCTTCATGACAGCCCCTTCAGTAGTCATCTGGGCCCAGCTGATACTTGTTCATCCACCTAAAAGAGAAGAAGGCCAAACTACGTGAGCTTATAGAGAATTGCTCTACAGTGGTTCCCCAATGGTGATGGCTAAGAGGCAGGGAATTTTTTCCACCTGTTTCTCTCCTTATCACAGCCGTACTAGCCAGTGACATGGGGTGAATTATATCAAAGACATGAATTTATTCTTTGCAAAGTCATACTCATTCTGTCTATTAGCAGGGATTCTCTCAGGTGTGTGTGTGTGTGTGTGTGTGCGCACACGCGTGCATGTGTATTGAGGGGCAGGGTGCCTCAGAGCCCTGGTTGCCATGTCTAACTTCACTGGGGTAATTGCCATCTCACCCCCAACTCCCATGAACTCCAGATGCCTTTTGTCCATGCTCCAGGGAGATAAAGTGTCTAAGAGAGGAATCCCAACATCCACCACTGATAAACCATGTGATCTGAGCCACATTATTTAATTCCTCTGAACTTCAATTCCTCATCTATGAGCATTTTACCCTGTCTATGTGACAGAGTCTTGGGGGGATTAAATAAGATTATGTATGTGAAAGAAATTTTAAAATAAGAAGTAGATATAAGAAATATTTTGCAGCATTTGAGTGTCTCAATGAAATTCTTATCAAGAAGTATTAGAGAATAAATTGAAGTCTCTATTGCAATAATCATTGTTGTCCTAACATACACCAAAGAATGACTCTTTAGAACTACCCATCTTTAGTCTGTGAAAGAGACTTCAAGATAAATGACAGATAGATAGATAGATAGATAAATAGATAGATGGAGAGATAGACAGACAGATAGACAGATAGATAGATAGATAGGTATCCAGTATCCTCAAGAGATATCTAGCTCACATTCTAGTGAAGATATAGACAATATATGAAACACATAACTGTATAGTATGTTAGATGGTGAGAAGTGCTATGAACTTGACACCAATCAAACAGTCGCAAAATGTTTCCCTGCAAACTGTGGCAAGTGCTATGGAGGAAAAATGAAGGGGCCCTGAGAAAAAATGGCGGTTGGGAGACTGACAGCATCTATTAGGAAGGAATTGCAATCTTGAGAAAGGGTGTTCTTTCCAAAGGGGTGTTGGAGCTTGAAGAAGGGAGTGGAGGGCAGGAGAGAAAAGTACTCCACGCAAAGGAAGCACCATGTGCAGTTTTCTTACCTTGAGCTACATTTAATGTCCCCGACTGGCCTCGATTTCCTCCCTCTATTCTAAGGCTGAAAATCAAGGGACTTTAATGTCTGGCAGGCCTGAGTTCAAGTCTCAGTTCCAATAGTGTATGGACTTGGGAGCAAGTTACTTAAACTGTTTGCTCTGGCTTTCGAATGTGCAAAATGGGAATAATAACTCCCATCTCACAAGGCTGTTTTAAGAACTGAATGAGTAATGAACGCAACAAACCAGCACAGTATCTGGCTTTATATTTATAGTAAGTACTGAAAGAATGATAGCTATTGATTGTTATTATACTATTATTATCATAAAAATAGTGAGAGGCTGGATAAGATTATGCCTAATTTTTCTTCCAACTATAGAATTTGGACCACTAGCCATAGGTATTTGCATAGTTTCTGTTGGGAAGGAGTTATTTATTGTGTGAAGGCAAAATGAAGTACAGATTCTATAAGGAATATAGGTATAGGTATAGCCATCCTCTCTCTCAAATTCTAAAGTTGATGAAGAGGTAAAACCATTTGAAAAAAGCATGAAAAGGGGCGCCTGGGTGGCCAAGTCGCTTAAGCATCTGACTTCAGCTCAGCTCATGATCTCATGGTTTGTGAGTTTGAGCCCCGCGTCAGGCTCTGTGCTGACAGCTCAGAGCTAGGAGCCTGCTTTGGAGTCTGTGTCTCCCTCTCTCCTGCCCCTCCCTTGCTCATGCTCTCTCTCTCTCAAAAATAAATACACCTGTAAAAATTTTAAAAAGAAAAAGAAAAAAGCATAAAAATATATTCAGGGGAAATAAGAGAGCTAATATTATGTGAAAATCCAAAACACATGGTAAAACAAAATATAACCAGATCATTTTCAAGAGAAGTAGGTGGTGGAGTTTTTGTTTGTACACAATTCAGACTAAACCAGGTGCTTTAAAATTTTTCTCATTACTTAACAAAAATAAAGCAATTTCAATACATAATGGCTTTTCTGAATTCAGATGCTATGGTTAATCAATAATTTAGATGTGTCTTGTGGATACAACTGGAGAACTGCTTCTTGATGCCACACTTTATACAAAATAGAAAAATGAAGGGTTAGAGCTAAAAGGATCTTCAGAGGCCACGTGATGTCATCCCTTGTATAGGATGAGGAAACTGAGATCCAAGTTGTAAAGGGACTTGCCTCGGGCCAGAGACCAGACCAGAATGCAATTTTTCACTCTCTGTGCTTCCTCAACCACATCATCCTTAAACCACAAAGCCCCAAGTTGTGTAAGATCTTCAACAATGATGCATCATAAAGTGAAGTCCTATACATCCGTAAAGCCAATTGTAGAAAGAATGAGCTAAAGTTCACAGTTAACAAATATCTTTGGCAGACAGTAGTAGGAATGATTAAAAACCATTTCAATTACAATGAAAACAATTTTTCTAGTTTAAGCTAGCTACTGAGTGAATTCCTGTGAAGGATTGTCTGGGGAGGAATGAAAGGGTTAAGTTTGTGAAGCACTTCATTTTTCAGCCACTAGCTGTGGTATCCTGGGTAATTACTGCGGCTTACCTGAGACCACACCTTAGATAAACCTGTAATGCTGGAGTTTTCTGCAAACATTTTCTCTCCTGCAAGCTGTGGCTTGTCTCTTTCATATATTTGTCCTATGTTTTCAACTCGATTTTCCAGTGGCTAGTTTATACTTGGTTGAGCCAACAAATCAGGGTCTGTTGATTTAGCTTCATATCTTCTTGGTGCTTGCATGAGACAACCATGCTGGCTATGTGGTAACAAACACAGTCAGGCTGGATGGATTTTTTTCCTACTAGAGAAATAAAGTTTAAAAAAAAAAAAAAAAGGAAGATGAACTGGTTCAGGTAAAAGTTATGATTTCGTTTCCCTAATTTTAGTCATTGTTTTTAAAAATAATATAGGCTTTTCTTGCGACAGAAATTTCATTCTCATTTCACTTCTTAAATGAGCTTTTAATTGGTCTCATGTTAAGAAATTCTGTTTTGTCCACAGAGCCCAGTACACGAACAGTCTAAACACAAGGTAGGTACTTGGTGTAGCAAAGGAAAGCATGTCGTTGAGGAAGCCAGTGTTCTATGGAAAGTGCAATAGCAGTATGGGAACCATTTTTAGGCCATATCAGTCTATAAAGAGTACAAAGTAAAGTAGTTTGTGTTTTAAGTTTTAGTGGTTCCCAACTACAAGGTGCTTCTGGAAACTGCATTTCTCTTTGAGAAAAAAAGACTCATGACATCTAGGTCAATGGGGGCATATCTTTTCTCCTTTGTAAAGAAAAATGGTATTTCCTTCTCTCCATCTCCCTGCACCTCACCACCACCACCATTGCCACCGGACCCAGGAGACAATGCAGTGAAAACTCACAGACTAAGCCCAAAATGTTTTTCAAAACTTTCAGAGTACTGTGGGCCTAACAAGAATGATAGTGTTACTTTCTTAGTTCTGCATGTAAGTTTAAAAAAAAAAAAAAAGGCCAAAGATAAGGGCATTTGAAATGATATGCTCAAAGTCTTGAAAGAAGCTAGCAGTGGTGATGGGATTATCACCCAGGCCCACCACCTTTGCAATGCCCTCCACCCACACATTGCCTGATCATCAGTGTCAATAGCACCCAACAGCACTTCTTGAACACGCATTAGTGGGTTACTTTGACCAAATAGTTTGAACACTGTCTAGCTATCTAGTATTGGGGAAATAGAAATTTTGATTCTGTAGGCATCTGGGTGGCTCAGTCACTTGAGCGTCTGACTTCAGCTCAGGTCATGAGCTTGCGGTTTGGGAGTTGGAGCCCTGAGTTGGGCTCTGTGCTGACAGCTCAGAGCCTGAGGCTTGCTTCAGATTCTGCATCTCCCTCTCTCTCTCTGTCCCTCCCCCACTTGTGCTCGCTGTCTCTCTCTCTCTTTCTCTCTCCAAAAGAAAAAAGAAATAAAAAGAAATTTTGATTGGGTTGGGATGGAAGGAAGAATGACTTTTGAACTAGAAGATTTGGAGGACGGGAGCAGTAGAGGAAAGAAAATGTGTTTATCAACGTTTTTTTAAATTTCAAAAATAATAAATGTGTAAGGCAACAGTACTATAATCCAAAAATATATAATTTTTTAAAGTGAAATCCCTCCTGCCTCCAAGGTTAATATTAATGAGCTGGTGCATATCTTTTTAGTTTTTAAAATTTTTTTAATGTTTTATTTATTTCTGAGAGAGAAAGAGACAGCATGAGCAGAGGAGAGTCAGAGAGAGAGGGAGATATAGAATCTGAAGCAGTCTCCAGGCTCTGAGCTAGCTGTCAGCACAGCCCAATGCGGGGCTCAAACCCATGAACTATGAGATCATAACCTGAGCCGAAGTCGGACGCTTAACCAACTGAGCCACCCAGGTGCCCCTGTGTTTAGTTTTTTAAAAGACCACCAAATATATATATATATATACATATATATATATACATATATATATACATATATATATACACATATGTATAAATATATGTATATATATATGTATATATGTATATGTGTATATATATGTGTATATATGTACATATATATATATGTATATATATACAGAGAATAGTGGAAGTGAAGGAATCAGGGAGGAAGAAAAGGATTTAGGTTTAGGGAAAGGAATGGGAGAGTCAATACTCCACCCCTATCCCCCACCAACAATGTGCCCTTGAGCTGGCTTCAGCCATGACCAAGATGCTGAATTCTATATTGGGAAGGCATCAATTTCAGTGTCCTCTAGGTTAGCCTCGTTTCCTCACTTACCCTGGTATAGACTCCCAAAATCTATACTCTCAATTTAAGCCCATTTTCTGCCTATTTAATCTTTGCTTTCCCCCACTCCCTATTCCCACCCCATTCCACACATTCACCTGCTACTGCCCTACACTCCCCACGAAGACATAAACCAGAATGTACATGTGATAAAACAAAACAAAACAAACAAACAAACAAACAAAAAAACAGCTCTCTTGCTCTATTCTCTGAACAAAAGGAAAAAAAAAAAAGACTGTTGGATGTATCTACCTTCCTCAGACCTTGGCATATTGATCCTGGGATTTCAGGGTTTGCTGTTTCCTGAAATAAAAACGGCTCCAAAAGTGGAATGGATGAGTACTTTGCAGACCACAAGCCTCTGAAGATGATTCAGGTTCTGGTGGGACCTAGAGCTTTGATATTGTTGTCAAGTCCTAAAGGTCAGCTTGCAGTTACTGGTCATTGAATTGGAGTCCACTTTCGGAAAAGTTAATGGAAGTTTGGGATATGGGCTAGTTTCAGGTTGGGCAGCCACAGTCCTGCCTCCACTCCTCTATACACACACATACACACGTTCCAATAATTCGCCTCCCCGTTGAAGCTTCTGCATACAAATCCAGCCAGAGCAAGGACTGCGCTCTTGTAAAACACCATTTCAGAGTTCAGCCCATCTGCCAAGTGTTGGGTAACCACTGGAAGCCATAGTTGCTCATGTCAGGGCAATGAAGTAACCTGTGAACTGATGACAAAATCTTGGAAAACCCAGAATGTATACTTAAGCTTGAGGGGAAGCTGTCAGCTGAGACTGACGTTGACTTTTTAGGGATGCAAATGATAACATGCACCCAGAACTCTACCCTTCTGTCCGTTAAACTTCCACCATTCATATTGACATATAGCTGGTGCCAGAACAAGGCAAGCCAGTGCCCTTTGAGAAGTGCTGTGCTGGAACTGTCTCTCCAGAGTAAATCTGAATGTAAAGAAGGGAGATCTTTCCATAGTGACCCAGGAAGTTCCACTGGAACTTCCATTACACACCGGAGCACAGTGGAGGGGGACGTGAGCAATGGCTGACATGGTCTTCTACTTCTTTCTCTCTGTTTTGAATGACGATATCTGGAGGTTTTTCTTAATAGTATTATAGCTGCTTTTATTTACCACTTCACGTGTGCCCGACCCTGTGCTCAGCACTTTATGGACATTATTTGATTATTTCTATCAACCTTTGAAAACTCCTTCACAATTTGTCCATGAAGTCAAGGAAAGGTTCATTAGAACTTAGCTTTGCAAATCTGGGTGAATACTTTGTGAAAATTAAACCACTCTTTTTTTTTTTTTTAATTTTTTATTTTTATTGAAGTGTAATTAACACACAGTGTCATATTAGTTTCAGTGTACAACATAGTGATACAACAATTCCATACCTTACACATTGCTCACCCCAGGAAGTGATGCCACCATATGTCACCATTGTTATTACAATATTGTTGACTATATTCTCTGGGCTGTACATTTCATCCCTGTGACTTATTTATTTTATAACTAGAAGTTTGTAACTCTTAATCTTCTTTATTTATTTCATCCATCTTCCCACCAATCTCCCCCCTGGCAACCATCAGTTTGTTTTCTGTATTTAACAGTCTTTTTTTTTTTTTTTAACCACTCTTCTTATTTTAAAATCAGTTATTTATTCCAGCCTCTACTCTGACTAATAAACTAGGTACTGGTGTGAACATCATGTTTACTGTCTTGACAATCATTTGACTATGGAACCCAGGCCTTCCCAGCTCTCCCAAAGTCAGCCTGGAAGAACAAAGCATGTGGTGAGTAAACACATTCCATTCAAGAAAGCAAGCAGATCAAAATATTAATGATGCACAATGATTTGTTGTTATATTAAAATCATAATCATAATAATTAGAAATATTAAGCTCTAAAAGTGAATGGCTGAATTGAGCTAAGAACATGTGACATAACCATTTTCATCATGGAATGGCTTTCAAAAAGGAAACAAAACTAGTTTCTGAAAACATAGCAAATACCTAAATATACTTATAAACAACTGATGGTTTTCATTTGGGCGGTACTTTATTTCTGGCATTTTTATTTCATACCAGAGAATAATAACATTTTTCAAACAAACTTTTGACCCCATCGTGGGGTCGGGGCCATTCATCATAGGGCACTCCGTACTGCCCGTCAAGCAGAGTGCTCTACTCTCAGAAATAATCTCTTGAACCCACCTCCTTCTTAAATGCCAACCAATAAACAGAACAACCTGGGCAGTGTCCACACTTTTTATTAGGTTACCTCCAAAACGGCATTTGAACCTGCCCACTGCGTTGCATAAACAAACTGAACTTGTTAAAGAGCCTTCTAGGGTCTAGGCTTCCTTTTAACAGTCGGCCATCCAAACTTTCAAAACTTTTAATTGCCTCCTGCCTTTCCTCTCAATCCAGATGTGTGGAGTTTTATCATAAAAGAGAAATGAAGGAAGCAGAACTCGTCCCGGGATAGAAATGTTGTCACTTCTACCTATGTGTATTCAGAGTTCTGAATTCCAGGCATATGAAATAGACGCAACTAAACTGGCATTCGATGGCGAGAGATTCTAAACCGTTGGCAAAACCGTTGGCAGAGTCTAAGGCAGGATTAAAGAACTTCGCCCCGGCACCGGAGGGCTGAGCCCGGGGATGTTCCTGGGAGCGGCTCGCAGGCCGCAGCCTGCAGCCTCAGGCCCCGGGCAGGGGTGTGCGCATGCTCCTGGTGACGCCTGCAGGCCCGCGTCTGAAACCCCGGTGATCCCGAGGTGATAAAGTCAACATGCCAGGCTGCCAAACTGGGCAGACTGAAACGAACTATTTTTCACCACACACATGAAGATACCATTCCTGTTCAAATATTTATTTGGGCTTGTATTCCGAAAAGACTCCTTCCTCTGTTAGGTTTAAGCACTTCCCCATTCCCTTCTACTTCTGTTTAAGGTTATATGAGGATTTTCTTGTCATTTGTCCTAAGGGGCTGATGTTTTCTTTATTGAAATAGTAGCTGGAGCCTGAATATGGTGAATTCTGGGACACATAAAGTTGTAACCATTTAAGTTGTTAAACCCAAATTGCAGTAGTCAAATCTTTAACAGACCATTCTGAAAACGTGTCTTTTTTCTTTTAATAATAACAAAATACCCTGTGAGATTTTAAATCCTTGATTTCTCACTTGAAGAATCATTTGGGATACATCTGGGGTTTTTTTCTTTCTTAAGATTAAATTCTTTAAAAGCAAATTAGCTTTTAATATGAATCTTATGACTCACCATAAGAAAGCTCCAGCCACATTATAGTTGTGGAAATTTTTTCAGGAATAAACTATTCTCAGAAACAGAAATGATGCAAACGTGAGCTTTTAGATAAAAATCTATAATGGCTCTTTGGCAAGGCTTTCTGTTGGATTCTAACGGGCCAAAAAGGGTAAGTAAAATGTTACCTAGTCCCTACCAAATACCAGGCACTCTCTCAGAAACATTGGTCATTCCAACCGTAGGGTATATCTATGATGAAGGTATTATCATTTCCAGTTTATAGATAGAAATACTGAAGGTAAATGATTTGTCAAAATTGCACTACTGAGAAAGTGTTGGGGTGAGGATGTAAAATTTGGTTTTCTGACTGAAAATTTGGCATTCTTTTCACTACACTGTGACATCCCTTGGACATGAATATTAAGTATTCTAGTGGTTGCTTTAGAAATGAGAATTACTTGAATTGCACTCTCCCATATCCTATTCCAAATATAAGCTTTAAAGATTAAATTGCAATATAGAAAAGGTGTTTTTCCTAATAAAGGAGACTGCTTTTAAATCCCCCTTTAAAATAATGTAACATATCCATAAATAAACCAAGAAATAAATTTTTTACTTAATTAACATTTTTAAGTTGTCTTAAAACTAAATGGGATTGCATATTATTTGTGAACCATGAGAATACTAGAAGAGGTTCCTAAAATGATACCCCAAATGAAATATCATTTTGGAGTATTACCAAGAATCCTAATCCAAAGAACTTTGGAAGAACCCTGTCCCATTAGTTTTCTTTAGCATATGCCTTTGAGATAAATATACCAATGCAATAAATGTTAATCAAAGCATCTTGAGGTTCCTCAGGAGACTAATAATAGAACTCCCCTATGACCCAGCAATAGCACTGCTAGGAATTTACCCAAGGGATACAGAAATGCTGAGGCATAGGAGCAGGTGTACCCCAATGTTCATAGCAGCACTCTCCACAATAGCTAAAACATGGAAATAGCCTAAGTGTCCATCAACTGATGAATGGATCAAGAAGATGTGGTTTATCTATACCATGGAATACTACATGGCAATGAGAAATAATGAAATCTGGCCATGTGTAGTAACATGGATGGACCTTGAGGGTGTTATGCTGAGCGAAATAAGTCAGGCAGAGAAGGACAAATATCATATGTTTGCACGTATAGGAGGATTAGGAGGAACTTGACGGAGGAACAAGGGGGAGAAGAAGGGCGGAAATGGTGGGGGAAAGGGAGAGAGGCAAACCATGAGAGACTCTTGAATGCTGACAAAAACTGAGGACTGATGGATGTGGGGGGGAGGGGGGGATGGGCATGAAGGAGGGCACTTTGGGGATGAGCACTGAGTGTTATGTGGAAACTAATTTGACAATAAACTATTTGTAAAAAAAAAAAAAATCAAAGCATCTTGGCTTTGCACTTATGGTTTGCCATAAAATCAAAGATAAATTCTAATGAACTGTGCAGAAGTATGACTTCATAACTAGGTAGGTAATGATACGGTCAACGGCAAAACACACAGTCCTCAGCCAGAGCTCGAGCTTAAAGTGACATCTTAGTCCTTTGTTCCATATGTTTATTTTTTAAATTTCTTAAAGACTACTAAAGGAAGTAAACTAATATCCTTAAATATTCATTGGCTCAAAATAATGGCAGTTTATATTCCACTAACACGTTTGCGTTGGTTTGAACAATACAAATGAAGAGCAAAATGTTCTACCCTGTCAACCATATGATTTGCATGTTGTCTGGGGTTGTTTGTAAGTGCAGAAGTAAAGGGTATTTGAAAATAATCAATACTCTTCAGAATATGAGTGAAGGTAGATTTAGTTGGGTTTGTGGGGAAAATATATCCAGGAAAGAAGTATCAGTAACAGGCACTCAGAAAGCAAAATGTGGTGCCTCTGCTATGACATCTTAAGCATATATTTCAGAAGTGGGTTTAAACCGTTTAAACCAAGGCTCAAGTGTAACTAATATATTCCCTGATGAGGTTGGTTCGTCAGCTGTCTCATTGCCCTGAGTCTTAACTCCTCCCACAGATTTCACAGTTTGTGTGTATCAGGTTTAGTCATTTATCTAGTGAAGCAGTTATCATATTCCACTCTTCCATGGCTAATCATGGCATAAGCAGTTAGCACTTTTCATCTTCAAAGCTCTTAACAGCAGTTAATTAATATAAACAACCCCCTTAGGAGATAAATTAATCACACTATAACAGTTCCCATTTCACCAATTGAGAAGCTGAGGTAAAGAGGCTGAGTAATTGGCCCAAAGCCATTAAGAAAACAATATCTGAGGACGGTGGTGGCCTAGGGAGCCCTGAGATCTCAAACTTTAATAAAATGTTTGCATCTTTCATTAGTCTTCTGTATGTCGGATAAAATGCAATTTAGGCAATAGCTTTCTCCAGATGGCCCAGTGAAAATGGAGCATTTTGCTACCTACACTAAGAGCATCAGCTTGATTCTCCATGGTGTCAACTAACTGGTCATAATGAAGCTAAAAATCTTATCATCACCAAATCCTAGTCTTCAGATAGAATTTTACATTCTGTTTACCTGATTCTATCAAATCCGATCCAAGATCTGATCTGCAGATCTCCATGTGCAAATATATATGGTGATAAACATAGGTCTCAGAAGTCAAATGAAAATGAAGATGAAACCAGTGGCTCATTTGCCCATACCATCAAATGACTGACAGTGAATAAAATTTAGAATGACTTAGCTAACCTCCCTAGGTGTACTAACATTGTTTAGAGTTTAGGTCAAATCACACTGGATAATTTCTGATAAATAATATATACTTAATTCACTATGTTCAGTGTACAATTCAATGCCTGATTTAATTGACTACCATCGGACTAGTGAATGGGACAACTAGGATGTTCTTTTTTCTCAGTGTACACTGACTCACAAAATGAACTTTTATTTTTAATTTCCTAATAAAAAGAAGTCTTGAAATATCCCAAGCGGTTCTTGGACATATATGAAACAAAATACATATGGAAATCTTTTATCAAGGTAAAAGAAATAAATTTGGGGTATACCATATTAAAATCACTATAAATCTTGCCCGTAATTGACAATCATTACTTTTTCCAATTATTACTTTAATAATTGGAACTGTGTGAATCCATGCTTGTGTTAATCAATTCATTTGTTAGCCAGAATCATGGTCTTCTCCTTCCTTCTTTGGAAGAGTAGGATTTGGATAATGAGGATCTCATTTAAACAACAAAAAGTACCACTAAGCCTTTTTTCAACATATTTTGTTCTAAAAATAAACATTATATCCAGTCTTATTAGCACCTAATGCAAAAACAAAATTTTTAAGTAAGAAAACATTTTAAAAACCATCCTTGGGAAGCTGGGATAAAGATGCATGGGAACACTTTGCAACATTCTCTAAATTTAAAATTAGTCTAAAATTTTTTTAAAAAAAACATTNGGGGGGGAACAGAGATGGACTAGGGGCTCTAGTCATGTGAAGATGAGATCCAGGAAAGAGGGGGTGTGCTAAAGGGGAACAGACGTTGGAAAGAGGGGGGGGGGGGGGGGGGGGGGGTGAAGTGCTCTCAGAGAGTATGATTAAGGATCTTGAAATAGGAAGATTATAGTAGATTATTGGGGTAGATCCTAAATTTGATCAAATATAAGATCTCTTATAAGAAAGAGGCAGAAGAATTTTATAGACACAGAGGAGAATATGATGTGTGAAGACAGAGCTGAGAGATTTGGAGATGTTGACCTTGAAGACTGAAGTGATACAGCCACAAACCAAGGAGTACTGCAGCCATCAGAAGCTGGAAGAGATAAGGAACATATTTGCCCTGAGAGCCTTAGGAAGGAGTGAGCTCTGCTGACACCTTGACTTCTGTCCAGTGACACTGATTTTAACTCTGGCCTCCAGAACTGTGAGAAAATACATTCCTCGGTTGTTTTAAGCCACCAGGTTTCTGCTCATTTGGTAGAGCAGCCACATTAAAGTAATATGATTGGCAAAAAATAGAAAAGAGCCAACTGCAGAGGAAATACAGATAGCCAATAAGCATATGAGAGTTGTTCAATGTTACTAATAATTAAACAGTTAAAGCAACTAGTTGGGGTGCATGGGTGGCTCAGTCAGTTGGCTGAACATCCGACTTCAGGTCAGGTCATAATGTCACAGTTCGTGAGTTCAAGCCCTGTGTTGAACCCTGCATCGGGCTTTGTGCTGACAGCTCAGAGCCTGGAGCCTGCTTCAAATTCTGTGTCTCCCTCTCTCTCTCTCTGCCCCTCCCTTGCTCACACCCTGTCTCTCTGTCTCTCAAAAATGAATAAACGTTAAAAAAATTTTTTAAAAACAATTAGTTAACTTACCTATTTCCTATCAGATCACAAAATTAAAGGGATTGAGAATTTTTTAAGTCCCCTGGTGTAGTTTTTACCAAAAATATCAAAATACCCAATGAACTATCATTATAGACAGGCCAAGGTCTTACAAGCTAATACACTTTACTTTCTTCAGGAAAATATGGGTATCTTCAAAATAAATCTCAAGGAGTGAGTGAATAATGGACATTTGACTTTTGCAACTCTTTAGTGCTTTATAAAACAATGTTTCATTACATAAAATTTCAAATACATACAAATGTAGAGGATTCTCATGATCAATCTTGTTTCATCTATGCCCCTCTGGTGTCTCCCAACCTAGATTATTTTAAACAAAATCCAGTCATCATATCATATTTCAGTATATATCTCTGCCTATAGATACTTATTGTAATAGATATATATTTTATAAATAACATAAATTTCTATGTAATTCACATATGTAATTTATGTGTATTACACATTCATATATAATTAATACATATTATATATATATATACCTATCTATTCTGTTTGGTGGTTTTGATGGAATTCTCTTTTCCTTTGCTTTCATTTTTCCAGAATTAGGAGTTTTACACCAGGATGTCTTAAGAAATAAAAGCAAAAGATTGAGAGCCAAAAGATTCCAAAATCTGATGCTTTTCACTCTATGGGAAAGAGACACATATGTTTGTTAAGGTGTATGGAAAAGTGTGTGTGAGCATATCCTATATTGCTCCTCTTGGGTCTTGATCTCTCAATATTTTCTCCTTATCTTCAGCCTCTCCTCTGCTTCTTTGCTACTCTTATAAACATGTGTGAGATGCTTTCAACACCCCACACCACGAAAAAAAATATCTCATCTGATTCCATAGCTTCTCTACCCATCATTTCATTCCTACTCAACCAAACGTCGTTTAAGAATGGATCATGATTGTCCTCATTTTCAATTCCCATTGTCTTTGCAACACAAGGCAATGAAACCCCTCTCACTGGTAAGTGTTCATCAAGTGAAGGAATGTGACAGTAAACAAAACAGACTTGGCCCCTGCCCTCATATTTCTGTAACCTACTTGCCCTTAAGTCTTGATCCCCTGGGTAGATTTTTGGGAATGAATATCTAAGCACTCTCTTCCCACTGTTCTTCGCTGTTTCTTTTTGTTCCCTAAACTCTACTCCCAAAAGATTTCAGGTGAGCCATGGATTGACTGAGAATGAAAAACAGTGGCTCATGTTCATTCTTCTTCCAGAAATCAAATCTCAGTGTGGCAGGTCAGTGAGATAATAACTGAAGATAGCTATTTCTTTCTAGATATCTTTAAGATTGATACGGAAGGATCCTTTAGAGCTCTCATGGTTCCTAAAATTATCGACCCGTTTATGCCATATTCATTTATCTGGCAGGTGCAGACAGAGCCAGGTTCCCTAACAAGCCTTCAAACCTTCAGGAAGGGCTAGTTTCTCAGCATATCTGAATCTTCAAGCTCTAAGATAAGGAGGCAAAAACATAAATGAAATGAAACAATAACAAAATATTGGGTCACTCCAAAGATACTATTTGTATTTTGGACTTAAACTAAAATAAACTGGAAGTGCCTATCTGTTGCCAATGGGAAAGTTTAAAATAACAAAGGGAATGGATTAGTTAACAGAATGATTGCTGAGGAAGTAGATGATAATGCAATGTATTATAATCTATGTTTTTGCCAGTCAGCAAGAGATTACCTATTGCAAGTAGGAGAAAGTAAATGAAAAGGTAAAACCTGAATATTGATTTTTAAAAAGACATCCTTTAGTGTCTGGAAGTAGTCAATAATGGCAAAGAAAATGTTTTCATAGATAAATAGCAACTAGAGAAGTTATCACATGAAATATTACAGGTAAACTCTGACCATGCATACATGTGTGTAAATACACACATATATGCTTACCAGCCTTGGAGGTCAAAAAATACTGCTACAGAATATGGCTTATTTTTTGATACTTAACTAGGCTATTATTTTAACTATATATATATATATATTAATTTCAGAAGTTGATATAAAAGAATACAATTATTAACCTATCATTATGTTAAAATGAAATTTTCTTTTTGAGTGAGAGGATTATATACACAATTTGAGGCAGAAAGACAGAATATCAAAGAAAATGAGAAGGAAGTTTAATCATGAATCTCAGAGAGGACAGGCCCAAGGTAATTGGAAGCTCAGTGAGGACAGGAACTGTTTGTCTTGCTAACCTTAATGGCCTCAGCAGTTGATAAATGGATGAATGAATAAACTTCCATTTCCCATCTTACCTAATTTCCATTTGATCAGAAGAGAGATGATAAGAGCCAGAAAGGGAGCAATTAGGATAGAAATAGAAAAGAAAGATTGGAATTGAGAAATGTTGTCATCCACTAGTCTCAACTGAGTAGTGGTAATGCTGTTGAATGAGTGTGAGAACATGGAGTCAACAAGAGTAGTTGATTCTTTTTAAAAGTATAGATGTGAAGGAAAAGAAAGGAAAGTGAAGGGAAGGGAAGGAAAGAGCTGAGGTGGTAGCCGGAGGAGGTGCTGGATCAAGGAAGAGTTTCATTGGTTTGTTTAGAAGGCGTAGACACAAGGGCAAAGATAAACACGCATTTATACTGGCTTAGAAAAGACACAATTTGATTGAAAGACCAGTGGAAGAAGAATCTAAAGGCCCCTGTGCTAGCCCTGCCTTTGGTATTCTTTCCCAACTGAGTGAGCTTGGCCAGGCCACTTAAGCTCTCTGAACCTAGGATATATATCTATGTAGTATGAAGATGAGCAAATATGTAACTGGTCCATCAAAACTTGACCAAGAGGAAAGAGGTTTAAGGAAACCCTGTGTAGGAAGACACACAAGACACTGTTATAAGACATTTGAGAGGAACTCTTTGTGATCGATCACCAATGACTGTGTTCCTTGGGTACACCAGCAATGTCCGAGGTGGACAGAAATGCAGACCCAACCTGTCTTAGTAGGCTGATTATTCACTGCATCATTGGCACTGACTAAGCTGAGCAGGCCTCTTTAGGAACTCCATTGTCTAAACCAGAAAGAACAAGCTGGGTCCTGCACTTGGGCCTTTTGTATCAAGATTTAGCAATCAGCAAGTTAATAAAGTCTCAAAGATTAGTATCAGTTTGAAAGGCAAAATTCACACAAAACAATTAATTAAGAGCATTAAAACAAATGCATTGCTGAGGACAGCACTGGATCCAGGAGACAAAATGGGTTAAAAAAGATTTTTTTTAAAGGAATGCTCTAATTGAAAACTGGCAGCGGCAGAAGACACAGTATAGTTAAAACAGTATCTTATCAGAAAATTAGCAAAATGTAATTTTTATTGGGTTTTACAGATGTTATTTTTAACCACATCAAAAATCCCACCTCATGGCTATTGGCACAAATTGTCATAATTACTGTAATTTGAAGTCTGAGCGATGGAATGGCTGCTGAGATAGTTATCTCATCCCCAGACTAAGTCTGCATTAGTTGAGCAGCCAGAAGAAGGAGCTCATGTTTTTGTACTTGGTCTGGACTTCATTTGTGTCCTTTATCCAATCTCATTCTTAGGAATATTGAAGAATAATTTTTTTTCTACCTGAAACACTGGAGAAAATCAGGAGGTTAATATTAAGAGTGCTGAGGTCACCTTTAATTAACATACCAATCACCTCACCTCCAATCTGCAAGTAAAGTGTTGTATTTTATTCTATTTTTACATTTCCTAGTGAACTCTATCATATTTAATGCATATACTAAATTCTGGGCATAATTATTCAACTACCTACATATGCATGGCTAATAATGCCAAACTAAGAAAAAGGAGATTTTAATATCCCTAATAACAATTTAACATATGTCCTTGCTACTTGGGGAGTAAAAATATGACCATACATGTCCAAAATACATGTAACTTATGAAAACCAAAAACAAGATCAAGAAATATGTTAGAAGGAATGCTGTAGATTACATATCCACAGATTGATATGTGAGATCAAATAATAAAAACAATTATGACTGTGCTATAATTTCGATTTGGGACTAGATTGGCAGAGGGCCTCACCAAGAGACTCAGCTGATACAAAGAGAGGAGTCTCAATAAGAGAACAAAGCTGATCAGACTTAAGGAAGTACTTTGGAACAAGAAAGGAAAGGAAAGGTTAACATGCTATTTTAACCATCAACCAAAGCTGAGTCATCCCATTGTCATTTTAGATCATGGAACATTTTCAAAATGGTTTCTTTCAAATTCTCAGCCACGGTTTATCTGAAGTATTGTAAGAAGAAGGGACCTGGATTAAATTTATACATTCAACAGATATTATGTGTTTGTCCTGCTCTAGGCCCTGAACAGTAGTGAACAAGGGGTGCGTCCAGTAGAGAAACACAGACAGGAATAAAACAGACAACAGACACATAAAAAGCAAGTATGTAAGACAATGGCACATAGTATACGTGTCTTGAAGAAAAACCAAGCAGGGTTAAGGAGATAAAGAGTGATGGAAGGGTGACAGTTTAAATAGGAAGCCCCCCACCACCATCCTGAATAAGGTGATATGTGGGCAGAGACCTGAAAAGTGATGGAGGAAGTCGGGTAGATTTGTGGGGTAAGGACATTCCAGACAGAAGAAACAGCGAGTGCAAAGACCCTGACATAGGAACATGTTAGGATAGAACAACAGGAGATAAGATGGGAGGTGTAGGCTTTGTGGGCCATGGTAAGGACTTGAGGTTTTGTTCTAAGTATGGCAGGAAGCCCATGCAGGGCTTGAGCAGCGGAGTCATGCAATCTGACTAAAGCTAAAATGTGATTCTGCCACTGGGTAGAGAGTAAGAAGAGTGAAAGCCATGAGAACAGTGGTGAGACTGTTGTACATCCAGCCAAAGGATAATAGTGGCTTAGACCAGAATGGTACTCATGAAGGGGGCAAGAAACGTCAGATTCAGAATGTATGTTGGGTACTATATGAGCAGGGCTTGCTAAAGACTGGATGTAAGGGATGAGAGAAAGAGAATAATGTAAAATGACTCCTAGGTTGCTGGCTGAGAAAATGAATGAATGAAATGCCATTCATTGGAATGAGGAAGACTTGAAAAATATGGGTTCTGTATACTGAGATGGGAATTGGAAATTAAACTCTAGTCATGGTAAATGTGAGATGCCCATTAGATGACAAGCAGATACTTGAACATACGGTCCTGAGCCCAGGGGGAAGTTTGGGCCAGAGTTATAAACTTGGAAGCCATCAGCTTATATATATTATTGAAAGCCATGAGACTGGGTGAACCTAACCAGAGAGAGTACGAATAGAAAGGAGAGTCAAAACTGAGATTAGAAAAAAAGGAAGAATTCCTCAAAGGAACTGACAAAGATTGCTTGATCTGTATGGGGTCTTTTCAACACAAATTAAAATAAAACAGGCTGGCTATGATAAGGGGGCTGGTGGTTAGGGCCTCACAGTAAACTACAATCTGAATTTAGTTATCAATAAAATATTCACCTTGTTGTTACTTTCATTTTTATACAAACTGAGATACTGTATAAATGAATATGTGGAGTTCGATTTTGAGGTACTTTTCCTTTATAGTAAATACTATTGAGTACATCTGATTCTGATACAAGTGATCTAAGGATCTTATTTTAAGAAAGGAGGAGGAAATTAGCAGGTTTGTATGTAAGTCCTAAAAGTAAATGCTAAAAACTAATGAGTTTTTTGGTTCAAACAATTATAGGCTAGAGGAGTCATTAAGTTTTTAAAGGGATTCACTAGACTGGTAGTAAATAAAGAATCTGTGTTTTCACTGAGAATCATGCAGTAAAGAAGAGGCAAAATCACTGTAAGAAATATTCAGGTTAACTATCTAAAACACGTACTGGGGGCGCCTGGGTGGCTTAGTTGGTTAAGCGTCCGACTTTCGCTTGGGTCATGATCTCGCGGTTCGTGGGTTCGAGCCCCGCATCGGGCTCTGTGCTGACTGCCAGCTCAGAGCCCGGAGCCTGTTTCAGTCTGTGACTCCCTCTCTCTCTGACCCTCCCCTGCTCACGCTGTCTCTCTCTCTCTCCCCTAGAAATAAATAAAACATTAAAAAAAAAAATTTAAAACACGTACTGGTACAAGAATTATGAGATACTAAAATAAAGACTATTGAGAGTCTTGAAAGAATTTAAAGGAATGGACAAAGATCCCATCCAAGTAAAAAGTTTATAGAATTACTTGAAATGAATTTGGTACCTTTACAATATTCTACTTGCATTTGCCAAGTTGAATTACATTTTTTTTCTGCTAGATAAGAATTAAATTTTAAGGAATCATTTGAGATGGGAATCAGTTGTAGTCACACCTCTAGATAGCAGATTTCTATAAACATTAAACATTCCGCTTAAACATTCAGAATGAAAATGAGTCTGGAGTTTTGATTGTTTCTTTGGTTTTCTTGTCTGTTTGTTTATTTCTTAATTAGGGTTTCTCTATCAGGAGAGAAGAAAAGGTAAACGAATAATTGAAAATTCAAAAAACAAACAATAATGAAACTAACCCAAAAAATGACATAAGATGGAATAGGAGCTGTTGGCTTCTACATGGTGAGAAAAGGATGGTGACTGCTCTGAAAACCAGGACATTTGGCTCAAAAGTCAACAATTGCTTAAACTGAAAAGAGAGACAAAGGGGCCATGGGAAGTACATGGGAAGTGTAGAGTAAGTACCTGGCATTAAGCTTTTGATTGCATCCAATTCAAATGACATCCATCTTGAATAACCATATAGCTAGCTGTATGATAAAGCTACTAGCAAAACAACCAGATAAGGAATGAGCCTGGCCCCACCCATGAAGTTCCCTTTTTCAGAAAGTTCTGGGTAACCTACAGAATTGACCACCTGAGTGGCCCCACTTTTCCCTTCCTGTGCCCTAGGTCTCACTCTTATGCTTTAACTAACCAATAGAAGGGTGGCTAGGTGGCTCAGTCAGTTGAGCATCGGACTCTTGATTTTGGCTCAAGTCATGATCCCAGGATGGTGGGATTGAGTGGGTCTCACTGCAGAGCTGGCACCTGCTTAAGATTCTCTCTCTCTCTCTCTCTCTCTCTCTTCCTTTGTCCCACCCTTGCTTGCATGTGTGTGTGCACTCTCTCTCAAATAAAAATAAATAGATGATAGATAGATATATGGATGGCTGGATAGATAGATAGATAGATAGATAGATAGATAGATAGATAGATAAACTAGCCAATGGAATGTTCTTGTGAAACCCAAGGCTGTTACCTTGGGGCCCTGATAAAGGCAGAGCCCTGGGTCCAGGCTTTCTCTCTTTCTCTACCCCACACTTCACTGTGCAGCCCTTGGGTGTGTCTTATACCTTCCAGGACCGTGAATAATAAAATCTTATTCTTCAAAGTTCCCTCATAGTTTTTACTGAAATGCATCCTGCAACCACAAGGGCCTGTGAGGAACATGTCTGTGGGGGCTCGCTAGCAGAAATACAATACAAATACAGGTCTGGCAAGTGCCTCTGACATTTCTAGCCATAGCGTCACTATCAAAAGATTGGGACCAGTATAACACAGAGATGGAGGTCGATTAAAGCATTGAGGACCAGACACCCTACTGTTAGGAGTCAGCTCAATGGACCCCAAAGGATTCTTCGATAACTCTAAAGATCTGGCACCAAGAGCCCACCTCATCCCAGGAACTTAGAGAGGGCACACTGTCCCTAGGCAGCTCAGCCATGTACTGTGAGACTGATAGACACATATCTGCAGGTTTGTAAACACTTTTGGCCTGTAGTGATAAGTCTAAGTAATCAAACATTTCATGATTATTATTTTTGATAAACTCTGTTAAGAATGTAGAGAAATGGATGGTCTATTCTCAAATGGCTTACATCTCATGGTAGGAATCTACCTGCTACATATGAGACATGATGTAAGGCATTGGAAAATCAAAGATGAGCAGGACAGAGTCCCAACTTGTAGTGAGTTTACAGTCAATGGAGGGGGAGGAGAAAGGAGGCTGATAAGGACAGATGAGTAAAACAGATGCTTACACTCCAAAATGGTGTGTGGACACACACACAAAAAGAAAGCATAAACTCTGACTGTGGCTGGCAGAGAGATTAGGGAAAGCTTTCCAGAAAAGGCAATGTTGAATTGAGCCTTGAATGATAAATAGGAGTGCTCAGGGTGAAAAACAATTCAAAGATTGAAACTTCAGCTATTTGGAAACAATCCATGTTTTGAAAACACCTCATTCCCCCAATTGCACTAAATAACAAAATTTATTCTATATAAGTCAATTCAAGTGAACGTCCTGCAACTTTTACTGTCATAGCAAAGTTCAGAATATTGAATCAATTTTGCAACTTAATCCCCATCTATAGCAAGCAGGCAATCACATATTGGAAATTATAAGGTTTTGTTCTATATAGAGTGGAGTGAAATGTTTTGGCTTAGGGAAAAGGTACTATCAAAACAAGTTATCCTCAGGTTTACTATGAGTCAGGATTCTAATTGGGTAGTATTTACACACAAAAAAAATATGTTTCCTGTTTCATATTTCAATTTCTAATGAAACTAAGAGCAAAATGCGGGGAAACATAAACGTTTTCAAATCTCAGTGGTATTCTGTTTTTTGTTCTGTATTCGAATCTCTTTGCCAGTTATCAGTTAAAGAAGATTGACTGGTTGCCCCATTTTTTCCTTTTTAATCTGGTTTACATGAGCTCGGAAATAAATAAAATAACAAAGAGGAATTTTCAAATAAAATATGACTAATGAATTGGAAAGTGCTATTTGGTGCCTTGTGAACATTTCAAAATATTGTAAGCCTTTTTCCTCATTAAGATATTCCCCAAACAAAACCCCAAAGTAAAAGAAAAAGAAAGAAAAAGAAGAATTTCACTGCAGAAGCATGAAATATGATAACTACTAAGAACAATTATAATCATTTTCTTTAGAATACAGCAACAGTGAATGACACATGTAAATAGTTCCAATATATTCATTTAATTTTACTGATAATTAACGTGAGCACTAAATTAGAATTGCCTTTATCAGCCCAAGTTGTAAAGCATTGCAACAGCTTAGAGATTACTAGAGGAGCTGATACGTGGGTGAGGAATATACCAGCCTGCTGATAATGAAGGAGTGTAGAGACTTTTAATTCTGTAAGTAAACAGAATGTTTTTAAGCATCGGACATCATCAAAATTTAACTGAATTAATTAGTAAACACATACTGCATGTTTGCCTAAATCCTTTTATTCCCTGAAGAAGCTAAGTACCTTTCCTCATTTGCATGTACTGGAATACAGAATTGTTCTAATTTTGAAATTTGAGCAAGCCCCACAAAATGCAGTAGGGGTGATTTCTGTAGTGATTTTGCAGTTTTACAAAGTGATAAAGTGATCTTCTTGATACACTTCTGTACCTTTTTTTCCCAGATACTACCAGAAAAATAGACAAGGTTGTTTTCGCTTAGGAAAAGTTGCTAAAAAACAAGTTATCCCACAGTTTCTTTTGACAACCTTTTCTCGGGGCGCCTGGGTGGCTTAGTCGGCTAAGCGTCCGACTTTCGCTTAGGTCACGATCTCGCGGTTCGTGGGTTCGAGCCCCGCGTCGGGCTCTGTGCTGACTGCCAGCTCAGAGCCTGGAGCCTATTTCAGAGTCTGTGTCTCCCTGTCTCTCTGACCCTCCCTGCTCACGCTGTCTCTCTCTCTCTCCTAGAAATAAATTAAAAAATATTTTTAAAAAAATAAATAAACTCATGATAGAAAAGATAAATTAAAAAAAAAAAAGAAAACCTTTTCTCTTACACTCAAAATAATATGAATTCAGAACAATCTGAAATGAAGTAAAACAGGACAGAAACTGACTTTGTGATAGATCTAAAAGCTGCAAATTACACATTTTAAACAACTTAAGCTGACAAAAATGCTCACAGCTGGACCATGTTAGAATATCTGGCATATATTGGGGCACCTGGGTGGCTCAGTCGGTCAGAAGCGTCCGACTTCGGTTCAGGTCATGATCTCATGGTTTGTGGGTTTGAGCCTCGCTACAGGCTCTGTGCTGGCGGCCAGCTCAGAGCCTGGAGCCTGCTTCGGATTCTGTGTCTCCCTCTCTCTGACCCTCCCCTGATCACGCTGCCTCTCTCTCTCAGAAATAAATAAAACATCAAAAAAATTTTTTAAAAGAATATCTGGCATATATATATATATAATCTGCATATATATATTATCTACGTAGAGCAGGTGCTCAATTAGTAGTGCTTGCTGAAGGAAGGAGGTCCCATGCAATTTGTTTTAAGAGAACCTCGAATGAAGAGAAAAAAGTTCTGAATCTGACCACTCATTATTATTTCTTGAGGTAAAATAATGTTTTGTAAGTTTGCCATCTTAATATCACATAAATCAAAATACTTATTTTCCTTCCTCTGACACCGGCTATATCAGACCATCATCACCTCATTCCTCAGTGACTAAAACAATCCTGGTAGTATTCCTGTCCCCTTTCCCCCATCCCTCCTGCTCCTGTCCATTGTCCATTCTATAAGTGGAATGACTTTTCCAAAATCTTTCCATGTCCCTGCATTCCCTTGGGTAAAGCCCAAAGCATTCAAGACACTCCACAGTATGCCCACAGCCAATTTCTCCAGCCTCCTTCATCTCTTTGAACTTCCTGGTGCTCCAGCCATATTCAACTCCATGCGGTTTTTCTACACCCCATTCTCTCACCCCAGGAACTTTGCACATGTTGTTCCCTCTGTTGGAAGATTTTACTCTCTCTCTACTCCTGGCCTTCCATCCTTACATCTGGCTTACCCCTACCTGTGTTAAAAGATTTTAGTTGAGATATCATCTACTCCGTGAATCTTCCCTGACAGCTCCTCTCTTTCAAGACTAGATTAGTGTTTTGCCACCCTGTACTTTCATGTAACTAATGACTCAAAAACAGTGGCTTATTTGTTATTACCTTTTAATAAATTCTTTGAACTTATTACATTTAACGTGATGTCCAGCACATAGCAGGCATTCATGAAATATTCCGTGAGCGAATTAGGGACACCTTCAAAATGAGTAGTCTTCTTTGATGAAGTTGATGTAGCAATAATTTCTATTGTAAATGTAATGCAGTAAAAAGAAAGTATATCAAAAGTTGAGATGAGGATCAGGTAAATGAAAACACTTAAAAAAATATAAAGCACTAGTTATACAAGATATTATCATTATCATAATTATTAAATGCCTAAATTGCCATTTTGACTCTGTCATATTCCCACTCAAGAGCCCCCAGTGCTTTCATTCTCTTACCACCTCCACACACTCCCCCCCCGCCCCCAACCTTCAACAGTGCTTCTCAAAGCATGGCTGTGTCAAGTGGTAACCAATTTCATGGACATTTGCTCCAGAACTTCTTCTCCCAGTCCTGGGCCATGTGCTCTGGGTGCTGCTAACTCTGCCTCAGGACCCCAGACATAGAGCCTGTGACTCTAACAAGGCCAATGAGCATCTTACATTCTCATAGCCAACAGACATGGTGCGTGAGCCTCCCGAAGCAGTGATTAAGCCAGTCCAGTAAGAATGACCTCAGAACTTCCACAGGGAGTGCTGACGCAAAAATGGCCATGTTTGTTTGCTGTCAACCAGACGGCAAACAATTGTAGGAGCTGCCAGCAGCCATCTTGCCACTATACATGAAGCCTCCTAGGATGAAGCCAACACATCTATCAGCAAACAGAGACATGACAGCATCTGGTCCTTGGGCTAGTCTTGAGCTGCTAATTCATGCCTGAGGTGACACCACAACTACCCAGCATAACCAATAATCAGGAAGATGTAGTTCTGCATCTGGGTAGTGACACCTCTGGGTTTCTCCTACCAGAAAATGGATTTTTTAAAAATATGTATCTATTTTGAGAGAGAGAGAGAGAGCAGGGGAGGGGCGAAGAGAATCCCAGGCAGGCTCCATGCTATGAGTACAGAGCCTGATGCAGGGCTCCATCTCACGGTTTATGAGATCATGACCTGAGCCAAAATCAGGAATCTGTCGCTCAACTGACTGAGCCACCCAGCAGCCCCTATAGAAAGTGGATTTTAAAAAGTTTTTTTTTCTTTCTTATAATAACGGTTTGAAAAAAGAATTAAAAATTAAGTTCATATTCAATTAATGCTTACAAAACAATGAATCAAATTTACAAAAACAATATTGAGATTTCTATAAGTGAAGGGTTTTATTAACTCAAAATACTATTATAAGTAAAATTACCATCATTGATTTACTAGGTACATTACTTCTAGTTCAGCTGCAGTTCTCCAATGTTATTAAAATATTAAGTTAATGCATAGGAAATGCATTTTCTGCAAAATCAGTATCTAAGGAGAAAAAATAAAGTCCATGTGATCAAGGGAAAGCAACATTAAGAAGGATGTTACTGTTGAAATTCCAGGCCAACTCTTCTCTCTAAATCTTTCAAAAATGTTGGATCTACAGTTTTGGTCAGATCCAGGTTAACACAAACTTGTCAGAATTGCTTTCTTCAAGAGTAAGCAGTTAGATCAGGAAATAAACCACAAAAATTCCTTAATTGCTAGTCATCTAAGTAAGGTCTTATACTTTGGCTGAAACAGTAAACCAAAGGAAAGAAATACCTAGCAATCTTTTGGGGGGTAATTTTTTTTCCACTCAAGCTAAGAAAAACACCCTAACTAGCAAAGGGGTCAAAAAGAATAGAGAGGAGAGAGCTCTTCAAACCTTCCTTTTTAGGTAGAATTAGCCATTTAAGCTTTGTCCACATTAGCATTAAGCTAGCAAGTCTGGAAAGTGACTTAACTACTATCACTTTGCCAATGTGTTTATTTAATATTAATCCCATGTGTTTTAGGAATTGGTCTGAACGAAGTTATATTGGAATTGCCTCCAAAAAGGCTTAATCATGCCTCAGGAGCAACTTTAACTATTTATTATAAAAATTTATTTGTTTAAAATTTATAATGAGTTCACTTATAATGGATCCCATTTACAGAAAGACGATGTATCATTAGATGGTTGACTGTAGGCCACCTCTCATGTATGCTCTTGGTATGGACACAACTAATACTTAGTCCTAGACAAGATAACTCTTCTAGGGAATTTCAGATAAGTAGCTTGTATTTAGTGAGTTTGTGGTTCAGACACAATCATAACAGGATCAATTAACAAATAGAGACTAAAAGTAACAATAATAAAGATATCATTTATGACTTCCTATGGGAAGATTGGAGAGGTTAAGGAAGGGACTTTCCAAAGGGCTAAGGTCTGAATTAGAATATCATTACACAGTAGGAATAATATAGCTGTACAACTATCCCTTCTGGGTAGAGCCAATGCACAGAATTTAGCTTGTGATTATTGGCTTTTCTGTTTGGCAGGGCTTGTTTCTTTGTTTTCCTTTTAGAATGTGTATAATAATGTGCATTTGGATGCATGAAAAAATTGGCATCGCAATTCAATATTAGTATAGATTTTGAAATTAGCATAGAATCTCAAGCATGTCTCTCAAGGAATTATTGATAAACCTGGAACTTCCTTAAGATAAAATCTTCTAGGATGAAACCTACTCATTGAATATGTGATGGGAATGAGGCACAGAGGCATAGAGGAGAACGGGATACCCCTTTGCTAGCCACAGAGGTTTCCCAGCTGCAAAGGTGTTTGAGTGGCTCAGGAAGGTCATAGGAATCCTCTGGTCGATACAGCTGCTCCTCTGAGATGGAGCATGCCAAGTGATCACGGGTATTCTATGACAGCAGTTATCATATCTGATACTTGGTGACCAAGTATCAGATATGATTTCTCTCTGTGATGTATTAATCCTCAGGTGTGTGCATAATCATCTGCTTATGGTGCAGTCCAAGTTTTTGTAGCATTAGAGACACTATAGGTACACTATGTGAGTTCTCCATGGCAGCTTTGCTGCTGGGGGACAGCAGTGCCAGGAAGTACATGAAGCCCAAGCTTTAAGGCATCGTTTTCTCCAGCTGAGTATTGACAAGGGCAGGAGTGGACTAGGAAACTTTTGAATCCTTAAGATGACCATGTTTTTCAACCACTCTCCTTTTTGCCCAGACTTCTCCAGGACAGAGCATTTGCCCTTCTGTACCACAATGCTACTCTCTTGCTTGGCAAATAATCAATAGACCAGCATCAAACAACTCCAGGGGAAGCCTCTTCTGCTGCAAGGAAAAATCTCTTCCTTTGTTTCCTCACCTCTATTTCAGTGCGAGGTAAGAGTTTCACTGAAAACACTTGGGTATCCTTCCTAACAAGGACAACTTCCCATATGAATAAGCATATCTCAAACTCGCAATGAGATGGAGTTTTTCAAAGCCCTTCTTATCAGGGCACTTGGTGTTGGAGCTATGGCATCATTAATAAAACAAAATATATCTTGTCAATGAAAACCATTTTATGGTAAATATGTGATCTGCTACAGGAGAGGCTTTTTATGAGTTTATTTTCTACAACTTTTCAGTTAAGTTAAAACCCTCTGCTGCCATGTGAATTTAAGCCATGCGAGGTGGTAGCACTCTGGAGGTATGAGGAATCTCAGTGATCCTGCAGCCCATCCGCACAGAGACCTAGGCGACCTTTGCTGCCCCACTCTGCAGGCGAGAACCTAAGCCCTTGGCAAGCCCTGAACCCACCAACCAGAGCTGCTCCGCATTTATATCACTTCTGCATAGCTCTTCTGGAGTCGATTTATTGGTTTTAAAAGGGCTTCTGCTGCTGCCTAAGAAAGACTTAAAATAAAAATTTTATTTTCACTAATGATCAGGATGACAGTCTAATTTTATGTGGACAACTGAGGCCCTGGAAGGTGAGATGACTTGCCCCAGAGTCTCCCCATTAATAAATGACAGAGATTTCCTGACTTCACCTATTACTTTCCACCTGATACTGTGACCAATCATTCTGTTCTAAGTCACCTTTCTGCATATCTCAAGTTTTTATTTAAAACAATTCTTTTCTGGTTCTATTGAGATATGATTAACATACAGCACTATGTAAGTTTAAGGTGTGTAGCACAATGACTTAACTGACGTATACTGTGAAATGATTGCCAAAATAAGTTTGGTCAACATCTATCATCTCATAATGTGTATCTCAGTCTTAAGCTGTCTTTGGCTTCCTGGACCTCATGGGTTTATGGCCCTATATTTTTATATGAAGCATAAATGCACTAAAGAATCCCAAGGGTAACCTTCTCCTCATGTTTGCAGTATTAAAATTATAAAAGGCAAATGCTAACAGATGCAGCAGTTACTTATAACATCCTTTGATTGAGGAATGTGCATGTAGTCAATCAAGGTCACTGGCAAGAAGGAAAGTGTGCCTCCTGGGTGCCCTGGCGTTTTGCAAACAGGTGGATCACAGCAGAAGAATTTACAGTGAAACCTTTTGACAAATGGCTGCTGGAGGTCTCATATCTCAGAACTGGTTTTGAAAGGACAAACCCCTGAAGAGCCCCATCCTTGAGAAACTGGATCCTTTGGACGCTTGTCTCTGTCACACCAATCCAAATGAACTTGTTGCTGGTCCCGGGGCCCACACACCAGACTTTGTTAAGGTCGTTCCTTGTGATCCTGTCTGACTCTTCACAGCTTGGGTTCCTTGCATCCCACCTCTCCTGTAAGCTTCCTTGGGCTCCCAGACTGGGAGTGGTATCTTCCTGTTCTCACTCCATATGTACCACCTTGCAATGATAATAATAGAAAATAACAATAACAACAATTAACATGCATTTAGCACTTACTCTGTGACAGAGACAATAATTCTTCCAAGTAGGTATTATCCCTATTTTGTACATGAGGAAATGAAGCTCAGCGAGAACAAGAAATTTACACAAGGTCAAGCAGACAGTAAATGATAGAATGAGTATTCGAACCCAGAATTCTATAGCCTGAGCTTGTACCATTAGGCTTTGCATCACTGTCTCTCCCCTGAGTGACATATTACCCAAAGATGTGATCAGTTTCTTATTTATCTCCTATCACCATGATATCTCATGCAGCCATGAACAGAATGGGGCCTCAATAAGGAAATGTCGTTGTAAGAGTCAGGGAGACCATGTTCTCTAAACACAAAATCCCTCAACACTGGAAACCGCTGGCTATACACACAGACACCTACAGTCACACTCAGCATTTGGCTCTTTCTGCAGTGTCTGCAACAGCTTGGCAGTTCTAATATCTGAAGGATTAGTGCTGATCTACACTGATTGCTCACACCTGCAATTCAAACTAACCCCTGTTCCGCTTTGTGCAATCAGCCATGCCCAGGTAAGACCATCAGCTTCCCAAATGACAGGCAAACAGAGACCCACCTGACAGGTCTGACCAGACACCTGTGAGATCTGCAAAGTAGGAAGGAAGGGGGCAGGGGAAGGTGGAATTACAAAATTAAAGCACCAAATGTAAACGGTAAAGGAATGAGTGCTTCGTTTACTTCTCAGAAAGATTAGAAACTTTGTAGATTGAAAACATCAAAGGTCTCTAGCTAATGAATACGGAGCAGTAACTGGCAATGGAATTTTTACAGGCACTAAGATCCAATATTTATGTTTTTATGTATAGGAAGCCTTAAAGAAGTTAGATAGACCTTAGATTATCAAAAGTGCCAAACATAATGGTGCTTTGATTTCCAGTGCTGCCTCCTACCAGGGAGCTCTGCGTGCATTTGCTAACATTGTCCTGATAATCCTCCTAAGGTCCCCTTCTGGAGCTCAGGGGTGTCGATGGGAAAATGCAGTCCGCCCAGGGCTTAGGACAACTTGCTCAGAGCATTGTAGCAGGGCCAGAAAGATGCATTTGTTCCTCTTGATGAAAAGGGTCCAATTTTGTCAACGACGTTTTCCATTCTGAATTTCTCCTCCTAGTTTTCAAGATGTTATAACTAAAAGAAACATATATGATGTAGATATACAGAAATATATGTCTTATAAATGTATGTACATGTATGTTTGTTTTCTTAATAGTCAGAGTCACAGAAATAAAAGCCACATCCCCATTCATCACGTTCTTATCTTTGGTAATCCTTATTGCCTTCTCAAGGGGATAGTAGCTCAATCCTGAGTAACTGGAAGAGTTCCAATTACAACCACAAATAATTGGATTTTGGTTTATTTCCTTCTTTTTATACGTGTCAGATTTTTGCGATATGTTTCACTAAATTTGTTTGCACTGTATGACTAACCTTTTTAAAGATGTAAATGAAGAAATATCAAAAAGGCAAAGATGCAGGCCTTGTTTGATTTTAAAGGCATTTTTTTCCAGGGGCACCTGGGTGGCTCCTTAGTAGGTTGAGCATTTGACTTGGGCTCAGGTCATGATCTCATGGTTCATGAGTTTGAGCCCTGCATTGGATCTCTGCTGCCAGTGCAGAGCCTGCTTCAGGTCCTCTCTTCCCCTCCCCTGCTCACTCTATCTCTCTCTATCTCAAAAATAAATAAACATTAAAAAAAATTTTAAAGCATTTTTTTTCCAAATGGAGACAAATATAGAAGATATACATTACAATATCCCCCATAGTAAGTCATCATTTCTCCTACTACTGCTGATACTTAACAAAGCATTGAACCAGGGAATTTTTTTTTTTTAATTCAAAGTTTAGTGTGGCATTTGTTGAGGTCTGTAAGCTTAGAAACATCAAGGTTATGATTTCTTCTTAGGAAAAGTTAGTGACAACTTGAGGCCCCTGTCCTGCAAGTGACTTCCACTCCCCCAAAAATCATTCCACTGACTTTCATTAAAGGTAAAATGATGCAGGTGAACCTGGGTGGCTCAGTCAGTTGAGCGTCCAACTTTAGCTCAGGTCATGATCTCATGGTTCAAGGGTTGGAGCCTCACATCAGGCTCACTGTTGTCATTGCAGAGCCCACTTTGAATCCTCTGCCCCCCTCTCTCTCTGTCCCTCCCCTACTCACACTCTCTCAAAAATAAACATTCAAAAAAAAACAAAAGTAAAATGATGCAGCAAATAACCAGCATCTTCTCAAGCCTTCGTCAGTTTTTATCTTCAGAGCAGTTACATGCCCTATCTGGTGATATTTGTTAAGTGTTATCATTACTTTAGCCAGATAGGCAAAGTTGGCTCAGGGGGTATATTTGAACATGAGTGGTTTCAGGTTCCAGTGAGAATGTCAAAGCTTGGCTCTAGATAACACACTCCCTTCTGGCCAAGCCCTGAGCCAATCCGGATGATGTGTAGAAACTGCTTTGAGGTTGTGGGTTTGTATCGACCTGAGAGAGTACAATCTAGGGCTTTAACAATGGCACATCACACCAGACAAAATGGTTGGGTGAAGCCTCTGAAAGTGGGGTCTCCTATGTATCTCTCTGACATACCTATTTCTATTAAGCAAAGGAAGAAAAGAGGCTCAGAAAGCCAAGCCACCAGTCCAGCACCATATAATAGAAGGAGCCACTGAGAACACAGGCACTTCATCTTCCTGTGCTCTGTGTATTATTATTATTATTATTATTATTACCACCCTTGGGTTAGTTCAAGAAAGAACAACTTGAAATTACCACCAGTCCTACATTTATGAAGCAAGCCAAACACTGTAACAGATACCTTACATATGATCTCATATGTAACTTGGCATAATCTCTAACTTGGCACAGAGGCACAGTTAAGACTTCCTAGGTTCAAATTCTGCCTCAACTGCATCTTAGGTATTTAACCTTAAGCAAACTCTCCATGTCTCAGCTATCACCTCTGTGATAGTAAACCAACTCTTGTGAGGTTTCTTTGAGAATTAAATGATATAACCTTGTGACATACTTAGTATAGTGTTTGGCTAGCATATGGTAAGTGCTCAATACAAGTTAGATATTATTTTAAGCCTTAGCACCATTCCATAAAATGAAAAGATTGAGACTAAACTTGGGTTACCCGGATAGTTTTCAAAGTCTGGACTCTGGGAACTTGCTGCAAATGGAAATTCCTGATCCCTACCCAATACTTACTGAATCAGAAACTTTGGGACAAGATCCTGTAATCTGTATACATATAGCCCTCTCTTGAGATTCTAATGCATGCTAAAGTTTGAGAACAAGTAGATAAGTCAACTTGTCCAAACCTATACAGCTTTTATTTAAGCAATGAAACCAAGGTTTAGTCTGATCTAAAGGCCTATATACTTTCCAGGAGGCATGCTATAAATTCAATCCCAGACAAGAATGGTGGCCTGTGCCCCCATGTTTTCACCACATATTAGTGTCCTCCTTTCTCCATACTCACACACATGGTTTTTGCTTTGTCAATGCACCAACCCCTGCCTTAGCTCTGCTATAAGAACCTTCTGTTTCCTTTCCCCAAATCCAAGGCTTTCAAAGCATAGTAAAATCCTACGAGTGGTGAAAGCCAAGGTCAAACATAGTACTGTGATCGGAAAAACTCATTATTTCGATTGGTGACATTTTTCACTCAAAATTTTAAAATCTGATTTACATAAAAAATGAGGTAACTGGTATATTATTTTTCATTCCTCCCTCCCAAATTGAAAGGATACAGGATTGCAAATTTACAAATTAGTCTAGATCTCTCTCTCTCAACTTTGTTATGTTGAGGGCAGTGGCAAGTATGGAAGTAGAAACAAAGGTCCCACTCAAGTCAAGAATACCACCAGGCACTGTGGGTAGGTAGGCTCAATCCACATCTGCCATCTCTATCCTGAAGGAATCAGATCAGACAGTGTGATTTCAAGAAGAAAGAGAGGTATTCGTAAATAAATTGGATACAACTTTGTACTATTCTTTCTGAGACAATGATAACCTGGACAAATATTCTGTTCCTTGACTCTTCATTCTGTCCTTCTCTTTCATTGAAAATGGTGAAACATTTCCAACTAACACAGTTAACCTTCTGGACACCATTGCTCTTTGTTGGTTTGACATACAGTGGGAGCTGGATGCTCTCTTTTCATGGGTAACAGTTGCAGTGGTCTTCCCTTACTAGGTCCTGATGCCAATGTCCAGAGGACTCTGGGGAATAGCTTAGCAATGAAGCTTACAAAACAATAATAAGATCCTTTGAATAGGAACAACTAGAATGTTGTGTAAAGTTTCACGGTGAAAAACAAAGAGCACAACGAACACACTTTACCTTTTGGTTAGAAATTTCCATCACCATCTCCATTTCTCCATGAGTCATTGACTTTCCAGTTTACCATTTTACCTTCCCCTAAACTCATAGATCCAATCTTCTTTGAAACCACCGAATGATGTCCCAAGTCTTTCAAAGATAACAGTCCATGGTCGAGTGTGTGGTTCAGATACCAAGCCAGAAAGCTACCAAGTTCAGAAAAAGCAAATTCTGCTGGATCAGGTCATGTTCTGAGGCCCAATTTTAATCCTCTGCCAGGAGTATTTTGGCTGATAAAAAGAACTATCTATAAGGTGAAAGACCCTTACAAAGAAACCACCCCAATATATAGTGTGCCCTAAACCAGCTACCACCAGGTTAGACATTCCTTCTGGACTTGGAATCAATAGGAATGGACTTGACATTGACGACAAATCCCACTGGAGGGCACAGTGAGTGCCACCAGCCTACTCTCTGGATATCGCTGGTAGAGAGTGCTAGGATCATTTCTAATTCAACCATTAGTGATGCTGAGATTGCTGCAAACACACGTTGGGTTGACATACAGCACTGAATGTTCTTAGTTTTATATGGTGGGCAGAAGCTGGGCGAGATGAAGAAGAGTGTATACACACTGTGGAATGAAGTCCAGAAGAGCAAAGGACTTGCCTTCAATGGAGGAGACATGCTCATCATCCTGAAGCCTGATGTTGAACCCCGAACTGAATGGGTGGTGTGCTCTCCTAGGAACCAAGCAAATCACAGGCCCCTAAACCTGCTGTTACATGTCCATATATCAAACCCAAGAGGAAAATCTAGGTAATTCTTTTCTCTGGGGTGACGGGACAGGGGTTGGGGGGCTAAGTTGTATGTGATTATCTGGCCAGAAGTTGCTGAAAATATTTCCCCTGCTAACCCATCTGAGAGATGAAGCCAGAGAGGTTTTTTTTTGGTGTGTGTGTTATCAGACAACATCTAAAAAGTGAAATACCTATAATTGATTAATTAAGTTTCCTGTTGTAACATTCCCAGTAAAAACTAAAATTACTTTGCATTTTAAAATAAGTACAAATAAAATTCAAGCTTAAAAGCAACTATTTCAATGTAAGAAATGTCATAATTAACCGCCACTTGGTCACCACAACTTCCTACTGATTTCTTCCCAAAGTCATAACTTTAGAGAGGTAACTATTCCCCTCAAAAAGCTGCTGTAGACATGTCTTACTCCCAGAGTCCATATATCTTCCCAATTAATGTAGGCAAAGGGTCTTATCCACTTTATCCTCCTTCTCCACTTGCTGCGCACAGTCTTCTTTTGTTACTAAAGGATTCCTGAATAGAAACCTCTATTCTGTGACCTTACAAAATTCAGATGTGCTGTTATGTTCTAGTCTCGCAGTGACTGTCCCCAGATTTGGGGTGCCCTATTTCCTGTTTAGTTTTTGACACTGTCTACCTTCCTTACAGAGCTGATTAATCTCGGGTGCCTGGAATGAAGGCCATGAGGTCATATAATATTAAGGCACCAAGAAAACTTCAATAAGTGGTTTAATGTATTTGCAGTGGCCAAAATTAGAACAGCTTCCTTTTCCTTTGATTTGACAGACTATTTTTGTGCTACAATTTACAGTTCTTCCCCCTCTAACAACTTGAGTTAATTTCTACTCTGCAAAAAGTCAGAAGCAAAGAAGCTAAAGCAAAGCTATGGATTGAGATAGATCTGGGTAGGTAAAAGTACAATAGCAAAGAAAGGCAGAGTCTCTTTCTGGCTCTTTCTAGTGACTGAGGCGTCCCTGGGTTATGAGCATCCTAGCAATGGTAATTGGAGAACTGAAGAGATGTGCAGACATGTTCCCCAGTGGTGACAGTGGGGAGAGGCTCAGGGGTAGACTTCCAAGTTGTAGGATAAAAGAACCAGAGACTATGATGACCAATAGTCTTTTCCTCCTGCCAGAGATAGTTAATGTGCTACATAACCTTTCCAGTACCCTGAAAATAAGGCCCTTTTTTTGGAATGTGTATTATACATGCATATCTTTTTTACTAATTCTTATTATACATATTTTTAGATTATACATATAAAATAAAATACAATATTTTATTAATACAATACTTTTTTAGATTATGTCATTCAAAATTACAAGCATTGGGGCTCCTGGGTGGTTCAGTCAGTTGGGCATCTGAGTTTGGCTCAGGTCATGATCTTGCCTTTCATGAGTTCGAGCCCCACATTGGGCTCTGTGCTGACACCTCAGAATTCTGGGTCTCCCTCCCTCCCCTCCCCCACTCAAGTTCTATTTGTCTCTCTCTAAAATAAACATTAAAAAGGATTTTTTAAATTATAAGCATGATTTTGAAAAATCTTTTGTTAGAGACAAGTTTTACTTTTTATACATATCTCATGTAGAATTCGTATGTAAATATATAAGCTCTTTGACACCGTACCATAACTAGTACATAAAAGCACCCACCATATAATGAAGAGACAGAAAGCAAAAACTCACTGTTAACCTTTTCATTGAGGAAGTAACAGTCAAAGGCAGGTGTATCACGATGCCAATGAAGCTGGAGCTCCAGGACCCCTCATTTGCACAGGCTCTTTCTAAGGCTCTGGGAGCAGCCCTGGTAAAGCAGTCACATGGTCATAGGCTCTGGGCAATTTCAAAAAAAGGAAATTCTAATCTTCATCAGTCAACACTCTGGTGTGCTTCTACTCTGACCTTCTGTCATGCTTCTCCTCGTTTCCGCTGGCCTTAGAGGAGGTGTATTTTTGAGATCTAGTTAAGGGGAAGTTAATCTGGGGAAATATTTTGTTTCATTTTAATAAGATGTATTTATTTATTTTCCATGTTTTATTTATGTCTGAGAGAGAGAGAGACAGACAGTGTGAGCAAGGGAGGGTCAGAGAGAGAGAGACACAGAATCCGAAGCAGGCTCCAGGCTCTGACCTAGCTGTCACAGAGGTCGATGCGGGGCTCGAACCCACGAACTGTGAGATCATGACCTGAGCCGAAGTCGGATGCTTAACTGACTGAGCCATCCAGGCGCCCCAAATGGGATGTATTTATATGTTTTGCTAGTGATCACAGTATGAAAAGGAGCTTCCCGGCTGATGCCTACCACTCCTGTGCTGACCCCTCCAGCATCACATACCAAAGGTACCAGGCCAGGCGTTGTCACACGAATGTGTCCTGCAGCAGCAGGCAGCAGCAGGACACATGCAACAGAGAAGTGGCACAGTTTCAAATTTATGAAGCTAGAAGGTGGTCTGTGGAAAATTTTCCAATTGCCAAATGTGTAAAATTGTGAGCAGATTTGCTTTCCTTTGAGGTCTCGTCGAAATGAGCAATCCCTTCCACCAGCAATATACTTGATAAGGTATGGTGGAAAATGTTTGAGCTCTGAAGGCAGATATGTTTGGGTTCAGCTCTTCTCCTCTGATATTTATAAACCTCAGTTTACTCTTCTGTAAGAAAGGAATAATAATATCTTTGCAACTTATGATGAGAATAGCTACCATTGAACACTTTTGGCAGACAGATGAAGTTAAGAAACTTATCCAAGGTCATACAGTAAGTGGGAGGCGGCCTCTGTATCTACCAGACTCTTCTGTAAGGATACAAGGTAACATATAGAATGTTTCTAGCATAAACCAGGCAGTCATCATCCAATAAATGGTAGGGATTGTTATGAAATGCACCACAGATCTCTCTCCCTTTTGATTTTCAATTGTAGTAACAAGATCAACTTCAGAGCTTGCACCATTGTCTCTGTTCTTTCTACTACGTGGCTCCTTTCTCTACAAACAGATGGCTTTACAGTTTTAATTATCATCACTATTAGCCAATCTATATGATTTTGGGGATTAGATAAATTATTTTAAAAATACAAAGACACTATTATACCACCTTAATAAAACTATTAGGGTTGTTGATGTATTCACTAACATTCTCTACCTGTTCTAAAGTTTATTTGTTGTAAATAATCTGCATGCATACATCATTAAAAATATTATATTTTTTCTAGACCTGCAATGATATTTTATAACTGACATTTCCGGAGTCACTACATAGCCTTTAGTCTTATTAAAAGTCTTTCTTCAACCAGAATACACTATATAAATCTTGTAATTTGTGACGATGACATTACATACCATGCAGAGCGTTTCTCTATTTCTGGTCAGGCACTCGTTCATTCAACCAACACTTACTATTTACCATGTGCCAGATATTATTCTCAGTTTTAAAAACTTGTTTGTTCATGCAATTGTTATATAGTTGTATTCAAGGCTTAAATATAAGTCTTTATATATGTTTTATATATGTGTGTGTGTGTTTTAAAAAACATTGTCTTTTTTCATTTTTTAAAACATTTTTCAGGTCTTCATAATTATCACTTTTGGTGGCTATATAATGTTCCATTAAAAATATGTCATACTATACCACTTATTAATATTCTTGGGCCCTTAAATAATGATTAGCATTGGAAACAATGCTACAGTGAACATCTTCAGACATAAAACTCTTCTCCTCCTTTGGATTATTTCTTTACATTAAATTCCTTTAACAAGTCAGGGGACTGAACTTTTTTTTGCTTGCTTGTTCCCTCCAGGGAGGGGAGGGGGCCTGGAGATCGAGCTCAATCACCAATAGCCAATGATTTAATCAATCATGCCTATGTAATGAGGCCTTCATAAAAGCCCAGGTTTGTGAACACATGGCAATTTAGGGTGAGTGATTTGCTCTGAAAAGACATGGAAGGTCTAAGCCTATTTTTCCATTCCTTGCCCTATAGATCTTTTCCATCTGGCTGTTCCTGAGTTGTACCTTTTCATGATAAAGTGGTAACCTAATAAGTAAAATGTTTTTGAGTTTTTTGAGCAGCTTCGGCAAGTTAATCAAAATGACGGAGGGGGGCATGCCTGGGCAGTCAATCAGTTAAGCATCGAACTTTAGCTCAGCTCAGGATCTCCTGGTTCATGAGATCAAGCCCTGCATGGGGCCCTGCTGACTGGTCAGAGTCTGGAGCCTGCTTCAGATTCTGTATCTCCCTGTCTTTCTGTCTCTCCCTCGCTTATGCTCTGTCTCTCTCTCTCTCAAAAATAAACATGAATAAATCGGGGGGTGGTGGAAGCCTCTGAATTATAGCCAGTCGGTCAGAAGCAAAAGTAGCAGTCTGGACTTGCCAAAAGCTATCCAAAGTGGAGGACAGCCTTGTGGGACTATCTCTGTATAGATAGCACGAGAAACCTACTGAGTTGAACTGTAGGACACCTAGCTAGTGTTGGGGCGTTGCTTGGTGTGAGGGGGAACATTCACACATTGGAACTGAATGCAAAACTCTTAGTGTCATATACCCAAAACAACTATACATAGTCTGATCTTATATTTAATTGATATTAACCTGTGTCAAATATCATTCTTCTGCTGAAAATTCAAAAGAGATTTATTTTAGCTGTATCTATGCCAAAATGTAATAGGCTTATGTGAGCAATCACGTGCAAAACATAATTGCATGATATACACACAGTAACATGTATCAGACAGGCGTCAAACATTGGATTGCAATGCGTTAAGCATCAATTTATCCTAAAGTTGTTCCGCAATAAGTGAAAAATATGATTTGGTTCCTTGTTGTGTCATTTCTTTTGCCGCACATTCTCCAGCTGTTGCTTGCTTGATGGCACTCAGAATATCTGGCTAGACACTCTCGAAGTTATCAGTCAAACATGGAGGAACCAGAGGCTGGCTTGGGTTTCCTGCTTGAGCCAACAGAAAAAATTAGTTCTCTACTGTTTTGTCCTATTTAAAAGTTTTAAGGGGCGCCTAGGTGGCTTAGTCTGTTAAGCGTCCGACTATCGCTTAGGTCATTGATCTCGCGGTTCGTGGGTTCGAGCCCCGCATCGGGCTCTGTGCTGACTGCCAGCTCGGAGCCTGGAGCCTGTTTCAGTCTGTGACTCCCTCTCTCTCTGACCCTCCCCTGCTCACGCTGTCTCTCTCTCTCTCTCTCTCTCTCCTAGAAATAAATAAAACATTAAAAAAAATAAAAATAAGTTTTAAAAAATCATATATGTGGAAAGCAAACAAAATTGTTTTATGCTAAAACAATTGATAAAACCTACACAATAATTGACTTAAAATGTTCAATTTTAAGTGAACTTTCCCTCCTTAACAAACTCAGAGTAGTTTAATTCTAAAGTGAGTGTTTCAGAGGGGAATAAACACAACAAATATATTGGTACTCAGTTGAATCCGAGGGTTGGTAGAGGGTTCAGACTGGTAGAGAAAAAATATCCATGTTGCCCTGTTTCCACTTTATTGTAGTCCATAGGATTCCTCAAAAAATTAAAAATAGAACTACCCTATGACCCAGCAATTGCACTACTAGGTATTTATCCAAAGGATACAGGTATGCTGATTCGAAGGGGCACATGCACCCCAATGTTTATAGCAGTGTGACTGACAATAGCCCAAGTATGGAAAAACCTCAAAAGTCCATCAACAAATGGATAAAGAAGGTGTGTGTATATATGTGTATATGGAGTATTACTTGGCAATCAAAAAAATGAAATCTTGCCATTTTTTATGTGGATGGAACTGGAGGGTATTATGCTAAGTGAAATTAGTCAGAGAAAGACAAATATCATACGACTTCACTCATATGAGGAATTTAAGTTACAAAACAGTTGAACATAAGGGAAAGGAAGCAAAAATAATATAAAAACAAGGAGGGGGACAAAACATAAAAGACTCTTAAATATAAAGAACAAACAGAGGGTTGCTGGAGGTATTGTGGGAGGGGGGATGGACTAAATGGGTGAGGGGCATTAAGGAATCTACTCCTGAAAGCATTGTTGCACCATATGCTAACTAACTTGGATTTAAATTAAACAATAAATAAATTTAAAAATATATTGTAGGCCATAGGAGATTATAGTGAATGTTCCTTTTAGTAGAAGTTTCTTTCAACTCTTAACAAAAGGAAGCTTACCTCTAGGAAGTCAAGATTTGGGGAAGGTTTATCTGCTCACATCAAGACCCCTTTCCTTGTTTTTGTGTCTTTGAACACTCACAAGCTCTACTCCCTGTCCAAGACACTAAGAATGAAATGGCCTTAAGTAAGATCAGAATACTTTGGAAGCCAGTTCATTGATACTAGTCATTGTTCCGGGAATGGATGGATGTGGTTCTCGGAGAGAAGTTACCCCAAGTTTGAGCTATTCTAGAACAGTCATTTTTCCTAGGAAAACCTGAATGGAAAGAGAGTGTTCCCATTTGTCCCCACCTGTTCTCTCTCTTCCATCTCTTCTTCCACATCTTGAATGCCGTGGGCTGGGGAAAAAAACTCAGAAAAAGGGAAAGTCTTCAGAGTAAGGAAACCCTTCCGGTTCCGTTTCTTCCCGACGTGGCTGGGTTGGTATGGGAAGAGAAAAAGGAAACAACAGACCTGTCCTATTCAATTAAAGAGCCAAGGATTTAAAAACTGGCTTAGTTTATTCATCCCTGAATAAATTACTAAACCTCTTGGGCATCAGGTTCCTGATCCATTAAATGGGCATAAATACATGTCCTTGCTGGTTTACTCAGAGGAAAGTATCCGACATATAAGTGCTTAATAAATGCTGTTGGCCTTCTTGTGTGTTCCAGGAGGTGGTTGAGGCTGTCGCTGGGAGGAAGGGGAGGCCTGCCTCTAGCCTCTGCCCAATTACAGTGCAAAATGAATGTCCTGAGTGATCCCAAAGGCAGTTTCAGTTCATTAGGCACACTTTTTGAAAGGGGTCCACAAGAGCTCAATTAAAAATGTCAGATGATACCAGCTTGTTCAGGGCTCTCTTCATAATACTTTGAGGGGTTCCTTTAAATCAGGACATTATAAAAATACTAGAGGGTTTTTATGATGGACCAAATTCACACCGTAGAACAAACTATACCCAATTTTGAAAAAAATTTAGATATAACTATGTATATAATTATATATAATTCATATTTTTATTATAATTCAGCCTTTACTGATACAAAAATGGCAAAAATAAAATTAGATGAAAAACTATAAAACCAGTAGATGAAAGTAGAACAAAATGTAAATCAAGGAGGAACAGCATTCCCAGCCACATTTTCGGACTTTTAATTTTAGAGAATTCTAAAATAGCCAGTTTGAGTGAGGCCCCCTTAACAATCACGCAATCCAGCCAAACACCTGAAACATGTTATCATTTTAGATGCATGTGAAGATTACAGTCACTTGTTCCCTGATTACCCAGGTCACGTTTTTAAAGCATTTTATTTAATTTTTGTGTGTATATCCACACATAAAGATAAATTTATATCAATGTCACCATACGTGCCTTTTCCGTCTCTTTCTTCTCTTACATTTTCTATGGTCTGTGCCAGCCTTTGTCTTACACCCACTTTGCTCAGCAAAGTAACTTAGGTTAGCAACTTCGTCTATCCTATATGTTCCCCCAGGCTTAAGTCATCTTTTACACACACATACACACACACACACAGAGTTTTCTTTTTCTTTCCATCATTTATTTCACAGAAATGAGATCACCTTACACAAAATCCAAAGATGCCCTGGCCCACACAGCTTCAGCCCAATCTTTCCCCACCTTCTACATCAAAAACTAAGTTGTATAATGTTCGACATACTAGAAAGATGAACCAATATACTGTAGAACTATGTTCAAAAGCAAGGTTGAGATAAATGGACTTAACAATCTTTGGTGAAGCGTGGTGATTTGCATGTAGCACTTTGTCAGTAAAATCTTTATTCTGGAACTATTTCTAGTTTTTAGGTTTTTTTTTCTTCTTGGTGCCACTCTGTGTACAAGCGTGAATTTTCAGAGGCTTCTGGGTAAAAATTTTAACCAAGACATATGTATATTCTAGGGAGGATGGGCATACACACACTGAAGGTCAAAGGAAAGAGCGGAGGCAGGGTGTGATCTGCCACCGTGAATGGATGCTTGAGTTGCCAAGAAAAACGAGCCGGAGTTTCCACCCAGCACCAGCACACCAATTGCCATGCATTAATGTCTCAGTCGACGTCAAGGATCTTATTTAGTGTCTTATTTGGCTTCATGTCACAGGAAAAGTCCCAGCAAGGTAATGAGCCTTCAAGTCTGCCACTTCATATCTTTTTTTAAAAAATAATTTGGATTTTTTTTTTAACACTTATTCATTTTTGAGAGAGAGAGACATGGAGTGTGCAGAGAGAAGGAGAGACATAGAATACAAAGCCTGACACAGGGCTCGAACCCATGAACCGTGAGATCATGACCTGAGCCAAAGTCAGAAGCTTAACCGACTGAGCCACCCAGGTGCCCCACCCACTTCACATCTTAAAGCTTCTTCTTAGGGTCTCCTTTCCTCTCTCAGGTTGCCAAGGCCCAGCAAGTCTCTCCTCATTCCCCAGTAAACCTGCTTCCAAGAAAAAACCAGAGGGATACATTCACACTAAGATCATATCATAAATAAATAAGAGAATTTCAACATATGTACCCGCATCATTTGCATGTTTATAAAAACCAACGCATTATTAAAAAAAAAAATTCCACGAGGGTAGTTGTTGAGGAAAATAGAAACATAGGAAAGAGTCCTGCAGAACCTTTCCAGCACTCCCGAATGCACACAGAAGCCTCCAGAGGAGATGGCCCTGGCAACCCGTTACAAGGAGCACAGGGCTGGAGTTCAGAAAACCTGCGGGAGTGGTTTCGACTCAGCCATGCACCAGACATGGGAGTCACTTCACTGCATGGAGCCCAGTTTCGTCATTTGTAAAAGTGAAGGTCTTGAACTGTATCATTTCGAAATTACTTCCAGGTCTAATATGCTGGGATTCCAGGATTACAATGGCCCTTCTGAGTGGACCACATTATCATCTGGACTTAAAGAGATCGCATGCTTTGCCACGATACCATAAAGGATTTCTTGGCAAATCCAGAATGGAAAGTGTCTTCTCTGCACAGAGCCTACCCCTCCACACCCTCCCACCTTTAAGGTGGAGAGCATGGCGCAAGGAAAATTTTAGCTTCTGTTCAACACAAGTGTTGATCAATGACTTGCTATCTCATAAGACTGTTCCATTTGTCCTCAGTTTTCTGTCTATGAAAATAAACTTTATACTAATGACAGGGTAATCTTTTTAACTGTGAGAAGCTGACCATGCCAACCCCTGCTCAATCATCTATGATAGTTTCTCATCACCTACTGTTGGTTGCCAACTCAACAGCCATTTGTCCTGTTCCCCCTACTTTATCTCAGAGGCCCAAGTTTGTTCTGGTATCCTCTACCTGGCCATGTACTTCAGAAGAAGTGGGTCTGTCCCCTCCGGGGGGGTGAGCCCAGGTTCATCTAGTACAGTCATGGAGGTTGCATTCCCCTTGCCAGGAAATGGTTTACAGCTGGGCATATGAGGCACTTTGGGCCACTGAGGCTTGAGGATAAGTCTGTCGGGGGAGAGTCTTAAGAAGGTTTCCCTTCCTCATTAAAAAGACACAAATCAAGTCAGAAAGACAAATCTGTCTTCCTCTTTGGTTATCTTATGATCCAAAGAAGAGCCTGTCTGAGGATAAACCATCGTATGAAGAATGGCAGAGCAGAAAAGTGGAAGGAGCCTAGGTCCTTAATGACAGCGTTGAGCCACTGAATTCAGCCATCTTGGAACTTCCCTGCCTTTGAGCATATCATATATGCTAGTCAATTTTCTTTAGCGTTTAAGTTAGTAGTGTTGGAGTCTTTTGTTCTTGCAGATAAACACATGTTAATACATCTACAGTGTAAAACTAGCATATCGTTTTTGGTACACAAAGGCCTTCATGCTCTAATTGCCTCATCTCAGTCACCATCCATGAGGCTCTAATCAGTCACCCTAGGCTTTGCTGAGAATACCCACCTCCAAAAATTGTGCACCCTGGTAAAAAGTCCAACAAAAGTATCTCCTCCTTTTTAAAACTTTGCCTAACTTCCTCCGGCAGACTTTGCTGTCCTAATTTCCAACAATGTTTCATGTCTCCATTATGTTGTTACTGTTTGCATGCCAGTCAACCACACTAGACTGTGAACTTCCTGAGGGCAGGGGCCCTCAAAGGCACATTTCTCTTATATTACCAGCCCCTGCACATATTTCTGACTCATAGGCATGCTGAATGAATGTAACACCTAACTTTTTCTATCATTTTAGGAACAGTGTTCACCCTTAATTTGGAAAGTTTAATTCCTTTCTATCTCAATGTGGCCCTTGCCCTGACTCAAATTCACAGAGTCTGAGTAATTGAAATGTCTGAGACAACGTAACCACCAGTTCCTGAGACTTTCACAGACTCTGAGTAGTGGCTTTGGAGTTAGTTATGTTTGACAGTCTGACAATCAATCCTGTTCTCTTCATTAAAAGAAATGAACAATGGAGCAAAATGTGCCCACGCCATTTGGGAAGTGTACGAATCCTATCCTATAGCTCAGCTCCAAGATGAAGAGCTGCTAAGGCATAGTGGGGCTACCTCAGTGATCCATCCATTATGAGAACATCAGTGCAGGCTAATATTTTAGAGGGACCAAAACTCTTATAAAGGAAGTGTGGAACAAGGAGATTTCAGACCACCAATCCAAAATCTAAATATGTTCAGCTGAAGCTTTCTTATATGTTGAGAAACTGCTTCACCGAGATCAGACACCATCTTCCCCACCAGCCTGCGCTCCACTGGTCTTCTCTGTCCCTTCCACACACACCACACACATACAAACATCTGGCAATACCGTTCAATGTCTTTCTGTAAATACCTGCAGTTTGTACTGGTAGCTCTGCTGAGTAACCACTTAAAAGTTCACATCTGCCCAGATGTGAAACAAAAGACACACCCTGCAATGCACAAGATAAGCCACTGAGGACTGGAACCCTCAATTTCAGCAATTCCCTATTTAGGCCCAACGCATTCTTTTGGAAATGTAGATCACGCTTAGTGTGACAGGGGGTGCGATGACTCATTTAAATAGCATAATTCAAATATCTTATTCATGTCGCAATATAATCGAACTCCTGAGGGGTTGCTATACTCCTTGAAGGAAAGAAAAAAAAAAGTGACAAAGGAGAAAATGCAGAGAAATCATGTGGCATGACAGGCAGGTGCCGGAGGCTGAAGGGAGTCAGGGTGAGCAGGAGGCTGGCCTGCGTTAACAATGAGCAGCCACCCACCAGCCTTCAGGGAGCAAAAAGGGAAATTCCCCCCTACTGTTCCCAGAGTTGTGGGTCCCCACTGACCACTTACACTGTCTATCTGAAAAACATGAATGCTAGTCCAGAGTCATTCGATCATCAAAACGTGCTGAGTACCTACTATGTGCTAGCATTGAGGATGCCAAGAGAAGACAAAATTCCTCCCCCAGGAAGTAGCTCTCCCAATAGTAGGGAAGACAGACAAAACAGCGTGACCAGTGCTAGAACAGAGGGAGAAAAGATACTTGCAAGGAGATAGTGAGTTCTAGCTGAGTGCGCTGATGCAGGCCTCACAGGATACATACCTAAAATGCCTTGAAAGATGAGTAGGATTCCCTAGAGGAGTAAGAAGGGTCTCCTGGACCTACACAAGGCTCAGAAATAAGGTAATGTGTCAAACGATAAGTAACTGAGAGCAGTCTGGAGTGTGTGTGCCTGATACACACAGCAGGGCAGGGTGAGGGGCCACTTTTACATCTAGGCCCAGGCTCAACCTGCCTTATTTCCTCCCACTAGTTGCTCCTGACTCACACTCACATCCCTACACACCACTCCCAGGTCTTTCTGGACTTTCACCCCGACCACGTGCCCTGCCCTCTGCCTTGAGTTTCCTTTACCCTATTCCCTTCTCTGCCTGGACATTTTGTCTCTGTGAGAAGTCTCCCCACATCCCAGGGCAGAGCAAGCTGCTTGCCCCTCTGCCCACCCTTATTTGGCCACGTGGTAGGATGGACTGTTTCCACTTTAAAAAGGCATAGACACAGTCCTTGACTTCAGGGAGCTTGGGAACCAAAAGCCCTGAAACACAGAGGAAGCCACCAAGACCCCAGAACCCAGCTGGTCACCACAAGTTGAGCTGCCTTCTTATGATAAAGGTGCAGGGACCGAGGGCCACATCCTTAAGAGAGCTCCACTCTGTCCATGGCCCTCACTCAGTCCTTCTAATTCCAGTATCTCTCACTGCATTGTCTCAATCTATGACCTCAATTTTGTTTCATCCCTTTAACCCTCCATTTCAGAGACTGCTCTGTTCTTTTCCTGCCCCAGAACCAGTTGTCCAGAGACAACATGACAGCAAGGGAGAACACAAGCTGTGACTTCAGCCAGAGCTGGACTTGCATCCCAGCTGCAGCAACCCGATGACTTGCTGTGAACTGAAGGAGATGACAGCATTTAACTGCTCCAGGACATGGGAAGCACTCAACTAGCCACAACTCCCGTGGCTGTTGATTAGCCTTGGGGTCATCCATCCTTGCACCCACCTCCAGCTTCATATCTATTGTCTTGAGTTCCAATAATTTTCTCCCCTTCATCTCTTCTCTACCCTGTCTCTTATCTTTCAGCAAGACTGACAGATCCTATATAACTGTAGGACCTCACAAGCTTCTTAGGGGAAGTGGCATGATGATGGGTCTAAAAGACAAGTAGCCTTAGGATCTGTGGATCTGACAAGAAGAGGGAATACCAGCAAGTGGGAAATGGTGAATAAAAACAGAGACAGGAAAGCATGTATCTAGAGTTCTTGTAGGGGGAAGTAGCATCTCTGGTTTGCCTGGATGGTGGGGTCCCTGCCCGAGATGTTAGAGGTCAAGGATAGGACCATCATCTGCAGTTATGGGGAAGCCACAAACATAGATTTGCAGGGGTGGGAGAGGTGAGAGCAGGCTGTACAGTTGAATATATATAGGCTGCATTGGGAAGAAAGAGACCCAAGACACAGGTCAGTGGTCAGGGGTGACCCTCATGTCATACAAAGCACACAAAATCAGAAGCCCTGAGCTCCAATATGTGCAACCAATGAAGTGAGAGACCTTGGACTTCAGTTGACTCCTCTACCAAACAAGAAGCCGGACTTTCACATGGAGTTATCCAAGTTTAAATACCAGGCTGGCCACTTATCAGAACAACAAGATCTTAGGTAAAATCTTGAATATTTTGATGTTTTCATTTCCCTCATCTGTAAAATCATAACAAGGGCAAAACACTTCCTTTATGGTGCTGCTGCAAAGACACAGCATACACAACCATACTGGCACGTGATAGGAATTTAAAAAGGAAAAGAAAGAGAAAAATGGTGACTGTTAAAAGTCCTTCCAGCTTAAAAAGAAAAAAAAAAGATTCACAGTCCTTCTTATTACAGTCCTATCCTATTCAAAAAAAAATCCTGGAACCCAGTCTGGGTTAGTCTGGGATACAACATGAAAATTTCCTTCTGATCCATTAAAAAAAAAAAAAAGATTTACATACATAATGATCCTTTCCAGATACACATTGTCTTCAGAAAATGAAAATCTATCATTAGGAAGATAGCAAAGCAACTGTGAAAGTCTTGGAAATAATGAAACTCAATTACACTTTTGATTTCTAACTCAGACTGATTTCTAACTGGGCCTGCATTTCGAAGAGGAAGGGCCATCAAACAGCTATGCAGGCACACCACTTGTGTCTTCACGCGACTCATGGAGACTCTGGAAAGCAAACAGACCACAAAACTATAACCAAGTGATTGCTCCTCAAGCCAACCAAACCTTAGATGTCCCCAAATTTGTCTGTGGCAGGTCAGTTTTGACCCCTTCCAGAATCTGGTGACCAAAGACATAACTATTTCAAGACCCTGACCAACAAGGTCCTCTTTCAATTCTTAAAAAAAAATCCCCAGAGTTACTTGTCCTATTTCACCCTTTCACACACCTTGCACTCACTTACCCACCATCAGGAAAACATTTGTCACACTATAATTGGGCTTCTCGATGTCTGTCTTCCCCAGAAACTGAACATAAGGATATGTCTCCTTCATGTTTCACTCCCAGTGCCTCCTGTATGACAGCCACCATACCTACTAAATTTTCAACCCCTGTCATCCAGCACAGCCTGACACCAAAGTGCATGTTCTTGCAATTAAACCTACTGCATCCCAAAAGAATGAATTAGAAAATACCTGGAATACATGAGCAAATGAACATTCACATCCCATGCCATTCTTTCCACACCAAATACCCTTTTCCTTTCATTTTTGAGACTTCTCAAGTATCATCTGGAAGGCATTTCCTTATTGACCCTCACTCACCTCTGACTGTGTCTCGCCACTGTGCCTCTCTTAGCAGTTAGTACTCAATGTGTGTTAGAGGAATTCTCACCTCTTTCACTCTGAAGCAGTGTGCTGCATTGAGGAGGCTCTCTCTGAGCTCTGCCCTTTTGGCTCCCCTTCTACTTTATCTACTCAAAAAGTCCCCACTTCTTAAGCTTCCTTCTTCCTGCCCTCCTTTTCCACAGATGAAGCATCTTTGAGGTGGACAGAACAGGGCACAGGTCAGAGATTCTCACCTGACTATTCATTGCAATCATCTACAGAGGTTAAAAAATAACAGATGGGGGCTCTCTGCTCCTCCCCATTCAACAGACGGCAGCATCTTCTTATGTAGTGCCAGCTGCATCCCCAAGACATGATGGTAAATGGATTTGACCTTATTGGGCACCTTGTTACCAGGGCTGCTTTTACATATGGTAAAGTGGATATTGTCATCACAAATGACTTCTTCATTGACCTAAACTACATGGTCTACATGTTCCAGTATGATTTCACCCATGACAAATTCAATGGCACAGTCAAGGCTGAGAATGGGAAACTTGCCATCAATAGAAAGCCCATCTGCATATGTTGTGGAGTCCACTGGTGTCTTCATTACCATGCAGGAGGCTGGAGCTCTCTTGAAGGGTAGAGCTAAGAGGGTCATCATCTCTGCTCATCTTGCCGATGCCGATGTTAGTGATGGGCATGAAACATGAGAGTATGACAACTCTCTCAAGATTGTCAGCAATGCCTCCTATACCACCAACTGCTTGGACCTTCAGACCGAGGTCATCCACGACAACTCTGGAATTGTGGGGGGACTCATGACCACAGTCCATGCCATCAATGCCACCCATAAGACTGTCAATGGCCCAGAACAGCATCCCTGCTTCTACTGGCACCACCATGGCTGTGGGAAAGATCATCCTTGAGCTAAATGGGAAGCTCGCTGGCATGGCCTTCCATGTACCCACTCTCAGCATGTCAGTTGTGGATCTGACCTGCCACCTGGAGAAAAATGCCAAATACAATGACATCAAGAGGTGGTGGAGCAGGCATCAGAGGGCCCCCCCCCCCCAGGGCATCCTGGTCTACACTGGCCAGGTTGTCTCTTGCGACTTCAACAGTGACACCCACTCTTCCACCTTCGATGCTGCATTGCCCTCAATGGCCACTTTGTTAAGTTCATTTTCTGGTACAACAATGAATTTGCTATAAGAACTGGGTGGTAGATTCTGTGGTCCAGAAGGCCTTCAAAGTGTAAGAGCCCCCTGGACCACCAGACCCAGCAAGAGCAAGAGGAAGGGATAGGCATTCAGCTGGTGGAGAGTCCTTGCCCCAACTCATCCTCCAACACACTGAGAATATTTCGACCTCTATACAGGTTCCATCCTAGACCCCCTGATAAAGGAGAGGGGCTTGGAGAGCCTGCCTTGTCATGTGCCATTAATAAAGGACACTATAACCAGCCACTCACCCCCAAAAAAAGAAAAAGAGAGAGAGAGAGAGAGGAAAGTAACAGATAGGTATGTGTGATCATTGCTTTCTAGAAGGAACCAAATCACAAGTCACTGTTGGAAGTGTTTGCCTATGGAAAGAAGGACTGACTTCCTGGAAGGGACACAGACTTTCTTTCCTGTACTGTGAATTTTTACTTTGGGCATGCATGTCACTTAACTTTCTTTAAAAATGAAAAAAAAAAAATAGATGCTCAAAGTCTGCTCCCAGATATGATTATTTAGTATATCCAGGAAAGGGCCTCAGGAGCTGTATTTTATTAAAGTTTGGGTGATTTTGGTGCAAGGCGGAGTTGGGACCCATGGAGGAGAAAGAAGGTGTATATGTATTGTGTAGGTGTGAATGCACATGTGATTCTGTGTGGCAGGGGGGGTGTGGGGCAAGATTCCACAACTGAAACATTCCTTCAATATTCCTTGCATAGAAGTTTCCTCAGCCTTCTCCCCAGAAGCCAGAGGAGATAGCTTCAATTGCCTCCCCCTAAGGAAAAGCTATAATGAGGCTTGCTCCCTATTGGAGGGCAAATAGTGAATGGTGACAAGTGTGGACCCAGGAGTCAGGCAACTAATGTTCATGTCCTGGACCTAACTGTGCCTCCAGAAACCTCTGCCTTTGTGTCCTCATTTAGTGTTGTGTGAAGATGACCTGTGTCGCTTTATCCAGAGTACTTAGAGCCAGGCCTGGTATGGGAAAAGCACAGTGTAATCACTGGCTAGTAACACAAACAGATGACAGGGGAGTCCCTTGTTATCATGGTCACCCCCTTCTTCATCTGGGCCCTTGTGATGTCATATTGCTGGCCCTGTGGAATCACACCATAATGCCATTTGCTTATATGCCTGTCTACATTACTGGGATGCTACTGCCCTAAGGGAGACACTACTTCCCTTTTTTTTTTTTTTTTTTTTGGTCTTTTAGACATAGAGCAGTGGCCTTTGAGTACCTATAAAGCATGCCAAGGAAGGAGTCACTTCGTTACAAAGCTCCAGCATCCTTTCTTCCAGAAAGCCATCCTTGACCTAGCCAAGTTTAGCTATCTCCTGCTCTTCGTCCATGGACTCACCTCCTCGTAGCATGTCAACATTTTACCACCTTAGGCTGAAATTCCATCTCTCCTCCCAGGTGAGGACTCCTTGGCGATGAGCCTTTTCTTCTCCTGTTACACCCTTCCAGATTTCAGTGCATTTCTTGGCATACAGCAGGAGTACAATAAATGTGTGTTGAGTCAGATTGCTGTTCTCATCTGACCCCAGCTGACACTCTCTGCAACCCCTACAAAAAGCAAACAAGGTGTTAACTTGATGTATAGTCTCCATATCAATGCAGGTGGGGTGGGGTGCGGTGGAGGGTGAAGGTGGGTTTATCTCTAAGAGAAGCATTTTTTTTTTTTAGTCAACAGTCTGCAGATACTTGAAAAAGAGGAACATGTTGTGCCCTGGTTCTAAAATCCTAAATAATTATACTTCATCTGCAGCCTGGCCCTTTGTTCTTTATTAAAACTGCATAGGAATAACCTTGCCATGCTATTGCTACTATTAATAATGTGTAGACCTTATCACATTACAAATTGTATTATGAAAATTGAGTGCCAACACGGGGGAAAACCGATAGAACAAAGCTACCTCATTCTGTTGATAAGGGAGCAGACTTCCTTCGGACCGAAGTTAGGTCCCTTCTGGGCAAGGGAACAAACTGCAGCCTCCTCAGCCCCCACCCCTCTGCCTGCTCACACAAATCAGAGGGATGGGTGAACACTTTGTGCTAAGTGCCTCCCGGTCTCCTAAAGAACCCACTATGCTCTGCACCATGGCCAGCAGTTTGCATTCAGAACAGCCAGCAGGCCTTGCAAAAGACAGGGACACAGCCCAATCCCCACAGTTTTCATTTTTTATAAGGACATCATCCCATAGTTTCCACTTCAGTCTTCCAAACCACACTTGTAAATAAGGCGTCATCCTCACTTCTGTGTTTTACCCTCCTCCTGTGTGAACTATGAATTCTTCTACACCAGGAATGGGCAGGGGTGAGGGGAGATGGGGACCATCTCACTAGATTCGTCCCTCTTCCTCCTTGGAGTTGCCCAGGAAGGAACTCCTGGGCAATCTTAACTCCTTCTGATTGTGGTGCTCTGTGAGCATGCGACGTGCTGCATTGCATCGGTGGGAAGGAAAAAGTTTCCACCTGCAGTTCATTAAACAGTTTTGCTGTGTGCACCCTCCATTAGGAAGTAGAGCATCCAAGTCGAGCAATCGTGGGGGGACCTGAGGAAAGTACTGCCTCAAAGCTTACTTTGCCTACAAAAACCAAAGGAGGTCTGAACCCAATGAGGATCTGACGTAACTTCCTAAAATCACCTCTTACTCTTTCAGGGAAAAGACTTGCTCATCGACCCAAACTGATTTTCCTTATTTCAAATGCAAATTACACACACACACACACACACACACACACACACACACACACACGCTGTGAGTTTATATGAGGTAAATGGTGGCATCGTGATCGTCCAAGTTCAGCATCACTTTTTAACTTTCCATCACCAGGCCTTATCTTTCCAGAAAACAGATGAAAAGGTCTGAGGAGGGCGGTGATCATAGAGATGGGAATGGCTTTTATTAAAAGAGTGTTTTCCCAGACCTTAACTAAACCTCATCCACTTTTGTCAGTCAGGGCCGACAGTTGAGAGCAATATTAGAGGAGGTAATTGCATGTATCAGTCAACAGCTTTTGTCCTGCGGCCGCTGAGAATTACAGTAAAACGGGCACAGGAAAACAGCATACTGGATTAAAGGCAAAAAAGATCTTTCTCCAGTTTCTCTCTACTCACCAGCTGTTATGTTCAGCTGTAGAGACAGAAGCAGCAATAATATCTGGGGGAAATCTAGCCTACCACAGTCTGGAGGTTTTTTTTTTTTTACTCCTTCTGTTTTTCCTCCGCCTTAAAAGTGATTAAGCTTAGACTTTAAAGAGAAACTTTCTCAAAAAGCATTCTATCTCACCATAGCAACTAAGCTATTGACCATATATGAATTTTTCCTCCATTCAAGTGTATGAGCATATGTAAACCTGAACCTTCTACCATTGCTTAGACTGATTATAAAACAACCACCTCAGAGCTTTTGATACCACTTACTAACAGGGCCCGGTAGTTGCTTAAGTCAACAGTCGGCAAGACACAGGTACATTTTCTGTACATTTGGTAGTAAATCACACCAAGTCAAATCAAACCAGGCTGATGAAAAGTTCACATAGGGGTCTGAAACCCTCCCCGGCCCCCGCCCCCCGCCAGAAGTGGGAGTTGGAAGAAGAGGAGTGAGAGGAGAGAGAAAGGCCTACCCTTGTGTACCTGCACAAATCCCCACAAGAGAAGTGTGATTGTCACCAGGTCCCCGGTGCAGGCACCATACACTGGCCCCCAAACCCCAGTACCAAAGGAACTTCAGGAACTTTCTCTCAACCATGAGAAAATAACCAAGTCTATCCAAAAGATGCCAGAGACTTTGGACACAAAAGAGGAGCTCTTAGGGCGGAAGTGGGGGTACCTTAGAGGAAGGACCGGCTGAGCTGGGAAAGACAGGGACTAATTCCAGCAGGATAGCAGGCACCAGAGAACAGTGGTCCAACGTCATTTCTTAGTGCATTAGTGACACCGGGGGCAGAGCTGAGTTTGGCCAGCTCCCCTGTGACTCTGACAGAGGCCAACTGGGACACGGGTATGGTGGGCCACAATAAAGCTTGTTTTTATTAATGAATTTGATCGTTAAATATTTGAAATCCTATAGCCATGACTGACGTCATGGTGCAACAGTAAACACTTTTTTTTTTCGTAACTTTTTACTTTGCAGATCAAAAACTGAGGTTTAAAGATGTAAAGCAACTCACCCAGGTTAACATAGCCAATGAGTGATACAGGCAGGATTCAAATTCAGCTCTGTGTTCCCAAAAGCCATGCTCATGCCGCTACGACCACTTCTCCCTGGGGAGGGTGCGTGTCTGGCACTAGTTGAGTATGGCCACAGGGGATGAAGGGCGCTTTGGGATAAACATCAAATTTATTCAAATATTGGTGAATGTCAAATGGACCAGGAGCAGTAAGGTGGTGGGGGATTAAGTAATTGCATTATTTGATATTTTATAACACATTTTTTCACATTAAATTCAATGGCTGTATTAGAGAGCAAGATGCAATATTGCTATTTTTATAAAAGATTGAATAGGTAATGAATTAATATGATTCAAATTCAAACACTATAAATAGTACAAAGTGAAAAGTTTCTCTCTCCCTTATCCCCAACCCCACTTACCAATTCCCTACTCAGCAGGCAAATTATTACCTATTTTATGCATATGCATACATATATGGAATAGCAAGTACATATATAGTATTTTTTTCTTTTTCAAGCAAATAGTAGCCCACTAGACATACTTTTCTGCACATTGCTCTTTTTTCATTAAACAGGATATCTTGAAGTTCCTATCTATAAACAACTCCCTCATTCCTGTTGACAGCTGTTAGTATTTCATTAAATTGATGCCTCATTATTTATTTAACCAGTCCTATTAGTGGACTCTCAGAATGTTCTGAAACTTTGCGACTACAAACAATGCCTCAATTAATAACCCTGTACATGGATCGTTTCACACATTTGAGAATATGTATGTGGGATGCATTGCTGCAAGTGGAGCTGCTAGGTCAAAGGCATTTGCATTTACATTTTGACAGATATTAACAAATTTCTTTCTATGGAAGTTGTACCAATTGGCAGAAAGCCATTTCTCCGTATTATCAAGCTCTTTTCGGTTTGCCAATCTGACAGGTGAAAAATGAAATTTCACTGTTGTTGTAATTTGCATTTTTCTTCTTATGGGTGGGGCTGAGTAGCTTTTCCACATCCTTAAAAGCCGTTTCTCTTTTAGTTTCTTCAAACTGTCCATATCCTTTGCCTGCTCTTTATAGGGTTTTGGCCTTTTTTAATTGGCTTGCAGAGTTCTTTATAGAGTACAGAAACTAGCCCTTTGTCTGAGATGAGCCACAGTTTCCCCAGACCTGCCAGTTGGCCTCCTCTTGTTAGTTTCCACTGAGAAACCCAGCCTCACAGCGGCAGCATAGCACCAGCAGCCTGACTGTCCCCACGCTGACCCATGTTGACCCATCCATACCTGAACTCTCCTGAAATCTACCTGTGGCCTTGCCAAGCTTCGATCCACATCCTGGGTTCATCCCCCAGGGCCTGTTCCTGTCCAACGGACATCCAAGTCACTGTGATCTAGCTATTCCATCTCCAGCCTCCTCTGATGAGGTGAGGGAGTAAGAGAGAGCTGAGAGCTGGTGCATATTCTTATCACCAAACCCCTACCCAGGATCTCTACACGCCACCGTTTCTCCTCCACTAAGCATTCCCAAGATCATGTGAAGTGCCTTGATAATAATAATTGCTCTCACGTATTGATCATTAACTATGCGCCAAGCACCAATCAAAGCACTTTACATATATTACATCATTTCATCTTCAGAATGTCTCAAGAAGATATTATTATCATCAACCCATTCTATAGATGACAACACAAGTGACAGAAATGGTAAACAATTTGCCAAGGATCATATGATGCCAATATGAAGCCAGGACTGAAAGTCAACTATATATCAACCTAACCCAACCCTGATATTGCTATAATCTTCAGCCAATATTCCGGCCACCACTCAGGTTACATATATCACATACATGTATATACACATACACATACTGTAATACAAGGAAATCTCACTAATATTTTATAAGATTAAGGAAAACTTTATCCTAGTACCAACATGATATGAGGTCCTATGGGGCTTATATAAGCAAATTAAAGATATATGGGGCCTTAGCTTGCCTAGTTTTAACTGAAAACCACGTAAGTTGTACATAAATCTGAGGAACTATTCAACTTTCAAAGAATCATGGAAATAATATCTAGGAAAAGATGGCTTAAGAATTATGACAGGGGCTGATCTCGTGGGTCTGCTTGGAAGTAATGCTCTATTACTGAAACTTACACAACTCTCACATCCAAGGTAGAAAAGCATCCCAACCGTCAGCACATGCAAATGATAAATCTTACTTACTACAATAAGTTGCTTAGGGATGCCCACTTCCACCTTATATTTCCACGGCGTATGTCTATAAAAACAACCTTCCCCAATTCAAACCCACATCTCAGAGCCAAATATCCTGGGATAGACACCAGAGTGACTCATTCAGCTATGTCTCTGCCCTGCCAGATGAGGTCAGCTCACGTCTGCCCTGGGCTCCCTTCTCATTCCCTAGATGACCACGAAGGAAAAAATGATCGGGTTGCAACTTCATCTTTATTGTATCAATGCAGCCCAAAAGGACAGCTTCTATACTGTGTCATCTGCCTCGGAGAGCTTTGAGCAAGTCAATGCAGCAACTGGTAAAATACAACTCTCCTGTACTAGTTCTGTAAGGGATTCCCCAGTGTATACATTTAACTAGACAGTCAGAGTTTGAGTTCTCGTGGTCTAATAATCCAGATGGCGATCTAATTCAATTTTTAGTTCCTCTACCAATATCCCTTTTTGACTGTTAATTCATCCCTTGGGCTGAATGATAATCTATTCATTTATCATCCCCAAAACATTCTGAATCCCTAATGTGCTATAGGCACTAAAAATGAAAAGATCACAAAAAAAGTTCCTAATCATAAGGAGCTTATAGTCTATTAAGATATGGGAATTAAAAAAAAAAAAACTTTTAAGGACAATTGCAATGCTAGGAAACTTCTGTTTGGATGGAAGTAAGAGTCCACAGGATAACCCTCAAGTGCTAAAACCAGGCAAGATGGCAAAGGACACCCAGAGGAAGCAATGACTGAGCTAAGGCACCAGTAGGTCTGGTGGTAGTAGGGAAAATAATCCAAGTAGAGGTGCATCACGAGCAGAGGCCTGGAGATGAAAGAGCCATCGCCCAGTTGAGAGGCTACAGAAGTAAAGTATGGCTGCAACTGGAAGGGCTAAGTTTGTACACACGAGCAGGGACCAGCTGTGAAAGGCCTTGCACACGGTGCCAAATGTGTCTGGTTGAAGGTGGCGAGAACCACAAAAATAAATGGATTAAGCAGGAGCATGGTATGACCACAGCAAAGCTGCTCAGGGGGTTAGTAATGTCATCATAGATTGCAAATGACTGTTGAGGCTTAACTGGCTAGTGTTTTCATAAGAGACAAAATCTTCAGCAAAAGAATGACTCCAAACGTATAATTAGGAGAAATCAAATGAAACTGGTGGGCTAAGTGCCCGGGTACGAGAGACCCCATTGGCCTTTCCCAAATCACACTGAACAATATCTACCATTTCTTTCATTAGCACAAAGTTTCACACACACACACACACACACACACACACACACACACACACGCAATATTATTTATAAATCATATTCATTACAGTATTAGTAATCACATGATTGAAAACCTAAATATTTAACAGCTTGGGACTGTTTGAATTATGGCATGGAACACCATGAAACTATAAAAAAGACTGACAAAACTCATTATTTACTATGTCAAAAGAGCTTCAAGACAAAGTATTGAGCGGAAAATGCAGAACAGTGCATATGCTACACTATCATTTTTCCCTGAAAGATACTGGAGCAAGAGGAAGGGAAATACATGTACTTTTTGATGCATGCATCAAACAACTCTGGAAGGAGACACAAGAAAACAGTAATATTTGGTTGCCAGTAGGAAGTGGGTGGCCAGGGGAAGGATGCTTCATTATATTCTCTTTTGTTCTTTTTGAAGCGTGTAAATGTATTACCTATTCAGAAGTGTCCTTGTCCTTGCAGAGCTCATGGCCCAAACTGCTGAACACCTGTACAACAGGGAAGAGCTCATTAAAAATACCTAATAGGCTATAATATGAAGGTAAGAGAGGGGTTAAACAAATACTTGGTCCTGGGCCAGAGAAAATACAATTGGAAAAAAATCACATTCCTCTTATTTCAGCCGACGTTTCTGTTGAACATTTCTCCCCTGTTCTCCAGGCCCACGTCTTGCAAGCATATCTTTACACCTGCATAAGTTCAGTCGTGACTGAACACCCAGGGGGCTCTTTCCCCAGCCCCCTCACTTTACAGATGTGGAAACCGAAGTACAGCAAGGTGAAGGTGTTTGCTTCAAGCCATGTGAGTGGTTGGCAGTTCCCTACGAGAACCTGTCATGGCTTCTCTTCCGTTAGCAGATGCTGACACTACCATCACAGAGGTAGCGACTTTGGCGGAAACACAATTTGGTCTGTGGAGACTGCATTTGCCAATCCTCTCTGGAGACCCTGAATAAACTGTGGGCCCGCCAGCCAGTTAGATGTCACCTCCTCCCCTTTCTGCAAGGGCAAATGTCACCAAACTTGTCCAAGGAAGATAGAAGTCATCCTCTCCTGAGGCATGCTCATCAGTACCTGAGCTCACTTGGTCCTGGCCATCTCATTAGACCAGCACCCAAATCCTGGAACCTGTAGTTTGGTTTTTGTGCAGAACCGAATGTGATCTTCTGTGTAGTTAACAAACTGAAATCTCAGCATTAAATTGCTAATCTTGCTTTAAAAGAAACAAAATAATGGTCCATCAACTCATCATCCCCAAGCTTCAGCCTTTAATGTCTTGATAGCAGTAGAGTGATCTGCTCTCATTTGCAAATCCGCACACACCCTGGCAGGCAGCCTGTGAGCCCGGTTCAGCGCCTTTTGGCTTCAGAAACACACCAGGGCTTAGCCCGAGGCAGCTGGAGTCCTTAGGGATTTCAGAGCCCTGACTTGCTCACATTTTTTTCCTTTTTCCACAGAACTGCTCTTCCTGTCCAGGACCTTTCATTGCTCTTGAAACTCCACACAGTTAACCGCTGATCTTCCCTCTGCCCTCCTCATCAGTCTCTTTATTCTCCTTGCTCCTTCCTCTGAGCTCTCCAGCAGCAACCCCATCCTAAAAATAGCCCCCCCCTTCAACCTGCCTGCTGATTCATGGTCTTTCATGCTCTTCTACAGTGCTCTTCCTTTTTTCCTTTCATTTCTAGGTGCCTTTAGAAAATGAGGGGGAAATCTCACTTCAGCAATTTAATAATAATCATAATGTAAATCACAAAAGTGGAGAAAGAATATTTACTGAGCATTTACTTTGTACCAGGCACTGAGCTAAAAAATATACAATAAAATGTATATATATTTGTATGTGTGTGTTTCTGTGTGTATATAGATATCCAGCATGCATGATCTCAGAATAAAAACATCTTCTGGGCTATTTTTGTTTAGACACAGAATGTGATTGGTTTCACACTGTCCACTCTCTAAGATGACAATAATCGATTGTGTTACCACACGAGTGCTTTCAAGTAGCCCTTCATTGTGTGACAGCCACACTCTATAACCAACCATCTGGCTGTATGAGGCCTGCACTGTAGCCAGAAATGTGAAGATGGATGACCATCCCCTCCCACCCCAGGGGAGCCATGAGACAGGCTGTCTCAATTTTATTCTTATGCTACCAAAACTCAGATTTCAACATCTTTCACCAGAAACACATCACTCCTGCTTGAAATGCTACCTCAGTTTGAAGCCATGCAACATGACAACCCAATAGCCTCAGTCTTACGAATTTGGAAAAGAAATGAGTGTGAAGATGAGCTTTGAAAATCTCTCACTTTTACCTACAAAGTTCTTATCAAATGTAACTGTCTGGGTTGGGAAATTTGATAATATCTTCCTCATAAAGAAATTCCACTAGAGGGGCACCTGGATGGCTCAGTCGGTTAAGCCTCTGACTTTGGCTCAGGTCATAATCTCACGGTTTGTGGGTTCGCGCCCCGCATCAGGCTCTGTGTTGACACCTAGCTCAGAGCCTGGAGCCTGTTTCAGATTCTGTGTCTCCCTCTCTCTCTCTGACCCTCCCCTGCTCATGCTGTCTGTCTCTCTCTCAGAAATTTAAAAAAAAAAATTTTTTTAATTTAAAAAAAAAAAAAGAAAGAAAAGAAATTCCACTAGAACTAAAGATCTAAATAACTCATGGAACTTGTGATACTATGTTTTCTATGCACCCATTGTCACTTTTTAAAGGACTCGGTTGAACATTTATCCTATTCATCCTATTAAGATAAGATTGGTGGGGCGCCTGGGTGGCTCAGTCAGTTAAACATCTGACTTCGGCTCAGGTCATGATCTCACGGCTCATGGGTTCAAGCCCCGCTTCGGGCTCTGTGCTAACAGCTAGCTCAGAGCATGAAGCCTGCTTCAGATTCTGTAACTCCCTTACTCTCTGACCCTCCCCTGCTCATGCTGTCTCTCTCTCTCTCTCAGAAATAAATAAAAACATTAAAAAAAAAGGTCCCTCCTCATAGATCCTTTGGCACAGAACCAAATGTGCCACAAGTTAATTTGATTTTTAAAATATGTTGATTTGACAACCATGCAGATAGAAGCATGCAGATTGCCCACAATTTCAACATTAGCTCTTTTTCCATTTCTTCCTTAATCATATTTTATTTCCATAGTCACATAAGAGCTAAAGAAATCTTCAGTAAGATGGTTTTCCTTGATTTATATTTCACATCCACTTAGTTTTACAGCTCAGGAGAACCTGAAGTTAGTCTTGTTTCTAAGATTAATTCTGTATCTTTCCTGCACAGAAATAAATAATCTAGGCCTATGGTCACTAATTCCTAGGAAAAAGGATGTACCCAGTGGAAAGCTGGAAGATAGGCCATATAGGATTTCTGAGAAAGAACCCTTTGGAAGGCAGGATTCCCTTCAAGGACTCAAATGATGCTCTCCAGCAAAAGGTAAATATTTCTGTTTAAAGTGTTTCGTGATGCTATTTCCCTAGGGCAGGAGCGCTGCAAGCAAGTACCTTTAACTGTGCCAGCTCCTTTTGTGTTTTCCACAATTAGCTTATCTCCAATCACATAAATACGCACATGATGACAGTCTTTAGTTATGAAGGTAATACAGGAAAATACAGATTACTTCGGCTTTGAGAATTGGTTTGAGGACAAACCAGATTAAAGTTTATATGGATATACAAAATAATAGGCAAATACTGGTGTCTGCTTTCCTTACATTATTTTATTAGAAGAACATATTAATTATAATGGAAGTAAACTTGGACTCTGTGGGTTTTGAAAAAAATTCCTTTGTAGCATCACGGCAGGATTTCCCACCATTTTTCTCTTTCTGATGAAATTAACTCCCCATGGTTGGTCAGCATGATAATCTAATTTTAGCCAATCAGCTTGGGAGCTGCTGTTGACCTCACAAAGGGAGAGAAAAGTATCTGCAGTCATAGCAACCACCCGCTCAGCTCTGATCATCTCTGGACCCTTCCGCCTAATGACAGACACCGGCTTGCTTCTTAGATGATTAATCTTTTCCCCTGTGAACCTCCTTGAATACATTAGCCAAACAAGTCTGATAAATTTGTTTATCCCAAGACAATCATTAGAAAATTACCTGCAAAAGTAATTCTCACTAGAGCAGTTTGTGAATGGAAAGCCATATGGCAGATGAGAACAGAAATAAGCAATAAAATCTCTTGCTTTATGTCGCAACAGGTCAGGAAAGTTTTCTCCCCTTAAAGTTTATCATTTTACATTAAATCACAAAAGCACAGCAGCCTAAAGCCCATTTTATATGAGCAAAAGAACCTTCTATCCAGTCACTAGCTGTTCCTCCAACACCACATCTACTAGGTGTTGAGTTTTAGGGATGCTCCTCTGAGCTATCTCCGCCATCCTCAGTCCCACAGTGCAGTGAGAGGAGACACACATGTAACTACACCATAAGGGCCAAAGCAGAGACAAAACAGAAAGCTCTGAGAGCATTGAGAAGGAGTGAAAATTGTGTATTTTTCCGGAGTCAACAAAGAGTGTCGTGACTATGACTTTCAACTTTGGCAACAAAGGATGAGCAGGATTTTCCAAAATGGAAGAACATTCTAGGCAGAGAGAACAGCATTTGAAAGACATGGACTTATGGACAATGGTGATAAACCCCTAGGCAGCAAAATGTCTGGGGCAGCTGGATATTGACCACATCTCCGTCTAGGAAGTGAGACTGGAAGTGTGAGCTGGGACAAGGTTGACAGTACTTTGCACAATGGCATGAACACATTTATGGGGCTTCAAGAAGGCTGGACAATGAGGATGGATGGGAAGGACCAATCTGGAAACTCCTTCTAAAATTTTGTTTTAATGTTTATTTATTTTTGAGAGAAAGAGAGACAGAGTGCAAGTGGGGGAGAGGCAGAGAGAGGGAAACACAGAATCTGAAGCAGGCTCTAGGCTCTGAGCTGTCAGCACAGAGCCCGCTGTGGGGCTTGAACCCACCAACCGTGAGATCATGACCTGAGCTGAAGTTGGACGCTTAACCGACTGAGCCACCCTGGTGTCCCTGGAAGTGCCTTCTGAGATTGAATCAGGAGAATATAATTGTAGTCCTACCCTTGGTAATGCTCCTCACTTGTGGAAAGACTGAGTAGACAGTGAGCGTTTGCTGCGGCCACACAGCCAAATGGGCCATTTCCATATGCAGTCATTGGACCCACTACTAAAGGGTCAACTTGATGAGTGGGAGAGAGAGCAGGGTCTCTGTTTGGTTGAGGGGTTTAAAATGAGAGAATGTGTTTAAAACTGCTGATGAGACAACATTGCGGTCATAAATGTGGGCATAGTCTAATTGACCCTACAACAGGCTTTTAGAAACCAACATTCGGCAAGCCTCGTGCAAACCAGGGGTCAGGCAGCAGAGGGCTGGACAGCAGCCCAGGCAGTCTGAGTGCAGATGTGGACGCTAGCAGCAGCAGGAAATTCAGGCCCATGCCAGAAGTTCCAGAGCAACACTCTGGTTCCATTAAGACAGCTTCAGAAACACAGACTGGCACGAAAGATGTCATGGAGCTGGCCCCTCACTGGTAATGTTCTCCAAAGCCATTCAGGAACCCCAGCAGAAAGTGTGCTCCAAGCTCAGACCAAGGCCCTGGGCCAGAGGGCTTCTACATCTACAGGCCCGTCTGAGGATCCCAGGTCTGGTCTCCGGTTCTCTCATGTCTTCCAAGATAAGTGTTGCTCACCAAACTCACTCCACAAGGTCTCAAAAAAGAAGCCCTTCAGTAAGCTGAGAAATCAGTATTCCCTATATTTTCCAAATAATCAGTAGTGAGCATGTTATTAAGTTTCTTAATATAAACATATCTTCCACAAAGCAAAAATTACAAATCAAGTGACCTCAAATGCTATTCTCTATAATAACAAATACACAGCTAGTTGAACATAAATCATCACAAGTGCTTCCTTAGCACCTGCTCAGAACTAGGGCTGTGTGAGCCCTTCACAGGCCCTGAGTGGTTTAATCATCACAGCGACCCCAGACAAAAAGGAGTTCTGGGAGTTTCTCCTGTTTTTTTTTTTTTTTTATGGGGAAATGAGGTTGGAAATGTACTTCTTTTAAAAAAAAGTATAAATGCAATTACAGTTTTAGATAGACTTATCTTTAAAAAAGGACTTATCTTTAAAAAAAATTCAAGATTTTAAAGAGAATATTGCCTTGAGGCTATTATTTTTAAAAACTATATGTATATATATTTATCATGTATATGTACATATGTATATATAAGTATATATATATATACTTATACATACACAAATATACGTATATATAAGTATACATATACTTATATATGTGTCTATGTAATGCATACATATGTATGTAATATGTTCTGAGCACCTGTATGCCAGGCTCTGTAATACAAGAAGAAGCACATGATATGATGAGGGAGACACAAGACAACTAGTATATGATGGTATGATATGTGCCTTAAGAGCAGGTTGTGCAGAGGTACCTGGATGGCTCAGTCAGTTAAATGTGTGACTTCCTCCCAGGTCATGATTCCCCGGTTCGTGAGTTCGAGCCCTGCATCTTTGCTGATATCTCAGAGTCTGGAGTCCCGCATCCGTGCTGATATCTCAGAGTCTGGAGCCTGTTACGGATTTTGTGTTTCCCTTTCTCTCTGCCCCTCTTCTGCTCAAGCTCTGTCTCTGTCTCTGTCTCTGTCTCTATCTCTGTCTCTCTCTCTCAAAAACATTTAAAAAATTTTTTTAAGAAGAGTGGGCTGTGCAGAGTAGTACAGGAGTGTAGAAGAGCCAGGAATCAGCCCATAAGTGCCTTGTTTGAGCAAGAACTGCCCTTCATTGAGTACCAGGCTACTTCATTTACGTGGATGATGATGGCGGGGGGGGGGGGGGGGGGGGAGGTGTCGCTGTTTTCTCCTGACAGTTTGTAGCCACAGAAGGTAGAGCTTAGAAGTTAGGGAGTTTATCCAAAGTGTCATGGTCATTAAATTATAGCTTTAGGATTTGAGCCCCAGTCTGTACAATTCCAAAGTTTGACTGCTTTTCACTACATTGTAAACCACAAGAAAACACTCTACACCCATCTCACAAGCTCAAGTTCTTTATGCCTGGACAATCAACTTGCATTCAGAGGCAAATTCCCCATTTACACTCCAAGAGCTCTTCCCTGGATTTGCTTCATTTATTCCTCAGTTTCCTTGTTTCCTTTACTCTCTCTGAAAGAGGACCAAGAGACAGTATTTTCTCAAGGTCCAGGGCACAGACGACTGCTTCATGAGAAACTCTGTGTTTCTTTTTTTTTTTTTAATTTTTTAAATGTGTTTTATTTATTTCTGAGAGAGAGAGAGAGAGAGAGAGAGAGAGAGAGCATGAACAGGGGAAGGGGAAGGTCAGAGAGAGAGGGAGACCCAGAATCTGAAACAGGCTCCAGGCTCTGAGCTAGCCGTCAGCACAGAGCCCGATGCGGGGCTTGAACCCATAAACCATGAGATCATGACCTGAGCCCAAGTCGGACGCTTAACGGACTGAGCCACCCAGGCGCCCCTAGAAACTCTGTGTTTCAATTCCAAATGACACAGGCTACATGTTTAATTTTTTTTCCTATATATCTCTTCAGACCCTGGAGATTTGCTGGAGTCTCTCTTTCTCTCTCTCTCTCTCTCTTTCGCTCTCTCGCTCTCTCTTTCTTTAATGCTGCAAGTCCATAGTCTACCTTTTTTACAAAGGAGTTCTCCATCGATAATAACATGTCCTCTGTTAGTTTTCCCACTCTGAAACCCACATGATTAGAACTATTGACCTTAACCTTAACTCTGTAAAGGAATGCAATGGATTTAAAACCCAAGGAGACAAGACAGCAATAAGGCCCTACATGAGGGTAGGAGGCCTCATCATATAACTCAGGATTGCTGTAAACTCCAAGGAACTTAAAGCCAAAAACACTGGACCTTTCATAGAAACCTTTTCCATTTACTTTCTTGCTTTAGCCCAGAGGGAAATGACCTTTAGGACAAATCTGTCTAGGCAGAACCCCTGAGTGTCTCAAGGCCGGTGTGCATCCTCACCTTCATGTTCATGCAGAAGTGTCCACGGGGACAATTACAAGGCCCTGCAGGGCACGGGACACCTCATGGGGATGCAGATGTTCCAGGGGAACAGGGTCAGCAGAATGAGGATGTTTGGTTCTATGGCAGATTCCACTGGGTAGAGACAGTGGTCAGCAGTACCTGCACAGAGTTCTGATCACCTGGAGAGGGTTGGCTGATAGCTTCTGGCAAACATGCTGAGGTCCAGAAAGGATGACTATTTCAGCACAGTGAACTAGAGAAAAAACAAGAACCCAGGACAGAAACCCAGACACATCACACATTACAGCACTAGAACCATCTACTATGTGCTGTTCTCCCACCTCCAAGGCTGCTTCTACATCATGCTGCATACCTGTGACAGAAGAATTATTTCACACCCCTGCTCATGAACCTACTATAGCTCCCTGTTGCCTCCTATTACTGCGGTGATCATATATCCTCATTTGCTACAAAGTCTTGGATTATACTTGTCCTCACATAATTACTAATGGCCTCTCTTACCATCCTCAATAGTGTTCCAATTGGTATAATCAGTTATGTGGTCACTGTATCCCCTGGCTCCTTCATACTCCTCTACCCACTTTACCCTCTTTTTTTTTTGCTCTGTATATCTCAAATCATTTTGTATGTACAGTGACACATTCCAGTGATTAGATTGGACCCACCATTTTAACTTGGTTCTCCAAGTTAACACTCAAGACTGAGTGGAGCTACTTACTGCTCTGTCTGTGCTGAGCCATGGTTCCTAAGCATTTTCATCAATTACATATTTAGTAAGGTACATGTTCCAGTATGTACAAGCTCCTTTTTGGAGCTAACTGTGACTTTGAACACAAGTGTGTTAGAATCCTGACTGTGCAACTTATAAAGTGTGTGGTCACAAGCAGATAACATATCCTCTCTGGACCAGATTTTCTTATCTATGAACATATATGAATATGGGCATAATCATAGAATCTAACCAGAGGGGTTAGTCATAAGCTTTAGGTGCAAAGATGCAGGTACAGTGCTTAACATGTATATATGCAGGCTGACAGTGGAGGTCCCCATCGCCATTCCCACTGCCTGCTCGTCAAGGGCCGCCGGACAGGTGATGGTTGCACAGTATAGTGTTAGCTCTTGCACAGTGCTACACTGCACACATGGAACATGATCTTGAGACCTGTCTGCTGAATTGATTGTGTCTTAGTAAGGTCTGATTTATCAGGGGAGTGCTCTCAGCAGAAAGGGAGTAAAGGATGAAATATGGAGAGAGTATGAAGAGGAGGGAGGAGAAGAAAGCAAGAATGTGATCTCAGCTTCAGATGAGCTTCGGTCAGTTCCCATGAAAGAACTCTGGAGCACAAAGCGCATCACAAAGTGGTTTCCAGCTCGAGCAAAGGGGCTGGCCTTTTGTACCCCATGCATAATGGTCATTAGCCGAGGTCTCGAGGGCTGTATTCCCCCCACCCTCTGGGAATGAATGCAGCTGAGGGATGCAGCTGGCAAAGTGGATGTTACTGTGGGCACCTGCAGCATCCATTCATTTGTGATTCCCACGCCGACCTATGTATGCTCCCTTACGCCTAGACAACCTCTGGAAGACTTTGGAGGCTTGGGCATTTAATACGTGTGACTGAAGGCGAGTCACTTAATTTCTCTAAGACTCAGTTCCCTTATCTGCAAAATGAGGCTGGTAATGCTTAATACTGTAGGTTATTCTCAGGATTTAGAAAGAACACATTCTTAATCCTGGCAATAAATGGGATGGAACTGCACATCTTTTTCTCACAGCCAGATTTTTCTTTGTTCATTATGCACAGAATCTAGGTGCTTCCACTTACATGCCTTTGTCATGCTCTCTCACCACTCCCCATGGAAAGCAGTGCCTGATCACATATGCACAACACACACACACACAACCTTCCCTTCAAGTTGCACCCACCCCAAAATAACCTCCAATGTATCCTCTACTTCAAATTTCCATATCCAAATTCCTCCTCTCTCAGTCTCATCCATTTCCTCAAATTTACACTGTTCTTGCCCTTCTCTGAAATCCCTTTTCACTTATTTCCATATAACTTAACATTTCATTGACTTCTAATTGCCCTGTATTTGTTTGGTCCCTTCCAACCAGAATTTAAATATCTACGCCCCCACTCGCACTCCAGAACTCAGGCATCCAGAGCTAGACACCTAGTGGGAATCCAATATGCCCTTTTGGTTCCATTAAGAATATTTCTTGATCAGAAGAACAATGTTGACCATTTCAATCCTTAGGATTCTCAAAGCTAGCAAAATTCTTCCCTCTGATCTAGAGGTGCTCGGCCGACACCCCAGAACAATAGTGCATGTAAAATGAATGATAATGGCTTCCCCTGTAATTTAGCTCACAGATGAATCTTAGGTGAGATTTTTCTATTGGGTTCTAACAGTTGCTGAAAATTGGTGCCCTAGGAGGTGCAAAGTGGAATGCCCAACACAGCTCTGATTATCAACTGCAGCCTATGCATGCATTACAATAACGGCAGGCTGAGGCTGCTCTCAGCATCTGAAATCTTTGATTAAATCAAACCTTGAGTATTTAACAAGTGTGGGTGTGTCCTGATTTATGCAATAGGTATGTTTCTGAAGAGTTGATTTATGCAAATTGAAATTTGGGGGGCGAGGGGATCAAATTATAATTGAAATTCCCTTGGAGTACTCTTTAATTGGTGGCATTATGCTACTGGGAATTTTTCCTATAAATAATTACCATTCCCTTAGTTAGTTTTAACATAGCATTTTTGGTCCTTTCAAGTCAAGATTTTCTCTCAGACATATAGGGAAATAAAATTTAAAAGCCACCATGATTCAATACTATTTTTTGGTCACTCCCCCCCCCCATATGAATTACGTAATTTTGTTTGTTTATTTTAAAATACCACCCATTTCGGAAGTGCCTGGGTGGTTCAGTCGGTTAAGCATCTGACTCCTGATTTCAGCTCAGGTCATGATCCCATGATTCCATGAGCTTGAGCCCTGAGTAGAGCTCTGCACTGGTAGTGTGGAGTCTGCTTGGGATTTTTCCTCTCTCCCTCTCTGCCCCCTCCTGCTCATGCTCTCTCTCCTTCTCAAAATAAATAAACCTAAAAATATATAAAATGCCACCCATTTTTATGTCACAATCTCCATTTTAAAGATGAGGAAATGAAATTTGAAGAGGTTAAATATACAGAGGTACACAGTACCTTAGTGTGCTAGGGCTACCATCACAAAGTACCGTGGACTGGCTTAAACAACAGAAATGTATTTTTTCACAGCTCTGGGGGCTAAAGGTCTGAGATCAAATTGCTGGCAGGGTTGGTTTCTTCTGAGGCCTCTCTCCTTGGCTTCTAGATGGCCTTCCTCCCTTGTTTCTCCCCATGGTCTTCCCTCTGAGCCTGTACATGTCCTAGTCTCTTCCTGAAAAGGCACGAGTCACATTGGATTAGGGCCCATCCTAACGACCTGATTAAACTTTAAATTTCTCTTTAAAGGCCCTATCTCCAAATTCAGTCATATTCTGAGGTACTGGGGCTAGTACTACAATCTTAGGATACACAATTCAGCCCATGACACACAGCCGAGGGGAGAAGAGCTCAGGTTAGAATCCAGCTACTCAAAAGTCTAAACCAAGGTTCTCTCTCGCTACTTTCTGTGCTTATTCCTAGCTATGTGTTGTTTGTGGAATTATGTTAAGAATAAGGTATTCAAGTAAATATCAGGTTTCACTTACAGTCCTATGTTCCATGTACAGCATTTCTGCTAGCATACAATATATGTGTAACTGAAGAAAATCTTTCCTTCTGTAAAATTGTACATGAAAAATAACAGACTTGGGGCACCCGGGTGGTTCAGTCAGTTAAGCGTCCAACTTCAGCTCAGGTCATGATCTCATGGTTTGTGAGTTTGAGCCCCCCACGTCAGGCTCTGTGCTGACAGCTCAGAGCCTGGAGCCTGCTTCATATTCTTTGTCTCCCTCTCTCTCTGGTCTTCCCCTGCTTGTGCTCTGTCTCTCAAAAATAAACGTTAAAAAAATGTTTTTTAAGAAAAATAACAGACTTTATGGGGGAACTAAGGGTAGGCAGACCCCACAAAATCTATAGAGCTTTGTAATACAACACTAATAAAAACATTAACAGTCCTTTAAAACTCCTTAGCAGTTAAGTCTCTATTAGCATTAGCACCTAGTCTCAAATCAGTCTCCATCATCTGCAGCCTTAAACCTCAGAATTTGGGTGTCCTCTTCCTTTAAGATGTATGTATCAAATAACATTTGCTTCCAAGAGAGACCACTTTTATCAAAATTTAAAACTCTGATCTTCCAAATGCCATATGTTTGCACGTATAGTGGATTAGGAGGAACTTAATGGAGGACCATGGGGGAGAAGAAGGGGAAAAATAGTGGGGGAGAGGGAGAGAGGCAAACCATGAGAGACTCTTGAATGCTGAGAATAAACTGAAGGCAGATGGGATGTGGGGAGGGGAGGGGGGTGATGAGCATGGGGGAGGGCACTTGTGGGGATGAGCACTGGGTGTTATATGGAAACCAACTTGACAAAAAAAAAAAAAATCTGATCCTGAATGCAATCTTCATAAAGATGGTGTCCTCATACTCTTCTTAATATTGTTTATATGTACCTTATTCCTGGGGACCAGGGAACTATGAAGGAATCTTAATTTGTGAAGTCCACACATGATTCTATGGCCCAGAAGTGATAACATGATAATTATTACACTAATAGCTACCATTTCCCAACCACACACCAGGCAGACCCTGAGAGAGATCTCTTACACGTCTATAATCCTCATGGCAACTCTTCAGAGTAGGTATTTTTATCTTCAATTTTCAGCCAAGGAAACTGAGGCTAACAGAAGTTATTGGACTTCTTCAAAAACACCGAGGCACCCAACAGTGTAGTCAGGAATTGTTTCAGAAAGTTGCTTGTTCAAAAGCCTTTGCCTGGTCCGTACTTCACAGGTAAGCTGGCCTGTTGGATGTAGGTCCAAGCATTCAACCAGCCACCAGTTTTAGTTAACTACAAGAATTGTCACCATCCTTATTACTTTCCTCCCCAAAAGTGAAATGTCCTGACCATTGTAAAGTGGGATGACTTGACTTCTCATGAGATCGGAAACAGAGTAACTGAGATGGTCCATCAACATTTCACACAAACTGTTGTCATACCCGACTCCCAATCCCTCCTTTAGGCTTTGATTGTTTTTTAACCTAAATCCATAATTTTATAGTAATCTTTGTTTATTTTCCTCATTTTAGTTTAAACCCACTGTTCAAGAATTGGTTATCTTTTTACACTTGTCATCTGTTCTATGAACTTTCCCTCACAATCTGGACTTCTCTGCAAATGTGATGAATATTATATATGCCCTCATTTAAGTCATTAATAGACACTGAAGAGAACAGGATCAAGGTTAAGACCTTTTCCTTTTCTAAAGAATCTCTCTCCATAGTCACAGAGACATGCTGTTAATCCAACCAACTCTTCTGCCATCCGGGCTTTTAATGAGACTGTATCATCTTGCTGAGAATAAGGTAACAGCTTATCAATGCATTTGGTTCTGACAACTAATAACTCAGCTTTTCTGTTAGGTGCTTAGAAATCATTAGATTTATGATTTGTTTTCAATTTTTGCCTATGATCAGCACTATGATTTTGTAGCTCAATAGTTTCCCCTCTCATCAGCAGCAATAGCATGTGCTCATTTCTTGCCTCCTGGCCCCACTCCTGGCAACATCTCCTTAAGTTCTGTCAGCAGGGCCTTGGTGGTCACATCTGTAGACTTAGTGATCATCCTGCATATATCACTCAAAAATTGAGGCACGAATCTATTTTAAAGGCACCGGCTTATTTAAACTTTTTATCCTATCCTAGCCGTGTGTTCTGTCTAGAATATTTACCCTACATTTTTGAGTCCGAATACTATGTTCTTTAATAAGGAAGAAAGGCATTGATTTTATCTGTCTTCTTTCCACCTTCTATTAATATTACAGTTGAACTTTTAACAATGCAGAGGTTAGGGAGGCCAACACCATCTCCCACCCGCCCCCCACCACAGCCAAAAATCCACATTTAACTCCCTTAACTACTAATAGGCTACTGTCAATCAGAAACCTTACCAATAACATAAAGAGCCAATTAACACATATTTTGTATGTTATATGTATTACATACTGTATTCTTATAATAACATAAGCTAGAGAAAAATTTTATTAAGAAAGCCATAAGGAAGATAAAATATATTTATAGTACTGTACTATAAAACAATCTGTGTATAAGTGGGCCGTGCAGTTCAAACCCATGCTGTTCAAGGGTCAGCAGCAGTCTGTCATTCCCAAGCTGCACATCTTTTTCTTCTTGCTCTCAATGTCCTTTCTGTGGTCTTTGGTGTTTCATGAGGCTTAATGCATTTTAAAACTAACCTTTCTTACAGCCTCCAAACAAAACTGTGCTACTGTTGCATTAATCCGATTTTATTGGCCATTATTCCATGGCTTCTTACCATTTGAGCTCAATGAAAAACTCTGGGCAATCACATTTTTCTCTTCTGACACCTCCCCTAATATTTTGAATGACTTCTTCAAGACTTTTGAACAAGATTTTTTGTGTTTTTGTCTCCAACCACTTTGAATGTGAAAGATAGATTTGCTTCACAGGTTTAATAATGTTTAGGAAATATTGTAACATATATCATGGAATTTTCCTGTTTTCTTAATTTATGCAATAATTTATATAACAGCTTAATATTTTGCAGAGCTTGCAAGGCCTTATCAATAACTTAGTTTTAATGTTTTTATGTTTCTAACACATTACTCTAATTATGAGATATTTATAATTAATCTATGAAGCATATAATTCTTTTTGATTGTTTTAATTTAGTAAACTAAGATGCTAACTTTATCATATTTTCATAAAAGTGGAATAACCAATTCAATTAAAAATGTTATATTGTTTTAACAGACACTATACTGGTTACATAACAGACACTATGCTGGTTAAATAGTACATTAGTAGTTTCAGTCACGTTTTCAGCTCAACAAAATGTTTCAAACTTCTTTAAAAAATCTGGAAACTTGGCAAAAGCCAAAACATGTTTTGTCAATACACGTAGCTTAATTTCTAAGCCCATGTGAACTCCAGAATAACTTCATTCATCAAAATATAACTTTGAAAGGAGTACTTGATGAATCCAGAATTTAAATTTTTAAGTAGCCTTCTTGATATTACAGTAAGTAGGGATCAATTCCCAAACATCTAAAATTTATTTCAAAATGTATAATTCTATAGATGAAAACTTAATTAAAATTGCTTACTTAGAGACACTTGATGAGGTTATAAGAGCTTATGGATAAACAGTGGGTTCTCCTACTCTTTACTCTAGAAGGCTAAAGCAGTATTTGCTAAGAGAAGTTCATGCCGATAAACAGAAGCAACCACCCCATGCCATGCTTCTGGCCACGTCTTCTCCCTACTTAGTTGACATGGGTTTCATAATGCAGGAAGAGTAGGCTGAGGCACACTGGCCCTTAGGAATACAGCTAAGTGATAAGTATCACTTATCATGCTAAGTGATAGACAGAGGTACACTGGAGATTAAAACTGACCTTTGGCTTGTTAGATGTCCTGTTCTCGGTCATCGATGTGTTCTTCTTGGTCCATATTAGGCCTTCAAATATATTCATTAAACAAAGGTACTAATAGATAAATGAATGACTCTATGGCCCAGTAGTTAGTAGACTTGAAACTGCCAACAGAGTTATTGCTAAAGTCATGAGCGTTTCTGGATCTCAGCAAGGCTGAGCTTACAGAAGATGGGCATGATGGAGACTGGCAAAAGGTAGCAAGTGTCCACTAGAAGGAAGATAACTAGTGGTGTCTTGGTGAATGTTTAAGAACTAATGTGCCAGGGGCGCCTGGGTGGCTCAGTCCATTAAGCCTCTGGCTCTTGGTTTCGGTTCAGATCATGATCCCACAATTCATGGGATCAAGCCCCATGTCAGGCTGTGCACTGACAGCACATAGTCTGCTTGGGATTCTTTCTGTCTCTCTCTCTGCCTGTCTCTCTCTCCTCCATCCCTGCTCACTTACATGTGCTCTCTCTCACTCTCTCTGTCAAAATAAATAAATAAACTTAAAAAAAAAAAAAACAAAAACAACTTTCCAGGAAAAATAAATGCCTGATTTGCAGCATTAGTCAATTTTCATAGTGTAAATATTCCCACCGTGACCAAAGTGACATTACTGAATGTAGAGTTGGGAAGAGATGCACACGGTCTGCAATCCCTAACACAGCGTGAGTGGCTTCAGTGCATCAGTAAGCTACTCAGCACATCAGCAGTATCCAATACTTACATGTACATTATGACCTCTTTTTTCTGGCATATATATGTATAATTGTATTCAAATTAAAAATGAGATTAAGTAATTTAATCTCCAACTATTCAGAAATGCAGTAATTTAAGCTTTTTTCTAAGTTTATTTATTTATTCTGAGAGAGAGAGAGAGTGGGGAAGGAACAGAGAAAGAGAATCCCAAGCAAGTTCTGCACTGACAGTGCAAAGCCTGATGTGGGGCTTGAACTCATGAACCGCAAGATCATGATTTTTTTTTTTAATTTTTTAAATGTTGTATTTATTTTTGAGAGAGAGATAGAGACAGCATGAGCAAGGGAGGATCAGAGAGAGAGGGAGACACAGAATCCAAAGACAGGCTCCAGGCTCTGAGCTAGCTGTCAGCACAGAGCCCAACACGGGGCTCGGATCCATGAACTATGAGATCATGACCTGAACTGAAGTCGGACACTTAACTGACTGAGCCACCCAGGCGCCCAGAAATACAATAATTTAAATTGACAAAGTAGATGATATTTATAGACATGAGAGGATAGTCTGTACCAATATTTATTGATGGGAGAGATGGCAAAACAGTTAATACAGCATAGCACTTTACTGAAAATATAAATACATAGGGGCATCTGGCTGGCTCAATCAGAGCATGCAACTCATGCTGGTTATGGAGCCTACTTAAAACTAAATAAATTAAAGTAAATAAATATAAATATATATGTAATGAAATTCACACCCAGAACACTTCAGAGTGAAAATGTAGAGTATGGCATGGACACAAAGAGAAAACATGGAGCAACTAGTGTAAGGCAGGTTGGTCTCTTAAACTACAATCCTTTCTAATAAGGAGTTCCCCAGGTTTTGGAAAGTTACCTATCTTTTAAAAGTACCTTGAACTATCAGAAAATATTTCTTTAGGATTATAAATCATTACTAATAATTACATGTAGATTTTTGACTAAGTGGTGATGGAAACATTCTTTCACTAGTTCATACAAAGCTGGTCATGGGTTCCTTCAAGTTATTTGGGTTGAAAGCCATGGTCAAGAGGCAGAAACATGAAAATCTCCTTTGATTTCAAAAACTGCATTATATTTCGTTCTTATCCTGCTTCAAAACTAAATTTTCTATACTTCACTTTCATTATTAAGAAATATAGTTGTTTGATAAAAATGACCCAAACTTTTTATGAGAGCTGAGGTAAGTATGGAAGTAATTTTATGTGTTAGCTATTAAAGAATCCTCTCGTTCAGCTTAGTGTGTTAAAGAGGGAGGAATAAAGTAACCTTTATGTTCCCCCATAAATATGAGGACACTGTCTTGAATCACTGTCTATGGGCTTATCAACACTGACATCTCATCCTGAAAGTCTATCCCATTGTCAAAAAGAGACACTACATTTGGGAATTCTATGATTGACTGGATCCAGAGACAAATTCAAATTCTAGTATTGCTACTCCCAAATGAATTTCTAAATTTTCCATACTGGATGCGTGATTCTAAAACAGGCAAGGTTGATTCAAATAGTGTGCATGATAGGACCTGGAAAGAATATAAACAGAAAGTTAACCCTTCCCCACTGGATTATAAACCCTAGGAGGACAGGCCTCTTGACTTCTTCACAGCCATGTCCCTTGGGCTTAGTGCAAAGTCTAAGAAAATTTTATTGAACCAATGAATTAATGTATGAATTTTTCTGGTATACTTGTATTTTTTTATTTGAAGCACTGAAGCTTTAGCATCTGGAAGAATTTATTTAAAGCTCTTTGTTTAAAAAATACAGTCTGTAACTCTGTGTAATCTCATGTAAGCACAAAGAGGAAAAGGAGACGACACATCAAAATATGGTCCAGAAACCCAATTCAATGTGTAGTTAATGTCTACTTAATAAAGTTATCTCCCTCATAATGTTTGGTTTCAAACTATGTACATGAGAGTTCTCAGGATCACCTGGGCCAGAATCTACTTAGTCAAGCCCTGACAGGACCAAGAAAAGAATGAGAAAAGAGCCAGCAAATCTGATGTATGGGAAGGTAATGCCGGTCAATGACCCCTATTTCCTCTCTGCCCAATGTTATTCTTCCACCTTTCACACCCTTTGGCAACCCTGCTACTCTCACCCCCACCATCATTCACTGTTATACCTAATGTGTTACACCTTACTTAGCTTTTGGTCTCTGCATTCTCCTTCCACCCCACCTAGAACTTTTTGATCCCCACACATAGGCTGCCTCCCTCTTTCCTGTTTTAGGTACCTTAGGCATGAGAAATTCCAGCTTTCATGTCAGTGCTCTGTCTACAAGGCAACAACAAACAGTAAGTTTTTATTGATTTTTAAGACCATACAACAGTTTTCTCCTCTTTATTTCTTTGGTCAAGTCATCAGCTTCGTGTAAACATGAACACATGGGCATATGCATGAATATACATGTTAATGCATACACGTACATATACAGAGACACACACACACACACACACACACACACATCTTGTATAATCAATAATGGGAGCTGAAAAACCACTTCCCTAGTATCAAATGCCTACAAACTTAAATAACTATTTTTTACAGTACAGCACTATGATGATTTCCATTCATGTTGACAGCCCTTGACGTTGCAAGACATTCATGTGTTTTATGGTATAGCAGAGATTAATCATTTCTGAATGGTTTTAATGGACAATGGGTTCGAACCAGGCGAAATCTGACAGTTCCATCCTGAAGGGTGCTTACTGGTTAACTCCTTCTAGGCACTGGCTTGGTGACTGAATGTCCACAGATTCCTGAGAATTGAGGTTTCTCTTCTCAATGACACCTGAGTGGAGTCTTTAACTGATGTCTAAAATGGACTTTATTGGGGGAAAAAAAGCCCTTGTAAAATTAACTTAAATTCCGTCTATCTAGGTGTCTTTCTATGTACCTTTTCTAATGCATCCATCTATGACATATATTAAGTTATAGAACTGCCTGGCATCTACTATGTGCCTTATAAGAGTTCACTATTATAACACACGGTGTCATGGGCAAGATTTACTGTTCAGTAACCTGGCTTAAAAAGCCAAGGTCTGAGTTTTCTCCTCCTGTTATCTGCTTCTGTATCTAGTGCTGTCTCTTTTTTCTTTCCATGTTACTTGATCTACATTAATTTTGTCTTCATATTCACCACTGGAAAGTAGTATTCACCTACTGGAAAATCAGAAAGCATATAGCATTCTAGGCAAATACTCCGAATTCAACTAACTGAACATTTAGATTTTTAAACCTTAATGATAAAGATGTATTCACTGGTTTTCTTTTCACTGCTATTAATCTTATATAAATTTCTGCACTCAGAATGAGCTAATTTGACACCTTGCAGGGATGCTCCTCAAACTTTTCATGAAGACTTTCTCAGGGCACCCTCGCAAGCCTCTAAATGAGTCTCCAACTGGCAGTGGAAGACTATTTACAGACTTTAGCAGGCTTAGAAAAGGAACAAAGAGCTTCCCACAAAGTGTTTTTCCTATCTCTCTTATTCCCAAATCATGCAACTGATACACATAGTTTGCTATAAGCAAGAGGGCAGAGGAGAGAAAATATAATTTTAATTATCACATGCGTGCTACAAATTGCACAAATATCAGCTATTTTGTTGATCTTCCATCTCAGTACAATAGTAAGTTCTCAATAAATGTTTATCTTATAAATAAATCAAGGTCAGTAGATTTCATTCACCAACACATCTAATCTTACATTGTTCTACTATAAGTGGAAGTTTATTGCATGCACCTCCACTGCTTTATGTGAATCACAGGGATCTACCCCCAAAACCAAGAGCACACTGTATGCACTGTAGGTTAGCTAACTTGACAATTATGTTAAAAAAATAAAAAATAAATTTAAAAAATCACTATGTATGTTCATTGAAAAAAAAATGCCATTGACTATGTAGTGAATGCTTTCTTTCAGTGTAATTTAACCAGAATATCAAAATAAAACAGTGTAATGCATTTCAGTCATGCCTTCTTTTTTATTCAGGTATAGGTCTCTTCTTATTTCTTCAAAACTTAAAAATAAGGCTGAGCAGATTAAGTAATGAAAAGGAACATGTTCCACCTTGTGTTTCATAAGCATTGACCTCTAAGGACAGTGGAAAAGTCTGGCTTTTTACCTAGAAAATTAGAGCTTAGAAACCATCCACTCAGAGGTCTCAGACCAACACCCTGAGGCTGAACTGGCCCCGGTGCAACAGGCTAACATGTACATATGAGATACCAATATTTAGAAATCCTGGATTTCCAGGGTGCCTGGGTGGCTCAGTCGGTTAAGTGTCCAGTTCTTGGTTTCGGCTCAGGTCATGATCTCACAGCTCATGAGTTCGAGCCCCGCATCGGGCTCTGTGCTGACAGTGCAGAACTTGCTTGGAATTCTCTCTCTCTCCCTCTCTCTCTGCCCCTCCCCTGTGTGCTCGCTTTCTCTCAAAATAAATAAACTTTTAAACAAAGAAATTATAGGTTTTCTATAAAAAGTATAGATTTCTAGTTTCTCAGAAAACAAAACAAATGAAAAAGTGGGTTCTGAGCTCCTCAGACCTGGAGGCTTCCCCCCTCTAGGTGGGAGGTCAAAACTGAGGAAGCCTAGGTGTCTCCAGGTATCATTAGTTACACTCATTTCCTTCAAGCTGCTGTAGAAATAAGTAGGCCCTGACCAACTTGTCACTCTTTTCAATCCTGCAACAGAGAAAAATCCAGATGCAAAAGGATACAATTCTGTCATTTTGAACTTTTGCTTACTTATCCATTTTACAACTGGTAAGAGCACATGACAAATCTCCAATGCCAAAAGCTGTTCTCAGCATAAATGGCCACATTTTAATCAGCACAATATTCAAACTGAAACAGAATTGTTGTTTATTGGAGTTTGGTCTGCCAGCAAACCTCAACAGGTTGTAAGGTCTTTGAGAAGAAGGAAATGTTACAGCAGGCCCTATTCCTCCAGCACCTCACACCACCACCGTCGTGTGGCTTGAATACATGCGAGATGGGCTGAGATGCTGAAGGAAAGAAGAGTCAAAGTTAAAGCAACTACTAGTTACCTTTGTTTTCATGCCTACGTAAATGACACGTCACAGCGTTGGTTAAGAACATACAAAGGAAATTTGAACTTTGCGCTCAATTCCTAAAATATTCAGATCACATTGTTATTTCACAAAATGGATTTCAAAGCCCAAATTACTTTAGTAACTGACTCCATGCACTTCATAGCCTGCGTTACATCAACTACCAATTTAGGAAGGAAATATTTAAACAGTAAAAAATGAAATGTTTCTTCACAATAATTGATTCTCCTTATCAAGACGTTAAAATCACTGATACTTTTCAGTTAGTGACAAAAACAAATCCAACTTTCAGTGAATGTAAATATTTTTAAGGACAAAAACCACTTAAATGTAAAACTGAAATTGTTTTGAAGTGATTCATGAAGGCAGAAATAAAAATCATAAATAAGCATTCAGACTCTGAACCAAATTCACTTCATGAAGCAAAACACATGGAATCAAATATTTTTCCATATGATTTTCCTTAGGAGGCTTGGAAAATTCCCTCCAAAGTTCTGATTGATAAGCTTTGTAAGAGAAAGGCTGCTTTTTGATGTAGTAAATCGCCTACTGACATTCTTCACAAAGCTTCAGTGTTTAATACCAAGCTGCCGGGATACAAGTACAAAGACATCAATTATCCCAAAATAGATTGGGGCAGAGTCCAGTTCACTTATTAGTCCTTTAGGCTATGTCCATAGCGGACAGCGAGAAACACAGATTTGGCAATCAGCTGGTTAATTTGATCACTGCAGACAACTGCCTCGTATAATTTAGGTCGGAAACATACCCTGACCTGGTATTCCTAATTTGGAACATTCATCAAATTAATCAAATAATCACCAATTCTCAATTTCACTCTACCCTGTAAACAGAGTCCTAGCATCAAGCTTTCCCTTACAATTACAAACAAAATGCAAGTCTCTGGGCAACTGCACTTTTCAGGGATGTCCCATTTTCTACAGAGCCCTTGCAAGCCATCTTCATTGTCCTCAGCTATCAGCCTAATGCCCCTTATCCCTACTCCTTTCTGCAGAGATGCACTTGCTTCCTACTGTACAAAGAAAATGGAGTCCACAAGCTAGAAACTCCCTCAGGCCCCCATTTCTCAACATATCTACAAACCCTCTTTGTAGCAGCACCCTCCTTAACTCCTGTCTCAACAGGAGAGCTTTCTTCTACAAAACTATCTTCTAGCACCTTCTCCAGACCTCAGCAATACTACTTCTCAGGAACCTTGTTCCATCTTCTTTATCATCAACCTTTCCCTTTATACTGGTTGAGTCAACTTAGCATATAAACAAATTAACCCTCTCTCAGGTGAAGAAGGTAACTTTGTTTACCACTGTTAAGAATTTAAATTAGTGGAGGGGTGGCTGGGTGGTTCAGTTGGTTAAGCATCCCACTTCAGCTCAGGGCATGATTCTTGCGGTTCCTGGGTTCAGTCCCCACGACTGGGTCTGTGTTGACAGCTCAGGGCCTGGAGCCTGCTTCTGATTCTGTGTTTCTTTCTCTCTCTCTGCCCCTCTCCCACTTACACTCTGTCTCTCTCTCTCTGTCTCTCAAAAATAAATAAACATAAAAAAATAATTTAAAAAAAAGTTTAAATTAGTGGAAATGTCTCTGGAAAGAAATCTCACTATATGTATCTAAATACCTTAAAAAGTTCACATCTTCTGACTGGATAAATTCCTCTTCTAAAAATCAATTCTTGAAAAACAGTATGAAATATGGACCAATCTTAATTTCAACTATACTTCTGGAGGTGTCATTATGAAGAGAAATAGGAAAAGAAAGCTAATGATTTAACATTAAGGGGAAGATTTCAAAAGACTTTTTAATGTTGGAGGAAATATCAAGTGGGAAAGTTATATAAGAGAAACTGAGAGCCTGTCTGTAAGATCTGGCAGGTGAGTGTAATAGGGGTATACCATAGGATGGAGTGAAGGCCCTCTGCAAGTGACACTATTCAAGCATCATGAGACAAGTGTCTGCCTCACCTCTCCATCCCTTAGCAACTAACGCAGTGCACATGGTAGACATCTAATAAATGTTTGTTGAATGAATTAATGAGAAGTTTTATCTCTGTCTAATTAAATAACTCCATACAGAAAAATACCCAGGGTGCAGTGAAGAAGGAGAAGGATCTAGCCAATTAGACCCACCAAATCCATCCTGGTAATTAATGCAGGGACAGCTGCTAAAGCCAGTCTTCTGTGTGTGTGGAAGCAGAACCTATAATCACTAATATGGTCTCTTCCCAACTTGGTACAATGTGTGAAAAAGACTGGAAGGAAATGGTTAAAAATAGCAGCAGTGTTGGGGCTCCTGGGTGGCCCAGTCTGTTGAGTGTCCAACTCTTGATTTTGACTCAGGTCATGATCTTATGGTTCATAGGTGGGTTTGACCCCAAATGGAGCCCAACAAGAAGTCCCACAACAGGCTCCATGCTGATAGGACACAGCATGCTTGGGATTCTCTCTCTCCTTCTCTCTCTGCCCCTCCCCCATCTGTCTCTCTCTCTCTCTCAAAATGGATGAATAAACTTAAAATATATATTTTTTAAAAATTTTAATGTTTATTTGTTTTTGAGAGAGAGAGAGAGAGAGACAGAGTATGAGTGGGGAAGGGGCAGAAAGAGAGGGAGACATGGAATCTGAAGCAGGTTCCAGGCTCCAAGCTGTCAGCACAGAGCCTAAAGCAGGGTTCGAACTTGCCAGCCATGAAATCATGACCTAAGCTTAAGTTGGATGCTTATCCTACTGAGCCACCCAGGTGCTCCTCCCAAAAAACTTGTCTTAAATAGCAGGAGAGCTTAGAGTGAGTGGTAGGATTATGGTGATCTTTTTGGCTTTTTAATACTCTGCTATACTGCTCCAATATTGAGTCATGAACATGTACTCTGCCTATAATTTGGGAAAAAAAAGCTTAAAAGCAAAACTCTACACTTACTCTACATATATACACCTCTTCTCCTCATAAGCAAGTGTCCTCCAAATCCGTGGCTTTCCTTTCTCACCCTGAGTCATCCCACTGCAATAAAATTGCCCTGCTATGATCACCAAAGAGCTCAGAGTTGTCAAATCCCATTGTCCTCATGTTGCTGAACATTTTGGCAGCAATTGACACTGTCGGCCCCTAAACCATCTGCTTGAAACCCTTTCCTCCTTGGGATTCCATGACAACTTTTCTATCTTTTATCTTCCACTCACCGCTTTCTCTTTTTCCCTTCTCATACACCAAATGATGGTCATGTCATCCAGGATTCTCTCTTTATCCTTCTTCTCACTATAGATTACCTTTAGGTGATCTCATCACACCTTTACTTCAGCCACTCTGTGTTTATAACTCTCTGAACTTACTTCTCTAGACTCTTCTAAGCTTTGACTGATCCATATGCAAGTATATGACCCACCAAATCATACAGTAACTATGAAATGTGTAACCCACATATTACCAGGTCTGAAGAATGAAAACCTGCCCTTCTGCCTAGAACCTGGATCTCTGTTCATTGCATCCACCCCAAAACCAAGGATCCTCTGAGATACATCAATCTCCATCACTGCTCCAAAATATACAGTCACTTAACAGATTACCAAGTGAACTTTTTTGGGGACATCTGCTGTTCTTTCATTTTTTTCATTTAGCGTCCATTATGTCCCTACAGGTAAAACATGAAATAAATACATCTCTGCACTCAAGGGCCCACAGTCTAGTGAGAGAAGAGTCACATCAGTCATCATGACAATTTCAGTGATGTGGGTATATACAGGATACTATGGGAATGAACAGTTGGGTGAATCACAAGGAGTTTTTGGCAAAGGATTCCTGAAGGACAAAGTTCTTCACTCCAGCCAGTGGTGGTAGGAATGAAGAAAAAGAAAAGATGGGTCTGTGGATATTCTGGATGACACTGGAAGAGTGGTCAGAAAGGACTCTCAGGTTTCTGCCTTCAGTGACTTGATAAATGACCCTAATCCCTCCCTACTGCCACCACCAATTGTGTCAAGGACTATAAGAGGAGAAGCAAGTTTGGGTGGTAACGAGTAGTTGGAACAAGGTAAGCATCAGATGCCCAGTATCCATGCATGTGTGTTGTTTTCACTTGTTAAACAAAAAAAGCATAGACACGAAGTATGTGTGTAATATTCTACTACTGTTTGTGTTAGGAAGGGGAAAAAATAAGAAGCCACATTCTTATTTGTCACTAAATACAAATCAATTTGGATTTGCTGATATGCACATAAAGAACGTCTCGAAGGATACATAAGAGACTAAGAGCAGGGGCTGTCTGTGGGCAAATGAGAGACAAGGATGGGAAAGACACTGCTCTTTCCTTTTTATGCTTCTTCTGGGTTTGAACCATAAATGAGTTACCAATTCAAAAGATACTTGGGGGTGTGTCTGGGTGGCTCCATCGGTTAAGCATCTGACTCTTGATTTCGGCCAAGGTCATGATCTCAGTTTGTGAGATCAAGCCCTACATCGGGCTCTGTGTTGACAGCTCAGAGCCTACCTGGCATTCTTTCTCTCCCTCTCTCTCTGCCCCTCCCCGCTGGCTCTCTCTGTTTCTGTCTCCCTCTTTCTCAAAATAAATATATAAGCTTTAAAAAGAAAAGATACTTTAAGGGGAACATGGTGGTCAAGAAGTCCCACAAAACAAAGGCTGAGACTATGGCTGGATAAGGAGGTCACTGGGGTATGGTGACAGCAGTGTAAGGAGAGGGGGCTGGGGGGAGAGGGGCTACAGGTCTAGAATGGGAAGGGGGGAGCCCCCTGCAGCTGGTGGAGTAAATAGACAGAGGAAAGAGGTTGTGGGGACAGAACACTCCTTTGAGAAGCATTGGTGAGAGGTGAGGAGGTGACAGGGAAGAGACAGAGAAAAGTTAAAAAGGGTGTCTGGTATGGATCTGGTCTTCTAAGCAGCCTCCCAAAAGTCCCTCCCTGTCCTCAGTCTGACCCTCCTGCGGCCATGGCGCCCTTGGGCTCCCCACCATCTCTCAGTGAACGCCACCCCCGTGACACACAAGTCCCTTTACACCACAGTGTTGCTCACTGCACCCTCTGCATCTCCCCACTCACCACAGAGCCTCACTCTTCTAACCAGTGTCAAAGGAGTGTCATTCCTAATATTCCCATTCTTTCCTTCACACGCTGGCATGCTTTTCCCCACCTGGCAAAGGTTCAGTCAGACATCAGCCCTCTCAGAACTTTCCCCTGCCTGCCTCCCTGCCAGGGTCAACAGCCTCTGTTCTGTATGCCAGTAACACCAGGGCCTCCTCTAATGAGGTGTTCCTCGTTGGTGTAACCACTTCACCACATCTGATCTCTTTCTCTCTGTCATTTGGCAAGGACTAAACATATATTGTGTGCCAGACAATTTCTAGCAAGGTGCTAGAAATTTTTTTAAATGAGCAACACCAATATGGCTCTGCCTTGAGGATGCTTACAGGATATGTGAAGGAAACATGAATGAAACCAAACATTAGCTACTCACAGATGCAGTAAGAGCCAGGAAGAGAAGGTACAGGGTAATTCTGTAAGCTATGTGATAGCAAAAATAGGGATTTTTTAAAATTGAACTGAATATAAAAATGTTAACCATTTAACTGAAAAATTAAAATGTAATCAGGTTATTGCTATACATCTAAATAAGTTTGTGTTTCAGAAAATAGTGCAGGGCAAACAACACTTGATAAAATATGTCATATAAGGGCACCTGGGTAGCACAGTCGTTTGAGCATCTGACTCAATTTCAGCTCAGGTCTTAATTTCATGGTTCATGAGATCGAGTCCCACATCGGGCTCTGTACTGACAGTGTGGAGCCTGCTTGGAATTCTCTGTCTCCCTCTCTCTCTGCCCCTCCCCTGCTTGCTCTCTCCCTCAAAAGAAACAAACTTCAATTTTTTTAAAAAAATAAAATAAAATATGTCTTACAGATAAAGGGAAAGCATTGACTAGAAGAAAATCATGACTATCACTTTTTTGTCAATCCTTCTAATTAGTGGCAATCCTTTTAATTGATCGGTTTTCTACATTACTACATAATGTTCCCTAAAAGGTTTATTGAAGCTCGAAAGATTTTTTGGTCACACCAAAACACCCAGGTGCTCTACTGCTTAGCAGTGACTTAAGCTCTCTTAGCTCCTTCATTGGGTAAGTTAAATGTTGGAGGTGTATTTTCCTCACTGACCTCTGACCCTTTAAGCTAATTGTGGCCATGCCCACTTGTCCGTTTACCTGTCTGGGGCCCTCAGCACAGACTGCTAATGTTTGGTCTTCTGGCATTTGAGTCTCCCCTCTCTCTGCTAGCTTTTGGCTCTGCTTTGCTTCTGGACTATCATGGGGAAATCCCTAGCATGATCACAGCCTCCTCCCAACCTAACACCAGATTCAAATGTTGCTGAAATATTTTAATTTTTTTTTTTTTTTTTGAGAGAGAGCAAGTCAGTGAGAGGCAGAATGAGAGGGAGACAAGATCTGAAGCTGACAGCAAAGAGTCAGATTTGAGGCTCAAACTCACAAACTATGAGATCGTGACCTGAGCCAAACTCAGATGCTCAACTGACTGAGCCACCCACACACCCATGAAATATTTTGAAACAGAGGGCAAGACCTCTGAGTTTTTGCTGGTTTGTGAACAATCAGGGGCTCCTGTCCAGGCTAATAAGCTCGGTATGTTAGGACATAAAACTAATGAGACTAAGATCACAGATTTTTCCTAAACAAGTCCGTCAGCTCTGACCTTGCCTAAGGGGCTAAAAAATTTTTGTAAGTTTCTCTATATCTCCTCTTTGACTTCAATCTGAGGTACATTTGCATCGGGAGAGATAAGATGTCTCTCCAAGAGCCAGGTGACTAGAGAAAATGAGTGGATTTTTTTTTTTTTTTACTTTGAGAGCTTCTAAATGTCAAACCTTGTGAATCCGTTACTTATTCCTCAAAAACTCCATTTTAAAAACAAAAGTGAACATGCTCACCTCAATGCCAGTTTGAGAACTTAGAACCTAGATAACCAGGAGTTCCAATATGAGTCTGTGGTCATCATTGGCCTTGCCTCCCACCCTCTCTCCATTTCTTCCCTCTTCCCCCCCCCACTCCCCACCCATGTTCCCTGTTTCCTTTCATCCATGTGCCTTCTGCTTTCCATAATATTGGTAAGTCCTCAGTGCCTAGAGCAGTTGTTTTGCATTTGAATTTCACATGTTTTTCTTAATAAATGCTTACTATTAAGCCTTTTAAATCATGTTACAGCTACAGAAAAAATATACCTTTAATACTGGCCAAATGGCTTACAAATATATCTCTTTGGTCACAAAGGTGACTGTAAGAATATAGAAAACAGTGCAGCACAAATCACGATATCATTAAGTTTGGAACATGAAAGCTACCAATTGTTCATTAAGTTAACAAACATATGCTAGCCTCTCCCATAGGCAGGACCATGAAGTTGGGGAAACCTCTGTTTGATACCCATAGATTATATTTAAATCCACCCCCTTTAACAACATGAATTCATTAATTCCACAAGGATTAAAGTCCACTTTTGTGGCAAGCACTGGGCTGACCCTAGGGATACAAAGTCAAACAAGACATGGTCCGCATCAGGGTCAGGTTGTTTGGGGGAACTGGTGGGCTGGTTACATCTTTGGGTGCCTGTTTGCCTGAGGAGATGTGTGTGGGGAATGTGTTTTTCTCCACAGGAGAGAGTAGTAGTAACTACCAGGGACTGCAGAGGTAAAATGAGGAAAGACTGGCAGGGACCTGAAAAGTCAGTTCGATTTCAGTCCATTACCCCATCCCACTCCCCACCCCCATCCCCCAAACACAGGCACTGGTTTAGATCCACCATGATGAGGGAGATTTTGGAGTGGGAACTTGAACATTTTTCATGAGAGTCACTCATTGGAACACTGGGGGCACAAGCGGGATTTCTGTGAAGTACAGCGAACAGAGTGCTCAGAGGGCCTGAGAGCACACAGTTCCTCCCCCAGACACTGCCACGTACTCTGTGACTCTGTGGAACCCTAGAATCTCAGCAGAACTCTTTGCCATTGAAGCATGTTGTCCCAGGGACCTGCAGCTGGGCCAGAGACAAGTGACATGACAGTTACCAGACGAGAAAAACATGCATGAACTTGTTCCCACTCCGGAAACTGGAAGAGACGTTAAGGGGAGGTAGAGTCCTACAGTCATCGAAGGGGGGCATCAAAGGTCATCACAATTTGGTCCATAATCTTAGTAAGGCCTCATTTATAATCAAAGGCAGACAGAGAAACCCTTGCCCCCAAAACCAATAGCACACTGTGTATACTGTGTGTTAGCCAACTTGACAATAAATTCTCTTTTTAAAAAAATAATAATAAAATAAAATAAAATTGTGCCCAAAATTTTCTCCATGAAGTTTCATCTTTTGACCCTATTTCTATCCCAGTTTTACTGGATTATTTTAAAAATAGCCAAAGTATGATCTACTCAACTGTAATTTCCTTGAAGACAAGTGCTCTATCTCATTTCTCTCCAGATCCATAGTTTCCATTGTAACACCTGTGTTCAACAGATGCTAAACTGTCTTAAATAACATCTAGCCGCATCGACTCCATGGGAAAATACTGCATATTTACATTTAAAAGTTAATAGCCATTTTTCCCTATTCAAAGGGATAACTTGTTTCTTACTTTGGTTACGTGTCTACTAACTGTAATAAAATTTGTGAAAATAAGGCCAGGTCACAGGATTTTTAAAGCTTATGGGAATACTGACCTACACAAAGAGCACACAACAGTAAAGAACAGAGCTGAGAGAAGGTCCCCCTCATTAGTACTACACCCATCAGTGGCATCCTTACTTTACCACCAGCCTTTGCCTGGACCAGAAGACCACAGGCAAGTAAGAGTTACAGGGAATTTGCCATCATCTTTTCCAGTTCTCTCATCATACAGTGTCCAAAGGTCCTCACAGCTTTAAACTCTAGCACTCTGAAAATTTATACTTCTGTAGGTTAAAAGGCTGATTTCTAGGAAGGCTTTGCAGCATTTGTGTGAGAGGAACTGTCTCAGTCTGCTCAAGCTGCTATAACAGAATGCTAGAAGTAAGGTGGCTTATAAACAACAAGTTGTTTCCCCCCCAGAGTTTGGGAGGCCAGAAGTCCAAGATCAAGGTGCCAGTACGTTGGGTTCTGGTGTGGACCCTCTTCTTGGTTGCAGAGGTTGACTTTTCATTATGTCCCCACATGGCAGAAGAAGAGTGACATGGCCCTCTGGGATGGCTTTTGAAAGGGCACTATCCCATCCATGGGTGTTTGACCCTCATGATCTAATCACGTCCCAAAGGCCCCACCTTCTAATACCATCACATGGGGGGTTAGCATTTCAACATACAAATTTAGGGGCGGGGGACACAAACATTCACTCCTTTGAAGGAACTATTTAAATAATAAGATTCCTGTAAGTTTATGAGATTCATATCTGAACAAAATCTTTCAGATGTCAAAATAAAGTTATTTCCATAGTACCATGTAGCAGAAGAATTGCAGGATCAAAAGGTATGAACGTTTTAAATTTCAGTAGATATTGTCAAGAGCTTTCCAAAAAGCTTGTAACAATGTATGTAACTGAAAGCAAGCTCTTACTTCATCTGACCTGTTCTATATGTGGAAATAAAAGAACACCACATTAAGTTAGTAGCTAGCAGACACAATCAAGAGTATCAAAGGTTGTAAACAAACAACTCTCCTCTTTGTACCTTCCCCATCCTCACTGCAAGAGACACCATGTGTCCAGCAAAGACCACCAGTGCCCCAGATGGCTTTCTAGATAAACAGTAGGAGAGAGGAGAATGCAGACATGTAGGCCAACTAAAAGCAATTGTTGGGAGCAAGACCTTAGAGACAAACCAAAAACCATGAATATTTTTCTATCTAGTCCATAAAAAGTACACATATATGCCCAAAAATAAATAAGGAAGGTTATTAAAGCATAGTTTATACCACCCCTAAATTATCTATAGGGGCGGATAGTTAGCAATGCTCATCCGCCATCAAAAGGATAGTAGTGTCCCAGAGATGTGTCTGAGAGATTCCTAAAAACAATGTGAAGAGTATGACCCATTTGTTTATAGGCACAACCGTGCATGTTTCTGTGTGTGCACACGTGGTGACAAAGGAGAGGTGTAGGGTGACATACACCAAATTGCTATCAATGTTATCACCCCTCCTCCTTGAGAGGGGTAGAAGAAATGGAATGGGACAGTGGCATAAAGGGGCTTTTCCTTTATCTGTTTACCTCCATATACTTATAAAAGCTTTTGTCTATCATTTACTTGTACAAATATTGCATGACAAGCATGTACTACTCCTACAATTAGTTCATAAAGTGATGAATCGCTAAGACACTTCCTGTTCATGAGGAAAAATGTTGCAGGCACCAAGGAAACTCTCGTTTTCCCCAGGGACATGGGCCAGAGATTTCTACAAGTGCTGTCAGGTCGGCACCACAGTGCTTGGTGATTAAAACCTGCTTCTGAGCTGCCATTGACCATATAATCTAGCTCTCAACAGGATTCAAATATATCACAGCTTGACTCAATTCCATTTTATAGGATATAATTTCACCCCAAGCCAGGACTCCAGGTCCCCTAGATAACAGATCTGACAGGCTGTGCCATGAGGCAGATGGAATTAATGCGCTGGAATGAGTGGGAGATGAGAAAGTCTTTTTCCAAGCACGTATTGATTTTGAATGACAAAAATACGTCCCCCTAGAAAATAATCTAAACCATAGCATGGTACACAGTGGAAATTCTCTGTCTCTAAAACGTTCATTCAGAAAACTCAGACTGAACACCTCACCAAGGCCCACAGAAGTCTGTCTGTGTCTCCTGGAATGTGAACCCACTACTGTGGCTCCAAGGGCAGAATCAGCAATGGTCACCTACTGAGGAACAAGCCGCTGCTGTGGAGTGCTCCCCAGGGATACAAATCCACCAGCCCTCACTCTCAATTTTGAAATCCAAAATGGCTCTAAAATGGAAACTCTTTTAATAATGCATTTGCCCCCAAAAGTAATGAGACCTGAATTCAAGTGGTAAAAAACCTGATGTGAACTAATAGAAGCTACTTATGGTCTTTATTTATTTTATATATTGTAACATATATAATGTAAATATTCAGTATGTTTAAAATATTAATATATCCATATTATGAAATAGTAGTTATCCAGACTCCCTAGAGAAATTATATTCATTCAGAACATTCAGTATTCTATCTTCCAAGAATATTTTTTTGAACTCTTCACTTAAAAATATATCTGGCTGTAAGAGTTTCAAATAATGGATGAAGACCTATAAGCTCTGATCAGTGAAACTGTGAAAGAAATGAGATTGAAGTTTTCCCAATAATCAAGAGCAATATAGTTCTTGAACACACACACACACACACAACCTTGTTAAGAGCTAACAAATAATAGTCTCATTACCAGAGAAATAAAATGAGTTTCAAGGAATAAAGAGAAGTAAGTGGAAATACGCCATATCAAAACAGCTAGTAATAGGAAATGACTTTACTGCTTTGGTACTGAGAGAGATTGCCCTACATTTGTTAAATGATGTAACACAGACAATATTATATTCATGATATAGAAAATAAATACAGTTTCCTGATCCTGCTGAATGAATATGCTCTTACATTTTCTTTTGGGAAATATTTTAAGGAGTCAGTAATAAAGGTGGGGGTAGTTGATTCTGTACATATACAATAGAGCCAAACTGTAAAAACTACTGTGTAAAAGTAGCAAAGGCTGCTCTGTAGGTTTAACTACGTGACCCATCGATTTCACTCAAGAAAAGGCCAATAGAAACATTTTCATCTAGTCTTTGAAATAACTTTTTATAAAATTTCTAGAAGAAAACAAAAGAGAAAATCTTTGTGAGCTTGAAGTAAGCAAAGATTTCTTAGATATGATACCCAAAGCATCATCCATAATAGAAAAAATTTAAAAACTTAGACTCATCAAAACTAAATAATAAAATGAAAAGATAAGCCAGGGATTAAGGGAAAAATATTTATAGGTGTGCCTGGGTGGCTCAGTTGGTTAAGTGGCTGACTTCAGCTCAGGTCATGATCTTGCAGCTTGTGAGTTTGAGCCCCCTGTCAGGCTCAGTGCTAACAGCTCAGAGCCTGGAGCCTGCTTCAGATTCTATATGTCCCTTTCTCTCTTCCCCTCTCTCTGTCTTTTCTCTCTCCCTCTCTCTCTCTTTCTCTCAAAAATGAATAAACATGAAAACATATTTATAAAAAAAGAAAAAATATTTATAAATCATATGCCTATATATAAATCATATGTATAAATACATATATATGGTTTGTATTCAGAATATATAAAGAGCTCTTACAATAATATAAGGCAAAACGTCCAGTAAAAAATGAACACAAGATTTGATTAAGCACTTTATCATATAATATATATGACTGGCTAATAAACACATAAAAAGGTGGCCAAAATCATTAGTTAATAGGAAAATGGAAACAAAAATGAAAATGGGATACCACTAGAAGACGAGTAGAATAATTACAATTAAAAAAGCTAACAATACAAAGTGTTAGTGAGGTTGTGAAGAAACTGGAACCCTCATACATTGCTGGTAGGAGTATAAAATGAAACAACCATTTTAGAAAATAAGTTAGTCTTTAAAAAAAATTAAACGTATACTTATCATAAAACCCAGTAATTCCACTCATAGGTATTTACCCAAGAGAAATAAAAATATATGCAAAAACTTGTACACAAAAGTTCATAGTATCATTATATGCATTGCATCATTATAGACTAAAACTGAAAATAGTCCTACACTGAAAACAATACAAATGAATAAATAAAATGTGTATCTATGTATTGGAACACTACTCAGCAGTAATTGATTCATCCAACAACATGGCCAAAACTCAAAAAATATTTTAAGAAGCCAGACACAAAGAACTATATATTGTGGTTCCAGTTATGTGAGATTTCTAGGTGAGGCAAAACTTCAGAGATAAAAATCATCATCAGTTGTTGCCTAGAGCTGGGGTAGGTATGGCAATTCAAATCAAAGAGGTAGAGAAGGGAACTTTGGGGGGGTAATAGAATGCTCTAAGGCTGGGTTGTGGTGATAATGGCACATGTGTACAAATGTATTACAAATCACCAAGCTGTTAGTCACTTACTTTGTTCACATTTGAGGCTATCCCCTTTGGAAGGCAGGTAGACCAAGAATGTTTGGGTTGAAGTGACCCTAGGTGGCAATAAATTACTCAGTGGCTACAACTGAGTTGGTACGTTAAGTGTCATTCTGCACTCAATCCAGCAGTGTTTACTATAGAAATAGGGGCGTCTGGGTGGCTCAGTCAGTTAAGCATTCCATTTCGGCTCAGGTCATGATTTTGCGGTCTCTGGATTCGAGTTCCTTGTCAGGCTCTGTGCTGACAGCTCAGAGCCTGGAGCCTGCTTTGGATTCTCTGTCTCCCTCTCTCTCTGCCTCTCCCCACTCATGTTCTGTCTCTCTCCATCTCTCAAAAATGAATAAACACTAAAAAACATTTTTTAGAAAAAGAAAAAAAACCTAGAAATAACTAATGTTTATCAACAGAGCAATGGTTAAACAAGATAAAACACCCATATTATGAAAGATCATGCAGATGTAGCTATAAAAAAAGAATAAAAAGATCCCCAAAAAATGCTGTTAAGAGGGGGGGAAAAAGAAAGCAAAGTCATAGGGACATAGGAACGAATAGTATAATTTACATCTAATACACACAAATGCACGTATATACTAGACTACATTAAGCTTCCTTCTAGGGAAGATTTAAGACAATGAAGCAGAAGTGGACTTTTATTTTTTTAACATGCTCTTCTGTAATATTCTGATTTTTTCACAATACATGTACCACTTTTGCCATGTAAAAACACAGTTTAAATGCTAGCCCTTGACTAAATATCACTTCTCAGCAATACCTGGCTTCTGATAAAACCATGTTTTCCTTAAAAGGAGACTAAATTACTGTGAATCGTGTTGGAAAAAAACATATAATAGAATTGTCTGTCAGCCAGCATTTTGATATCCTGGTAACTTACTAGTAATGATAATAATTACAATACCAGTCTTTATACACATAGTTTTCTCCTCTGACAGCCCTATGATGTAATGTTGCCACCCTACTTTGGACAGGAGTCTGAAGCTCAAGAGGTCAAGAAGTGCCCAAGACCACCCAGGTAGGCAGAGTGGGAGTGAGGCCTATAACTTAAAATCTGGTTTTTTATGCAGCTGCCTGCCTCCTCAAGGATGATGATATATACATAATGGTGACCCTGAGGCACTGCAGGATCCTAAAGGACTTATGAATCATCAAAGAAAGATTTAATTATATTTAGTGTAGTTTGGGTTTTACGCATACTTTATTGTGTTATAATCCCTGGAAAGGTATTCAGCTACGGATAGCACACACCATCACCCTTGTTCAGAATATGTGATTAACCAGAATGCCTCTGGCACAGCTGAAACATAGAGAATATGATTTAAGTCTTTATGTTTCTCTGAAAGAGAAGATACCTCTCTGCCCTACTTCCCCTCGACCTTTACCTCAGAAAGCCCTCAGTTCTCTCTTCCCCAAAGACGAAGTCAGCCCAACCTTCCAACAGGGGGGAGGGAAAGTTGGGGGGGGGGGCAGAAGGGTCAGAAAGAGACAGCCTGAACTATGGCCAGCAGAGGACTTAGGGTGCGACAGCCCTGAGGCTCTCTTCCCAGCTCCCCTCCTACAGCTCAGGCTCTGGTGAAAATCTCCTGGCCACCACACCCTCACTCCGGCTGGGCATTCCCACAGCTTATATACATGGGAACACTCACAAACAAAAGGAAGTGGGTGAGCAAGTGAAAGTGCATCTGAGCTCAGGCTGAACGCCTGCTGCCATAGTGCATTTGCCTATGAATTTGGAAGCAGGCTCCTTCATGGCACCAGACGACCCCAACAAGAGTAGGGTAATTTGGGGATAGATCTGCTCATCTAATGCAGGCTAAAACAGGCTGGGGATTTAAATGTCGCAACAAGAGCTAAAGCTGTAAGACTGGGAACCAGGTAGCCCATGTGGAAAATAAGGCAGAACTATGCATACGAGCCCATTTTGGAACCAAACAGGTTAGCCCACCATGGACTCTAGTTGGATGATTTGAAAGAAGTTACTTTACAGATGAAGAAGTTGAGGCATAGAGAGCTTCTTAATCTCTATGCCTCAACTTCCTCTATAAGATAGGGTATTGCATAACCTACCTTCATAGTACAATTAAAGGTTAATCTACATAAAGTCCCCAGTACCAGTCCTGGTGCACAGTGGATGCTTACTACAAGATACTATTCCTATCAAACTGTCATTCCAGTTTTGCCACAAAACTGAGAAAATGTAGTAGATGATTCTTCAAGATTCTTCTAGGTCTAACACTTTATGGATCTATTATTGAAATTAGCAAGCTGGTAGCATAACTTGATTATCATGACAAGTCCACAGGCCTCCCTAGCTAAGGACTTCATTATGGAGAGTTATCCTGGGACCCTTTCCAGGTCCCCAAGACATCGCTTGTGTCTGCTGCCCAAGGAGCACTAAAGGAGATCCCAGGTTGCCTCCTTAGTACGTCACAGCCCAGGTGCCAAGCCAGGTTTCCTCTGCAGAAGACATTAACCATAGCAGTGAAATGAAAAAGCACAATTCCTACCCCCTACATCATTTCCTCTTAAAGGTTTTTCTTAACCCTCCATTGATAAGAATAACACATGCTCTTTGTGGGTTGGGAAGTACAAAAAACCAAAGAAGGAAGCTATCAGCTATAATCTCACATGTAGCTATAAATACCTCAGTTTACTTCAGATCTTTTATCTCTACACATTCCTCTGTACGTAAGTGAACTCATTACTGCATGTTAAACTGTCTGTTTCACTTAACATTTTAAAAACAACCCGTCCCCCCAAAACAGTGGACAAGCTTGAAGCTTGTAGCTGTAGGCTCCATGCACTGGCAGATGCACATTTCACTCAGCCCATCTCCTAAGCCTTGAGGGTAAAAGATTTCCAGATAAATCAGTAGTCACCCTTCTCAAACTACTTGAGCCCCATGATATTTCAGAGTCCAAGTTTATTCCCAGGACACAGTTCTCATTTAGCTCTTAATGGCCTCCTTGGGGGAAGGAAGAAAGCATAGAAGGGAAAATTCATCTCTGCCCCTGGGGTTTTGCATCTGACCTTCAAGCAATGGGTATAAAAGGCTGAATAGGTATAAAGTGGGGGGGGTGGAGGGGAATTATGTACATGGAGAAGCTGGAACAGAAAAGCAAAGATCCTCCTAATACCTACTGTTTGTGTAGTGGCCACCTGAAATGGGTCAGGGCCCATTCAATGATATTCACCTGGTGGTCCGTGTCATAGGCCATACATACCTCTGAAAGCCTTGGCCTCATAAGGACGTACCTCTCAGGCTAGGTGATCACAGGACAATGTAGTCTGAGGTTTCTGTGGGCTGTAAAAAAAAGAAAAGGGGCGCCTGGGTGGCTCAGTCGGTTTAGCGTCTGACTTCAGCTCAGGTCATGATCTCATGGTTCGTGGGTTTGAGCCCCGCGTCGGGCTCTGTGCTGACTGCCAGCTCAGAGCCTGGAGCCTGTTTCAGATTCTGTATCTCCCTCTCTCTCTGACCCTCCCCTGCTCACGCTGTCTCTCTCTCTCTCTCTCTCTCTCTCTCTCTCAAAAATAAATTAAAACATTAAATAAGAAAGAAAGAAAGAAAGAAAGAAAGAAAGAAAGAAAGAAAGAAAGAAAGAAAGAAAGAAAGAAAAGAAAAAGAGTGAGGTGAGGAAAGGACAGAGGGAGGGAGTGAGGGAGGAAGGAAGAGAGATAGGATGGATTAAACTATCCTAAAGCAGAATATGAAATAAATTAACATAACTTAAAGTTTAATATTGGCAGTATATTTGATAAACCTGTGGATGAAAACCCCAGAAGCCTGTGTGGGACTAATCTTTCGTCAGGACTGGCAGAGTTGGGATGGTGGCAATGCTGTTTTTCAAAAAATAATACCAAAGAATCACTTTTCCTTTCAAATATGACATCTTGGTCCAAACATGAAGGCAAAACTCAAAAATTCTCACCTGCCAAGTGTCTGATATCTGGTTGCTAAAACTCCAGATTCAGAAGCATAGCCAAGAAGGGGGTGCTGTTGCAAGCCAGGGGTTTGAAATAGGAGGTAGACTTTTAAGCACCTGCCACTTCAAGGATACTGGGGGGTTGGCAAAGAATCGGTGAGTTCATGTTGCACTGAGAGCCGGCCTGGAGCATTCAAGGAGAAAAACTTCCAGCGCAGCACAGTGTGGTCACCTAGGCAGGCTGCCTGGGAAAAGCCATATACCTGACCCCTTACTTCTCACATGGCGCTTGCTAGACTTGGACAAAGTGCAATGATGGCATTGAGAGAAAATTATCTTATTTTCACTTCATTCTCCTTTCTCCTGGGTTGAGCAGAAAAGTAGAACTAGCCAGCCTAGAATATTAATTCTCTAATGCAAGTTGTACCGATCCTCATTTTCCAGCAGGACCAGGTCAGGGAAAAGCACCTATCTGAAAATTCTCTTAATCTTGTAATTAGTACGCATCTTCCATCTTATAGGAGTCTCTTATACCAAGATAGAGCCAAAAGCAGACCAGGGTAAAGGTATTCATCTCAGGTTATAAAATGTGCACTCGCAGGAATTATAAAAATAGCCACATTGACAAAATCCATTAACTACCTACTGTCTCACAACTTCGGGTATAGCTTATTCCGTTTAAGGATATAACTTCATACTACATACAACTCTTACCCTAAATCATTAGACTTGCCTCAATTTCAATTTTCAATTTGTTGATGGCCTTTTGGTTTTCTTTCTTCTTTGAAGCCCACGATAATCCTTCCAAGGGGTGGCCATCTTGGAGGAACACGGTAACCAGGTAGCTGTGATGGGGACCGGGGTTTCTGTATGAGTCTCCTCAGTTAGTCAGGGCCCCTCATAATGACTTCTAGAAAGCTGAAGAAGACACTAAAAAACCCACAGTAAGCACAATGCTTATAATAGATGGGATATTGAAGGCACCCCAGATCGCTCAGAGAATCAAGGTACATCTCAGCTCCTAGGACAGTTTCTTGCCCCCACTCCCCGCCGTGTTTCTCCCTCCAACTACCTAAATGTTGTCTCTGGTTTTCTATACAGATTTCTCTAATCCCCTTCTAAATGACTTCCCAGAAATCCCTTCTTCCTTTGGATCAATAGTGCTGTTACTATTGGTACTATTTTATAATGTCACTGCCCTATGATGTTGGTCATTATGTCCCATCCTTTCACATAGTTTATTCTCTCATGAAAATTAAGAACTTCCTCTTAATTCCAGAAAATTTCCACGGCACTCAGAGCAGTGGCTTATAATGTGAAGATTGGTACCAACTCAAAGCCCCATGAGGGAGTACTAACCCACTCCTGACCTCCAGTGACCTTGCATTATCTGTTCTCACCCCTGCCTTTATTTCTTCATCATCTGCCACCTAATCTCCATTCCTAACACCTCTCTCCATCCAACACGGAAACATTGTCCCTTCTAGTGCCCAGCTCTTTCAGGTGGCTGGAACCCCAAACGATATTTGTTTTGTTTTGTTCTTCAATTTTATTTAAAATTCCTCTCATTCACAAGGCACAGAGCTCTCTCAGGTATGGTGTCCAGATGGGTTTAAATGCTTATCCTTGGTGGATACAGGTGTGCTGTTTCAAAGGGACACAAGCACCCCAATGTTTATAGCAGCTCTATCAACAATAGCCAAAGTATGGAAAGAACCCAAATGTCCATTGATGGATGAATGGATAAAGAAGATGTGGTTTATATATACAATGGAGTATTACTCAGCAGTCAAAAAGAATGAAATTTTGCCATTTGTAACCATGTGGATGGAACTAGAGGGTATTATGCTAAGTGAAATTAATCAGTCAGAGAAAGACAAATATCATATGACTTCACTCCTATGAAGACTTTAAGATACAAAACAGATGAACATAAGGGAAGAGAAGCAAAAATAATATAAAAACAGGGAGGGAGACAAAACATAAGAGACTCTTAAATATAGAGAACAAACAGAGGGTTGCTGGAGGGGTTGTGGGAGGGGCGATGGGCTAAATGGATAAAGGGCATTAAGGAATCTACTCCTAAAATCATTGTTGTACTATATGCTAACTAACTTGGATGTAAATTTTTTAAAAATTAATTTAAAAAACTGATGCCTACATTAAACAACAACAAAAAAAATAATTGTCCTTGGAAATACCACATCTTTCCAGTGACAAGCCCTGCTGCTGAGTCTAGTCTATGATGCAAAATGCCTTACTTTAGATGATTTTTCTCTCAGGAATGGAAGGTTCATCAGCAGTGCCCAGCCTAGTCCATCAGTTACAACTGTCAGGATCTGAATCTCAACTGCCGAGAACACTTAAATTCTTTCCCAGGGTGCTCCTGGGCATCAAGCCAATCAGATAGTGAGATGTCAGTTTTGTCACCTAAGCATTCTATGGAGGTTAGGAGGGTCTTCCCCTTAGATCACAGGCAGGAACCTTGAGGAGGAGGGGCATACTCCTCAGGCCAGTGAGTTAGAATTGGGTGCTGACATATTCCAAACTTTCCAACCAGGAAATGGAGAAATTCTGGGGAAATTAGGGCAAGCAGGTTTTCAGTGAGGACTCTGAAACTCATATTGTACAGAGCTGTACTTGCAGAACACTTTTTAAGTTTATTTATTTATTTTGAAAGAGACAAAGTGTGAGCACTAGCAGGGGAGGGGCAGAGACAGGGAGAGAGAGAATCCCAAGCAGGCTCCATGCTGTCAGCACAGAGCCAGACATAGGGCTCGAACTCACAAACTGCAAGATCATGACCTGAGCCAAAATCCAGAGTCCCAAGTGCCGTGAGAGCACTTTTTTAATAAAGAGGTTTGCTTCTTTTAGAATTTTTGGTTTAATACTAGAGAGCTTTCTTGAAAAGGTGCATTGGCCAATTCCTATCAGCAATCTTGCTTTTGTAAAATGTCTCTCCTTGGAAGACAGTGTTAATTCTACAATGCATGTGCATGTGTGGTCACCAGCCCTTCACGGGTTACCATGAACAGCTTGGCTTCTCTCCCCAAGCCCCGCCCTTCCCCATGGATTACAAGTATTACAAGTTCTAACAATAACCAGTCTTCCATATATTATCGCTGAATAATTCCTTCTTGGTGGCTTTATAAAACATTTTTAAAAGAATCTGTATTGTTCTGCTTGACTCTTTTGAGATTCCTAGTATCTCATTACGTCAGGGTAGTCTTTGTTTCCTCAAGGTAAAACACACACGCACACACGCGCACGCGCGCACACACACACACACACACACACACACATGCAAAACAGGAACCCACATATTACTGGCCTTTTTATTTAGCTGTCACAATACCAGCAGTGGGAGAGTCACTATGTGGAGGAAACAATAGTAACATGGATCACTTCACATTAAAAAGTGGTATCTAATTATTGTTTTTAGGGGCAGTTAATGAGTGGTACTTGTAGGTGATTAAACACATTTGGGTTTAGAAGACCAATGGGGTGAGAAGCAAGCCTCTCTGCTTGGTAACAGTGTAGGGGGAGAGAGACTTTGAGTACCACATCTGCTTCAAGAGTCCCATCCCACCCCACCCACGGGCCTTCTCATGGGGTTTAACAATGGGCTGAAGATGTCTGGGAAGCCACCCAGCCAATAGAGCCCATTCACGAAGAACATCCCTAGTTTGCTTGTATCATTACAGGTTCAGCTCAGCAATCACTGAGAACAAACAAACAAACAAAAAAAGCTAGTGTATTTACAGCTAGTGATGCTGAATGGAAGGGCCCTGAAAAGGTCAAAGTTCAGAAGCCCCTACTCTATATCATGTATTGTACCAGATATTGAAGACACAAAGATAAATAATAACCCTCCTGACCCTCAGGAATTCCACCTTGCAGCCAAGATAAACCCATATACACTGCTATAGACTGAATGTTTGGGTCCTCCAAAATTCATATATTAAATCCTGACCCCTAGTGTGATGGTACTAGGAGGTAGAGCATTTGGAAGATGATGAGGTCATAAGGGCAGAACCCTTATGAATGGGATTAGTGCCCTTATAAAAGAAGCCTGAGAATTAAGGAGTGTGCTTATCATGATGATCACTGGGTGACGCATGGAAGGGTTGAATCACTATATTGTACACCTGGAACTAATATAGCACTGTATGTTAACTAACTAGAATCAAAATAAAAACTTTAAAAAAAAAAAGGAAGAAAGAAAGGAAGAGGCCCAGAGAGTTCCCTTCCACCCTGTGAGGATACAATAAGTCTGCAAAACTCCCTGGACATGCTAGCACCCTGATCTTGAAATTCCAGCTCCTAGAACTATGAGAAATAAATGTTCGCTGCTTATAAGCCACCCAGCCTGTGGTATTGTTATAGCAGCTTAAATGGACTAAAACATACCCTTAACCAAAAAGCACAATGATGTGTTAAAATAGAGATATGAGCAAAGCATTATGGGAGAACAAAGAGGAGAATGACTAATTCTGGCCAGTTTAGAGACACTGAAGGGGAAGGAAATAAAGGCTCCATGGCGGAAGGGTCATTTGAGCTGGGCTTTCAAAGAGGAGGAAGTTTGGCAGGTAAAGGCTGGACCCTCTGGCAGAGGAAACACACAAAATAGCAAGGGGACATTAAAGTGTGTAAGCACAGAGACCAAACTGGCAAAGCACTTTCAACCTGACATGCACAGTAGCAACTTGTTCATGCTTTCTCGAAAATGTTCCTTTCTTTAATGGTTTAGGTTGCTATAAAGATAATGCATGTTAAACGCCTTTCCCTGATTCAGCCAGAGCTTGAAAATCAAATCAAAACTTCCTGTTACCCAACTCTACAAACTAAGTCTTTTGTTCAAATTGTGAACACCAATTAAAAGATCAACTTTGGGAAACTTAAAAGATAAGGTGAAAAGAAAGCAGTTCCCAAAACAAGCGATGCTTTCTCAGTGGAATCCACTATTGAGCAGGACCCCTCAGCCACTGTTTCATTTACTCTAACCACACGGTCCTAAGCACTGAGGTTAGAAGATGAATTAGAGGGGCACCTGGGTGGCTGGGTTGGTTAAGCATCCAAATTCTGCTCAGGTCATGATCTCACAGTTCATGAGTTTGAGTCCCACATTGGGCTCTGTGCTGACCACTCAGAGCTTGGAGGCTGCTTTTTTAAATGTTAAAAAAAAAAAGAAAGATGAATTAGATATGGTCTCTGCCTTCTAGGAGCCCACAAATCGGTGAGCAAAAATAAAATGGCTGGAAAGCAAAACATGGGTTTGCTTTGGTGATACAGAGGAGCCAGAGCTGGTTAATGACAATGCCTTTGCCAGTCTGAGGCAACATAAGCAAACTTTTTAACTTTATCCTTCATATTCTCAACTCATCCTTTGCAATTGCTACATGCCATCTCACTGCACAAGCCCACGATTCTAGGGTGACACTGATCAGAAACCGTGTCTTAATTTTCATCAAAGTAAATGCACTTGAATTTTTAAAATTTTTTTAATGTTCATTCATTTTTTATAGACAGAGAGAGAGCATGAGCAGGGGAGAGGCAGATAGAGAGGGAGACACAAAATCCGAAGCAGGCTCCAGGCTCTGACCTGTGAGCACAGAGCCCATCGCGGGGTTGAACCCACTAACCATAAGATCATGACCTGTGGGGAAGTCCACCACTCAACTAACTGAACCACCCAGGTACCCAGTATTTGATATTTTTTACCATGAAATGTCATTCCTTTGGTAATACAGTAGTAGATGGTAGTTAGGTTATTTAAATGCCTTTACTCTCAATTCATTTTAATTTTTTAACATTTATTCATTTTTGAGAGACAGAGGGAGAGTGTGAGCAAGGGGAGGGGCAAAGAGGGAAACAAAGAAGCTGAAGCAGACTCCAGGCTCTGAGCTGTCAGCACAGAGCCCAACACAGGGCTTGAACCCAAGAACCATGAGATCATGACCTGAGCCAAAGTCCGTTGCTCAACCGAATAAACCACCCATGTGCCCCAGTATTTAATTTTTTTATATTGACATTGCACTCCTTTGGTGATACAATAGTAGATGATAGTTAGGTTATTTAAATGCTGTTACTCAAGTCAATTCCATACTGGTCCCAAAAAAATATTTTATCAGTTCTTTAAGTACTGACAAAAGTATGAAAACTTTCACTCTACACCATGCCAAACAAAATGTTTCACTGATTATTTTTTAATGTGTTTGCTAATTGTTTAGGAAATATTTAAATTCAGCCATCAAAGGAGATCCTTACTGAATGCAGATTTAACAGACTAGGAATTAATTATTAACAGGCTAGAAACGAAAACTGCAAACCGAGATTTAAAACACCGGTTATGGTACCCATAAAGAGGGGGGGAAAGCAGATTACAAAATACTGTGTTTAGATATGTGTCCAATATGTATTTTTCGTATAATATTTTATATATATATCCATGGAGGAAAGGAACTGGATGAACTGGATGAAGAGTGTTTATATCCCAAGACAGAATTATAGAAGGGTTTTTCTTTCTTTTTACCTATTTGCATTTTATAATTTTCCTATGATGAACCTACATTGTTTTTAAATAAAAATTATTTATTTTAAAAGAAAAAGAAATATGTGTTGATTTCTTAAGAAGGCACTATAAACTATCAAGATTTTTTTAATTAAAATTGTACCCTGCAATTTCTTCTCAAGTTTCTGTGCTATAGAAATAGTAGCCAAGATTAAAGTCTGTTGAATGATGTGGTCAGTGTGGATTTAGTGAGCACCCACTATGTGTCAGGTACTGTCTGGGGCCTGGGGCACAGATACTCCAAAAGTGCACAGGCCAGTCCTCAGGAAACTCAAGATCAGTGGTCCCTCATCTCTAACAGGAACACATAGAGAGACCAACACTTTTTATTTTTTATTTTATTTTATTTTAGCACAATTTGGGGAGGGGCAGAGATTCCAAAGTGGGCTCTGAGCAGACAGGCTGACAGCAGCAAGCCTGATGTGGGGCTCGAACTCATGAACCGATAGATCATGACCTGAGCCAAAGTCAGATGCTCAACTGACTGAGTCACTCAGGTACCCCACATTAACCTACTCTCCAACCCCCACCCCCCATAAGCCTACTGCTCAGGATCCCCAGGGTGAAAGACAGAAAGCTCCAGTTTAAAAGTTACCTGGTTAATTCTAATGTTGTCAGCCTGGAATCAGCCTCAGAGTACCACTAGTGAGGTGGTTTGTTGCCATTTCTTGACAATCCTGAAAACTTGTAAAACAAGTAATGGTTCAATAATAAAAAAAAAAGAGTTTAATGATGTAAGGATAGTTTATATAATGAAATCTTAGACAGACATTCAAAATCCTGTTTTCAATTACTATTTAAGGTCTGGGAAAATTCTCATAACAAAATTTACTTGAAAAAAAACAGGTTACAAAGTTTTATATTCATTATATTCATTTATTCATTCATTTACATTACATAAAATATATTCAGACAGGAAAAACAATAATTAAAGTTTGGGAGAAAATTGGCCAAAACAGTAACACTGACATCTATTATCTTACAGTGACATATTTTTATTTTCTATCTTCTGTTCTTAACTTTCCTGAGTTTTTCCAAGTTCTCTATAAAATGAATGTGCATTGCTCTAATAATAAAAAAAAAAATCATCTTTTGAAATAACAACCAGCCAGGAATTATCATTCCTCCCTAATCACCAAACTCCTAGAAAGCCAGATACTGTGGCAGAGAAATACAGGCCTCTGCCTCTAGTGTGGGCCTAGAGGTGTTTGGGAGCCAGGACTTTATGAAATAAGCTGATGATCCTCATTTTACAGATGAGGAGATAAAGGCTCAGAAAAATCCATTCATTTGTTAATCAAAAAATTCGTACAAAGCTCATTAGCCAGGCATTCAAGTGTGACCAGGCCTCAGCCTCTCCCCATTAGAATTCCGGGGATGAGTGATTCCTCATTCAGGAATTCGCTCAAAGCTAGAAAGTGGCAGAGCCAAGACGTGAATCCAGATCCTTCTGGTTTCAAACTCAGACTCTTTTTTTGCTGCAGCACAAGGTCACCTAAGCAGGCACACAAAGATACAGCCACACAGTTCAAATAACAATTCCGTTTTGTACTGATAGTTGCAGGGTAACCTAGTAGTGAAATGTTCAGGCTCTGGTGTCAAAATATCCGAATTCAAGTCTCTGCTGTACTATTCGCTGGCTAAAGGCAGATTACTTCACGCAGAGTTGGTGTCCGATCATCAGGCTGTCCTAGAGAGATACCATCAGGCTCATGCCTCCTATCCCCTTCCAGGTCTGCTGGACACGGTGGCTGGGCTCTCAGTCTAGTCCCCGAGCCCTGATGTGAGTCACAAGGTATTTTCAGGATTGCACTGCCCAGATATATTAGGGATGGTTAGATATTCAGAAGCTGGGAATCACCAAACAAAAACAGCCACTAGTCCTTTGAAATCTTGTAGTCAAATATCAATCAAAACTTGCAATGCAAGGTCCTAAATTGAAAACTGTTATAATAAAGTAGCCTCGGTCAGCCTTACAACAAAGGCCCGCAGTCTTTAATTATATTAGAGGACAGTCTTGTGACCAAAGAAAGCAAAATTAATTAAAGGTGGTTTTTGTCTGAAAAGGCCTCGGCCTCATATGGGAGTCATTCATATCCCCTGCTAAGACATGTATGTTTACGTCTTGTCTAAAGCCCCAAGCACACAGTAGGTATACAATATATGCTGGTAATCAACTAATCAAGTAAAAGATGAATTTTATGGGAAAATGATAGTAAAATTGACACCTTTGACCCAATAATTCTACTTGTAGAAATTTCAGCTAAAAATACATTCACATTTGTGGGAGGGGTGGAGGGAGGAATAGAAAGTGTTTCACTATAATAGAAAAAAAGAGAGCCTCACCGTCCATCAAGAGAGAGAAGAGTGAATGAGTTAATGATAATTCTACACCAATGCAGCCACTAAAAAATGCAGAGGCTCAGGGCACCTTGGTAACTTAGTTGATTAAGTGTCCTTCTTCAGCTCAGGTCATGATCTCACAGTTTGTGAGTTCAAGCCCCACATCAGGCTCTCTGCTGTCAAGGTAGAGCCCGGACTGGATCCTCTGTCTCCCTCTCTCCCTGCTCCTACCCTGCTCTCATATCCTCTCTCTCTCAAAAATAAACATTTTTTTAAAAATGCAAAGGCCCGGGGCGCCTGGGTGGCTTAGTCGGTTAAGCGTCCGACTTTCGCTTAGGTTATGATCTCGTGGTTTGTGGGTTCGAGCCGCGTCGGGCTCTGTGCTGACTGCCAGCTCGGAGCCTGGAGCCTGTTTCACAGTCTGTGTCTCCCTCTCTCTCTCTGACCCTCCCCGTCCGACTTTAGCTTAGGTCATGATCTCGCGGTTTGTGGGTTCGAGCCCCGCGTCGGGCTCTGTGCTGACTGCCAGCTCGGAGCCTGGAGCCTGTTTCACAGTCTGTGTCTCCCTCTCTCTCTGACCCTCCCCTGTTTCACGCTGTCTCTCTCTCTCTCCTAGAAATAAATAAAAATATTTAAAAAAAAAAATGCAAAGGCCCAAATACATCCTGACTTGGAAAACTCTCCAACACATATTTTAAAGTTAAAAAACAAAGCAAATTTCAAAAGAAGTAGACATATTTCTATTTATGTTTTTTTTAAACCTTTGAAGAATTTATATTTGTATGTAAAAATAGTGAAAGGAAATTCAAATGACACAGAGCAAACTTCTAACAGCAGTTACCGCTTAAGACAGGTAAGACGGAGTACAGGATTGTGTCTGACAGGGGAGGGCTGGAAGGGGTCAGGATAGAAGTACTCCTTGTATCTTTTACAATAACACTGTATTTGTGTATTACCTCTATAATAATAATAATAATAATAATAATAATAAAAGAACAGACTGTCAAAGGAGGAGGGATAAATAATTTAAATTTTGTTTGAGGTAATTGTTTTAGAAATGATGCAGTCAAAAACATATTTGCCAAAGTCTTGCCACCAGATTAAAGAAATTGATTATTTCAGATCTCTTATTTGCCCCTCTCTCTCTTTCTCTCTCTCTCTCTCACTCTGTGTGGTGTGTGTGTGTGTGTGTGTGTGTGTGTGTGTGGCTTAAAGGTTCCTTTCCTTTAGCTCATTGTGTTTACACTGCCACTTCAAGCTGCCTTATCTGAGAATAAATTCCTTTGCTAATGTGTTTTTAAAAATTAGAAAGTTTCCTTACTTAAAAGGCACCAATCAACGGGATTGACTTTGCCAACAAGTGTGCTGAGCAAGATCTGATTTGGGTGGAATGGCAGGTCCGGGAAGTGAAAAATTAGCATCGCATGGCGTTTCGGAACGTGACAGTAGTCACTTAACAGATTTGCCTTTATCTTTCCAAAGGGGAGCCTTTTAGGATAGAAGTTGCCTAATTGTTTCAGGACATCCAGGTGAAGCCAGGCTGCGTCCACCTGCTCCCCTCCCCATTGTTCCCTTGAACGCTTACTCGCCAGCCCGCACCTCTGCCAGTTACCTGCAGCGGCTTAGAGAGCCGGCCCTGGGGGCTGTTTCTCGGAGCCAGCGTGCTGCATCTTGCTCAGAGACCCTAAAGAGGCTTTGTGGTATCATCACTTTCAGACAGACAAGCTGCTAACGTAAACAGGACGCAAAAGCAACGCCGGGCCACACACCTAAAAGACACCTCCGTCTCAACCATTAGCGCCTGTCAGATGGTTTAAGATTGATTGAAATGCATAGACTCATGCCACCTGAAGTCCCACTCGCCACTCCTAAACGGGTATCTCTCTTCTCCCACTTCCTCAAAAACACCAGTAATCAGAGTCAACAGTCTCAGAGATCTCCAAAGTTCAGGGGCAACAGCAAAGCTCCCAGATTAGGAATGGTGCAGGACATCAAGGAGGAAATATGCCACCCACTGAAAAACATTCATCTGGTTCACAGAATATCGAATGATAAAGATCAGGAAATGTGTTCCAGATAGCAAGAGACAGCACCATTATCAAAAGGATATTTGAGCAGTCTTTTGTAGAGCCTAGTTTTACAAAGCGTCTTCATCTGTCAGATAAGTTCTAAACATCGAAATATGAGTTTGAGTCCAAAATTCAGGAAGAGCTTAGTGATGCACACCATGGAGATATACAACTGTGTCTCGGTGGAAGAGAAGATTGACAATTATCTGGATAAATTGGATTTGGAACTCTGAGTAAGGTAGTCTTACTGGTTAACAGACTTCTACTAACTGTAGATCTGCTTTCAAATCTGTGTCTTGGAGTAGATTTCTCAGCGAGAGATTATTTTCTCAGTTGTGTGCTGTCTGAAATAAACACAAGCACAGAGGAGAGGGAGTGTATTTTGCGTCTCCTCTACTGGGATCTTTTCAGGGCAAAGAGAAGTCAGATCGGGAGACTGTTTGGCCTGGAGATCCTTCTACTTTCCGCTCTCCCCCAAATAGAAGTCTCTATACAGTACTTCTTGACAAACTTGGGGCCGACCCTCTCAACATTCCTTCTGCGAAAAATGCTAAGAGAACATGCTAATCTCTTCCTGTAACAATCCTTACACTAAACCTCCTTTTTAAGAGTAAGATCTGGAATGAAACTGGGAACATGAATATGAGAACACCGGGCTATTAGATTTCCATTTTGGTCTGGTTCTGGCTTGATTTGATTAAAGTCCACTCTGACTATACATCCAACATCTTACTTTCTCATTCTTCCACAACTATTTAATCCTTAATTTCCTCTCCTGCTGGAATACTTCATGCTGAATGATTGGATTAAACCCTAGCCCTTCGGGATGTACCTAAGTCAGCGTGGTGGCCCAAGACTCCTTTAATTGATAAGTGGCTTTTCTGCATTTATTGATAGTAAATGTTTCCTCCTCCTTACTTTCTTTAGTTAATACTTGTGGTTTTCAAAGAAAACAGAATTTTGCAGAAGAAGGGCTATCCCTATTTCAGGGAGGCAGATGCTGGGGCACACCACTTACACGCACCTTTTTTTTTCTCTTCTGTTCAAAACAAACATTGCATTTATTCTTTGTCTCCAGCTTTCATGGACTTTTTGTCTTTTCTCTCCTTTAGATCTGTGTATGCTCACAACACCTGTCTCTCTGGAAAGCACATATCCCGTTTCTTCAGCTCACCAGAAGTAGACATATATATTATTTCCCTGAGGGTTAGAGAAAGCTATCAGAACTTGGCAACATATAAAGTAAATACCCACTAATTGCAATACATTCATTTAAATCAGGTCTTTATCCTCCTTAGGCATTGTAGTAGGTGGCTTCCTTTGAAGTCTTGTTGAATTTGTCCAAAATTACCTTGCCCGAGGCAGACGGCTGTTTGGAACATTTGTTCTGAACCGATCCCCAAAGCAGTAAATCTTAGCGTTGGTAACGGCTCACATGCCACAAAGAGGAAATGTCCTGGGTAGGGCATGGATCCAGGCTTAGATCCCCCATTATATACAAAGAAAAGAAAGAGAAAGGGTGAGATAACTGCACAACTCTCAGGGATATAATGCTATTGTACAACTCTGATGATGTTCTAAGCCACAAACCCTGTACATTATTGAAATACATAACCAAAAGCCTACCAGTGAATGTCTTTCCTGTTCTCTCTGCAGCATCCATGCATACATGCCTCTCTCATTTTAAAATAATCTTGCTAGCATTATTTGTTTGTTTGCTTTCTTGCTTTAAATGCAAGTAGCTTATACCCCCTCATTATTTTAAACTCAACCTGGGAATTTCACTGAACCTGTATGAAAGAATCATGCTCTGTGGGGTTGAAGATACCATACCTGTCATAGATTCTCATCATCCTCACAAAGGCACTGATAATCTGATGCAAATAATCACACTCTGAGATCCTTGGACTTATTTAAGGCTTTGTTTAGTCTGTGTCACATACTTCTGCCATGTACATAAAACAGTTTTCAACCAATTATATCAGAAACTGCTCAGCAGTAGGCAAAGAAGCTTATCTGAACTTAGAGCAAATGGCTTCCTAGTTAATTGTCATGGACACAGCCTTAACTCATGGCCTTCTAGAGTAAGGGAAGAATCTAAATCAGACTGTAAAACATTTACATATTACATGATTTAAGTGCCATATAAAAGCACATTATGGGACACATTGGGTAATAACAACTCATTGGGATCATCTCCAGTGATATCCCTATTGTGGGGTGATGGAGAATGAAACAGAGTGAACAATAGTTATGAACCTCATCAAAATATCAAGCCAAACGAGTTAACTATGCTTTATCAAAATGAGAGAGGAAAATAAGAAGGAAGGTGACAGAGGAATCAATAAGCAGGTGACTTTACTCAGTAAAAAGGAGGAAATTCCCAAGATGGTAGTGAAGGTAGTTGGTAAAGGATGGGCTGATAGTTGTGTGGTCAGCCAGGAGACTTACCCAACCAGGTTAGAAGACGCAGCAGACTCTGAGAGAAGGACTCAGAGATGAACTTGATGGATTACTGGATGTGCATAAATACACCGAGAAAAGATTTAGACAATTAGGGAGTGTGGGAATATAAATTGGTGTTAAATACCTAGAAAAAGTAAGCAAAGTAAAAAAAAAAAGTAAGTAAAATGGAATGAGAACTAAAAACTTCAAAGAATACAAAAAGCTATGAAAGTTGCTATAAAACGAAGTAAGGGATATCTTTACCTCCTATTATGGCATGATCTCCATAATATGTTATTATGTGCTTTCATTTCCCTAATATACCCATTTGATTATATTAAAACAAGGAGAGAGGCAGACAGGTGATAGGGTGCAAACATTTAAAACTTACAAAATAAAACAGGCAAAAAGCAAATCAGAAAATAAAATTTTTTATAAGTTACTTATAGGGCAGGGGACATAATAGCTAATACTTCTGAATAAATATTGTTTTAAAGATTTGACTTTGGAACCAAGTTAATATTCTACATAATTACTAAACAAAATTAAATTTTAAAATACAATCTCTGAAAAATCAAAAGTAAGGTAAAACAGATGAATCCCACTGTGTGGCCAGCTGATAACCTAACCTCACAGAGAGGAACTATTTCAAATGACTTTTACAACGGCATCTGCCCATATGTTCTTAGCAGGAAATACTCTAAAGACAACTGTTTTCACTAATTCTGTTTTTGGTAATTATATTAGTAGTAGTGGTGTTGGTATTGTTATTGTGAGACTGTTATATAATTATGTTATGAGAACAGAATTTCCAGTGTGAATAAAAAGAGATAAATATGTAAGATCAATGAAGTTAAGAAAAACCTCTAAATATGAATTGAAAATATGGGTACTTTTTTTCATTTGCATAGAACATCTTTTTCCATACTTTCATTTTCATTCTGCCCTGTCTTTAGGTCGGAAATAAGTCTCTTGTAGGCAGCATATAGATGGGTTTTGTTTTGTTTTGTTTTATCTTTTCTGCCACCCTATGTCTTTTGATTAGAGCATTTAGACCATTTACGTTTAAAGTAATTATTTATAGAAACTATCAGTATGAAGTCATGTGTATTTTACCATGTAAATAAATATATATTATACAAACACACATACATACACACACGCGCACACACACGCATTTCCTAAATCTGCTCACTGAAAAGGCTTAGAAAAAGCGACTAACCTGGTAGCAATAAACACCACTAGTGTCCAGACATCCTCTCTAAACACCATTTCTCAGTAAAACAGACCAGTGCTCTTTGGAGAGAAGTCCAATTCCAGGAATATTCTGCACACCAGAAATGAAAGAAACTGTCAAAGATTACTGACGTTATATCAAAAGGATGTGGGAGCCAACTTGAAGAGGCTTCCACTGGCTTAAGAAAAGATAATCTGAATCAATAAAGATAATAACTGCAATGGATAGAATCATCAAATATGATGTTAGCACAGTTACACAAATGGAGTAATTATTAGAGTAATTACACAGGAGCTCATTTACTCATCTCCCTCTCTCTTGAATTTTTGTGATGCCCACTGACTACAACATCTTTAATAATGAATAATACACGGGGCACCTGGGTGGCTTAGTCGGTTAAGCGTCCGACTTTCGCTTAGGTCATGATCTCGCGGTTTGTGGGTTCGAGCCCCGCGTCGGGCTCTGTGCTGACTGCCAGCTCAGAGCCTGGAGCCTGTTTCAGTCTGTGACTCCCTCTCTCTCTGACCCTCCCCTGCTCACGCTGTCTCTCTCTCTCTCTCTCTCCTAGAAATAAATAAAACATTTAAAAAAATAATAATAATAATAATGAATAATATACTACTTTATTTTATTTTCAGTATAGCCTAACTTTGCATGCCTTTTAGAAATTACTATATTTTAAAAATAAAATCAATAAATACATACGGTAAAAAAAAATCAAAACATTCCCAAAGGTATAAGTAAAAGTAATTACTTCCTTATTCACACATTCCTGACCTCCTATAATTATCCCCAATAACCCAAAAAGTAACTACTATCGTATTTCTTATAGAACATTAAGAAAAAGGAATAAGCATACACATTATTTATAGACATCTTTTTCTTTTTTTAAAAAAGAAAAAGGCATAAATTAGCTAATTCTATACCATTATTCTACATTTTTAATCTAAAAAATAGATCGTGAGGTTCTTTATATACTAATGCAGAGCTACCTAATTTTTTTAATGGGTACATAGTATCCCATTCATTATACAGATGTCCCATAATTTATTTGTCAATTTCCATACTAATGAATGGCTACCCTTATTCCAGTTTTATTCTATCTATTTGATATTACTATTTAACTCTACACATATTTATATTTTATTTGATTATGAACTCTTAATCAGGGCATGAAGCCTGTGGCATGTTTTTCTATATCAGACACTGTAAACACTAAAAACTAATGTGTGCAAAGTCTCCTTGAAAAATGCCCGTAACCAGTTGCATACTACAAATTTCCACAGTTTGACTTTTGAGGTCAGTGAATAGATGCTAATAATTCACCATTGTTCCTAGGGTAAGCGAGAAGCTCTTTACAAGACTACAGACCATTTAACACTTTATATATCAGAGCTAACACTGGAAATTACACTCTGAGGGAAGAAACAGTCACCATAGTAAAGAAGGGCATAAGCTGCTTTGTGCCCTAAAGATTTGGGTTGATTTTGTTCTTATGGATCTTGTTTCTCCTTAGGACCATTAGATTTTGCTTGAAGGTGGGAGATAACATTGTGATTGAACAGCATTCCATGTACCAACAATAAGGCAACTGTAGGCTCCCATGTTTTCCTCTTCTACATCATTGGAGAGTATCACTACAGTAGGTTTAAGGGCTGAGTCAACTCTTGGCAACAACCAAATCCAATGAAGGGTGTATGTCAGAGTTTCATACTCCTTGGCATATTAAAGATTAATTCCCAGCACATTAAAGAAGTAAATAATGCAACAGATTAAATTTAAGAATAAAATTATTTTATCAGATGAAACAGACTCTGATTTTTTTCCTACTTTCGAAGTAAAGGGTAAAAGTATTAAAGGTCAACATGGAGGTCTTTAAAATTATATTTTTAAATAATAGGAAATATCAGTATCCAATTCTGTGGTCATTTGTGAGATTATTTCTTTGAAATTTAAGTGGAGCTCCCTTCACACTCACTCATGCTCACACACACACAAACAAGCGCATGCACACAGGTGTGAGAAGCCCAATCACTCCAGGATTAGCTGTTCCTCAGAAAGCTCAGTAATGATCTGAAATCCGAAGCCCTACTTGAACTTTTCTACTAATTCAGTAATTACTGCTGTGCCTGAAATTGGCCCCTTTCCTGCAATTACTCAACATGCACTTTCAGTCAAAGAGGTTAACACCTGAATTTAGATTCTAATTAGCACCTAAGGTAGAATTTTTTGTTTAAAGCTTATTAAAATGGGGACTTTTCCCAGCATAAGATTTCACTAGTGTATACAGGTAAACACATGGTTTATGGATCAATCTTTTTCTGCTTATCATAAAAGCAACAGATGATAGAGGTGAAACCAAGATCAACATACCATCATTTAAGATACTAACCTCCAAATAAATCAAATTCAACCAATATCTGGAGTCGTCAAGCTAGACAGACCCTTGGAACAGCCAAAGACCACTGTTTCCAAATCCTCATTTAAATAAATGATTTCTCTCAAAGGAAGATGTAAAGAGACAGAGATAAAAATCAATTAGTATCAGTGTAATTGGCTTTCAAGGCTATCTCTATTTCCTTCCACCAGCTTTCCTAAGTAATAATATCTAAAAGGTAACAATAGCAAAAACTCAGAATTACATGGGGGGCAGTTGGTCTTGAATTCCTCAGGCAGCAATTAGTGTGAACTGAACTTCAACCACCAGTGAGTCTTCAAGTTAACCAGGTATCCTCTGCCACATCCTTGTGGATGCCCAGTTATTGCTTGGAGACCTCCAGCCATGTGAAATTCATATTCCTACTTCCTAAGGCAGCTCATTTTCTTATCAGGCACCCCTAAAAACATGGAATCCATAAATAACAGCTTATAAGAATACTGGGTACTATGGCATTCTCATGATTAAGGTGATTCATTATGAGTTTTCAATATATTCTACTGTTCAACAATTTCTCTCCTACCTTATACTTATACAATTGACATTTTTAAATCCAAGTTTAAGAACTTATCTTTATCTCTTTTAAATTTTCCTCTACTCCATTCAACTCCTTGTTCAACCAATCAAGAATATTTGGGTTGGCTGTGTGCTCTGGTTTTTTGTTATCTACAAATATAATAAGCATCTTTCTCTGTTCCCATTCAAGGACAAACTTGTCTTTAGAAGTCTGTAGAAGTATGACGGTAGGGATATTTTATGATAATGGATGTTAGCCACATTCAGTCACTAATATGCCTTCTGTGTCCCCAAATTCTTATAATCTAGAAATCATTAGCATGTAGTAGATACTTGTAAGTGTGTGGAACTTGAGAAACTTAACAGATACCCTAAAAGATATTTACAGGGTCTCTGAGCATCAAACTTAACTCAACTAACATGGCATTTTTATATAGAAATGAAATTATTGTGCCTTGTCTGCTATTCTGAGAGCCACATCATATTCAGAGCCAAATCGAGTACCAGTGAAACAATACTTGTGTCTTCAAAAACAAAGCAGAAAAGTCAAGGGGTAAGAAGTGGTAAAACCACTTGTATTAGTTTCCTAGGGCCACCGTAATGAAATAGCTTTAAAAACGAAAAACAAAACCAGAAATGTATTTTATCACAATTCCAGAGGCTAGAAGTCTGAGACCAAAGTGTCAGCTGCGTTGATTTCCTGTGAACCATTTCTCCTTGACTTGTAGATGGTCTTCTCCCTTTGTCTTCCCATGGTCTTTCCTTTGTACATGTATGTATCATAATCTCCTGTTTTTATAACAACATCAGTCATGTTGGATTAGGGCCAAACTAATGACTTCATTTTAACTTAATTATCTTTTTAAATTTCACCTCTTCAAATACAATCACATTCTAGGGATTAGGGCTTCAACATATGAATTTTGGAGAAACACAGTTCAGCACATACCACCACTTAAGAGACATTTCCCTCCATATTCTGAGTTATAGATCACCTCTTCTCCTTCAACATCAGTTTCTGTAAATGCTCATGTTAAATCTCACTAAATTTGCCATCTTATTTATTTAGTTCATATGTCTATTCACATTTATTTTTAAGGCCTCATGTCAGTACTTCAGAATCTGCCTTCAAATGGATAGAAGCTTAAATATGTTTAACTTCTTGAAATGCTGCAGCTACTTGATGAAAGGTACCCTTTGCTGATGGACTTATTTGCTGCAATAGCTTCTACTTTAATCCAAACTTTAATGAACACAAATATGTACACATACGTAGATTTATGAAGTTACAGCGTATTTATTTATATTCCTGCCACTATACCAAATCTTTCTTAGACAGAATATGATATGAATATGGAGGTAGCTGGCCTCGGTTATTTTGAGCCAGATGTCACCAAGGAAATTTGGTTAGCTGAACTCCTGTGAGGTCAATTATGTGTCATGGAATGGACTTTGACTCAACTATTTATCTCCTTTAAACGTGTCTCATCACAGTAAAGGCCTATATTATACCCAAAAGAGCTCAAAGTCTGTAGAAGTATGACGGTAGGGATATTTTTATGATAATGGATGTTAGCCACATTCAGTCACTAATATGCCTTCTGTATCCCCAAATTCTTATAATCTAGAAATCATTACCATGTAGTAGATACTTGTAAGTGTGTGGAACTTGAGAAACTTAACAGAAGACCATGGGGGAAAGGAAGGGGGAAAAATATAGTTTCAAACAAAAAGGGAGGGAGGCAAACTATAAGAGACTCTTAAACACAGAGAAAACACTAAGGGTTGAATGGGGCAGTGGGGGAGAGGGGAAAATGGGTGATGGGCACTGAGGAGGGCACTTGCTGGAATGAACACTAGGTCTTGTATGTAAGTGATAAATCTCGGAATCTACCCCCAAAACCAAAAGCACACTGTACACACTGTATGTTAGCCAACTTGACAATAAATTATATTTTAAAAATATAAGAATAGATGTTTGGTAGAATTCTCCTGGAAAAAAAATTTTTAATTAAAAATTTTAAATTAAAAAAAAACACCAGCATAATTCCCTTTTGACCATACCGTGAGCTAGAATGTTGCTTTAGAGTCACTGTGTACCTGCAAGCACTTAAACAAAAACTCTTCCCTTGATGTAAAATTACTTCAGTTATACCGTGTAATCAAAATAATAATATATCAACTGAAGCAAAAATCTGGCCTGAAGACAGCTGCTAGACTCAAGAATGAACTCAACTGCTAAACTTACTTCAACAAGTGAATAAAGATGTATGTGTGTTCCCCACTCCTCATCCTCAGTATGCTCAGTTACTCCATCCAACTTCCAAAGGGCTGACCATATGTAAGATCGGCCACATGGAATCCAACTACCACCACAGATGATGCATCAGTAACCCAAGAGGGAAAAGCTAAGTAAAAGATAACATGAACGGTGCCATGTTGTTTTTAATAACACCCCTCTGTTCTGTAAAATAAGAAAACTTTACAGCACATTCTCTCTAGGCCCTGGAAAATAAGAGAATTTATGTAAAATAAAATAAATCCCTTCAGAAATGTTTTGCTGGGGCGCCTGAGTGGCTCTTTGGGTTGCGTGTCTGACTCTTGGTTTCGGCTTAGGTCACAATCTCGTGGTTTCGTAAATATGAGCCCTGCGCTGGCAGCGTGGAGCCTGCCTGAGATTCCCTCTCTCTCTGCCCTTCCCCTACTTGTGCTATCTCTGTCTCTCTCAAAATAAATAAACTAAAAACAAACAAAAAAAAAAACCAGAAATTTTTTGCTCATTTTCCCCAATACCTGAGTAGAAGTTTTATCCATATCTTTAACTAACCTTACCCCAAATAGTACAGTGATGGAGGACATGGACTCTGGTGCTAACCTGGCTGAATGAAATTGTAGCCCTTTCACTTGCTCACTATTAGCATGGGAAAGTGACCTCAGCTTCACCATCCTCACCTGTCACATGAATATTATATTAGCATCTACTGCTTAAGACTGTGGGAGATTAATTGAAGTGAGCCCTTAGGGCAAGGCCCAGCATGTAAGAATCACTCTAGAAATCTTCGCTGTTATTATTTTTGGTTAATAACATTAAAAGTCACAAAAATCTATGATTTGGCTATTTTCTGAATTTTACCTGAGAAAATCGAGACTTGCCCAAAGTCAACAAATTACTAAAAGTTGGAATTGAGATTTCTGCCTCACTCTTGCTTCTGCTGTAACTTCTGCTATAAACGTAGTCTTGCGTGGAAACAGATTGTCTCCCAATGGTCAAGGGCACATAGCAGTGGGGAGTCAGTTAGAAGGCCCTTAAGAGAATTTAGTCTTTAAACAGCTCTTTTCTCATGCGAATGAACGCGGCAATTCAGGCATAGTCTGGGCAAACACCTGAAGTGGGGCGAGGCAGGACACCAAGTGGGGGGCAGAGGCATGGGGCAGATCCTGAAGTCAGGGCATCAGTGGCATTGTGATTCTGAGCCATCTGTCCATAACAGCGGGATGCCAGCAAGTGACAAGTTAGGTTAGGGCAGTGATCTTTGAGGGCAGGGGCCTTGTCTTCTCCAACTTTGTGACAGGCCAATAGAGCATAATAAATACTCAATAATAACAGTTTGTTAAATTGAGTTGTCTTGAACTAAATTGAATTGGCCAGCCATCCTCACTTGTATTGCTTAAGAAGCATAAAAGGCCCCACCCCTGCCCTCACATCCCCACATGCCAAAATAATTCATTTATTCATTTGCTCATCAGATATTAATTGAGTGCTTTCCATTGGAATACTCGATAATAAGCAAGACAGACAGGGTCTTGCTATCATGGAGCTCAGAGTTTGATGATGGAGGAAATGGATAATGAAGCAAGTAATTACATACAGTTCAATGACTGTTCTGAGAGGGAAGCATGAGGTGCCACAGGAGCACAAGGCAGGGAGACCTAAATGCAGTGGGGGGCCCGGAGGGGGAGGAGCGTGGTGGCAGGGAGTCATAGGGGATTGGGGCTGGAGGACTAACCAGAGCCTTGCCCGCCTCGATAAGGACTTTAGGCTCTTGCAAGTGACAATAGGTAGGATCTTTTATGCTCTTAAATATTTTTAGGCTGGGGAGTGATATATTCTAACTTGGATTTTTAAAAGATCAGTCCGGGGGCACCTGGGTGGCTCAGTCGGTTAAGCGTCCGACTTCAGCTCAGGTCATGATCACACGGTTCGTGGGTTTGAGCCCCGCATCGGGCTCTGTGCTGACGGCTAGCTCAGAGCCTGTTTCAGATTCTGTGTCTTCCTCTGTCTCTGACCCTCCCCTGCTCTCTCTCTTTCTCTCAGAAATAAATTAAAAAATAAAAAAAAAACATTAAAAGATCAGTCCGGCTCCGTTATGGAGAATGGATTGGACAAGAGCAGTCGGGAAGGGGAAGATGGTGCTGCCGCCAGAGTCAAGGTGAGAGATTGTGGTGGCCTAGGTCAGGGGAAGGAGAAAAGTGGAAACATCGGAGATCTGTTTTGAAAGTGGAAGAAGGGTATGGAAGTTTAGAGCTGAGATGAGCTAAGAGTTTTGGCTGGGGAAAATGGGATGATTGTAGCTCGGTTCACTAAAATGCAAAAAGAAGAGGAGTCCAGTTTGAATACGCTAACTTTGCAATGCCCCTGGGACATCCACGTTGGCAGTTGTTCATAGGAATCTGAAGCCCAGGAGTAAAGATAAAGATACTATAAGCTGACGTGCCATAAATAATGAGGTGGTCAGCATATATGTGCCCATTGATTGAGTGAGACCAAAGTAAGACTAAGAAGCGAATACAGGGCGGGATATTGAGGTATACTATTATTTACGTCTCAGAATCATGGAGTAAATTATTAAAAACATAGGACTCCACTCCAGGAGTTTCAAATTTAGAAAGTCTGCCCTGAGACCTGAGAGTTTGCATTTTGCTGGATGTTTCTGATGCAGAAAGACTGTGGACCACACCTTTACAATGCTAATTTTGGGGTGCCTGGCTGTCTCTGTTGCCAGAGCATACAACTCTTGATCTTAGGGTTATGAGTTCAAGCCCCACATTGTGTGTGGAGATTATTTAAAAATAAAACCTTTAAAAAATAAAAACACTAATGTTACTGATGGGCAGGGGGAAAGAAACACAATGAAATCTAAGAAAAAGCAGCTGGAGTAGAAAAAGTAGGACTAGAATATAGGCCCAAAGGACGAATAAGACAGCTTCAATAAGGGACAAGTGGTCAGCCACACCGTTCTCTACACCAGCCTTCCCAAGATGGCCGACCCTAAATGTTACAGCACTGAAGGTCCCTGTCAAAAAGGAAATGTGCTGTTACCTAAAATAAGTCACACACGTTTGGCTGCTACAGAGTCAGTCATTTATCTAAAACCCTTGGGGCTATATGTGTTTCAGAATTCCGAATTTGGGAGATATTAGAAGATTACTTATGCCATATATTATTTAAACGTCCAGGAGGATCTGAGATATCGTTTAACTGTCAAATGCAAAAATATTTTTGCAGCAAAGTGCATAAATATTCACACTATGCAAAACAAAGAGCCTCACATCAGTTTAAGCCAGGTGCTAACAAACGAACCCAAACTGGATCAAGTTTTACCTAAGCTGAGTTACCAAAAACATTTCAGATAACCTTTCTTGTAGCACTTTGTAATAACTCACAAGAGCCAACCCTCCCAATGCATTTTTCTCCAAGTAAACATCAGCTCTTTTTCCAGATACAGTGCCCTGTGCAATGTAGTATTTATACATTTCATCACCATTTGACATGGGTACCACTGTGCTACCACTTTACTAGGTTTCTGTCTTTTTATGTGTCACTGACAACGTTTCTGAGTGTTGTCCCTTTAATCTCATTTTCTCATAAGGATTACAGTTTTTATTGTGCAGTTATGCTGAACATGTATATTCTCAGAAGTGCATATATCACATTAGAACAGAACTGACTATACCCCTAGCATTCAACAGGATCTTAAAAGAAGGAGATACAGGGACTGCTGGGTCCCTCAGTTAATTAAGTGTCTGACTCTTGACTTTGGCTCAAGTCATGATCTCTTTAGTGAGACTGAGGCCCGCCTCAGGCTCCATGCTGACAGCACAGAACCTGCTTGGGATTCTCTCTCTCTTTTTCTCTCTCTGCCACTCCCCCCCTCACATGTTGTCTCTTTCTCTCAAAATAAAGAAATAAACTTTTTTTAAAAAGAGAGATTCAGAATAAATAAACCTTATTGGAAAGAGAGTAAAAAATAATCTTAAGCATCAACTGGGATACCCTCACTCCTACTAAAAATGTATGTGACATATAATAGAATTAGAATACTCAGAAAAGCTAATGTGATCGTCTCAGAATAATGGGTAGAGAGTAATCATTGTCTTTATTCTTTATTAAATATTCCAGGTTTTGTGCAGTTAGCATCTACTATTTTTATAGTCACAAATACATAAATTGTTGGCTTTTGGTTTTGTTTTATTATTTTCTTGCTTCTTTGGAATCTGGATCCCAGCCAAGCAATCTAGGCTTAGGGAGGAAATGACAGTTATGGCACCCGCTTTGGAAGTTTCTGGATACTTGGGTTGGGAGTGGAAACACACCAGAAAAATCAAGATTTCCTTTCTTCACAATTTGGCCCTGGGCTGGCTCGGCCCAACCCTTAACACTCAAGAGTATCCAGGCTCCCAAGGGGCTTGTTTCGGGTCTTCCTCTCAAGTAGATGAGAGCAGGCTACACTTCCTTTCCAGATCTACTGCCAACTATTGAACCAATCGCTAAAAGGGTATTGTGTACGTCAAAACCAAATACCAATCTCCAGGTCTTAGATCCTATCCTCTTTCTTAGAAAATCCAGCCTTAATCCAGTTTGCATTTTTCTGCAAAAGCAGCTTATTCACTAATGGAACAGTCAGATTCCTCCACTTGTTCATTTGTTCACACAGAAAAAGCTGTCTGGGAGGCCACCTGTATGGGAAGGGCAGTTGAGTAAGAGTTGTTTTTCCTGAAAACAGATTTTCAGGATAATTCTCAGGATTTCACACATGTCAAAGTCTCACTTTGCCATATGACCACATGTGGCCTCCACAAGGTATTCCATGGCAGTCTCACCGAATGTAGGACTCAAAAAAATGCATATTAGTATCCGAAGCTAGGAGGTTTCATATCCCCCTCCCCAACCTGACACACAGACACCAAAATTTCACACATTATCTAGACTTTCCCACTCCAAAATCTGCATTGGGCCTAGTTCTAAACTGGTTATTGAGACATAACTCCCAATGATGTTAAGGGGAATTCGATCAAGCAAGGAACTACTAAATCATGCTGCAAAGACAAAATACGTTAGGTAGTTAATTTATAAACAAGAGTGGTTTCTGCAAAGTAGCTAAAAGGCTCCCTCCTCAGAAAGATTAAACTTTCAAAATTGCCAAATAATATTTAATTTTAATATTTTAATTTGCTTTAATCTGATAACATTTTATTTTGTCTCCTTTCCTACCCTGCCAATGTCTAATAGAGAAGCTATAAATAAGAAATTGTTTTATAATATAAATGACTTAGAATATGAAAGGCTTCCTACAGGAAAAAAAAAAAAAAGTCTGTTTTAAACAGAAAAAAATGTCTGTTTTAAGCACAAAAAAGTTCTTCCACCAGCTTCTTTACCTAAGATGTCCCAAACTTAATTAAGTACTTGACCTATTACCACAAGCCATGTCCACATTATGGCAAGCCAAATTTTGGAGTTGAAATTAACTGCAGCACTTGGAAATAATTATGTATTGCTTTCTTTATATGGGAAGAAAGCCTGTCCAACAAAGTGTCTGAAAATGTTTGTTTCATAGCAATGAGTTCTAGTCCTCTAAGGAGATTCAAAGAAAACCCTTTATATGCAGATAGTTAAGAGCTCATATTTAAGTAACACAATCCTAATGGGGGATAGTGGTGAAGGAAGAAAAGTCAAGAGAGGTTCCTGATGTTGTAGATATAAGCATGGTACGCTAAGAAACTTTCATCCTCTGTCTTTGATACATTCTGCCTTTTCATTTTCCTATCAATTCAGCATGTGGCAGGACACATCTAAGAATATTAAGTTAATTTTACTTTCTTTAGTCTGGTCTGTAGGGGTTATTGAGTTATTGTTTTGATTAAATTAGTTATTTCTTTCAAACAACTTCTGTGGCTAATCTGTTTTTTCACTGAGCTAACCAATTTGGGTGGTTTTTATCCACTGGAACTGTAAGTGTAAGCACACTTAGCCACTGCATAGGTAACCTTGACTATGCCTCTATGTCCCCAAGCCTACCTGGAGCTCATAGGAAGAATAAGAAAATAGTCAAACCAATCCAGAGAACTTCCAGACTCCTGAGGAATGCTTGGGTCAGTGCTGATGAGCCCTTGCTCGTCTTTCTCCCAGTAGTGGAGAGATGACTCAGCAGCAATACGAGGATTCACCATTGTCTCACAAGCAATTATAAAACTACCGCTGTGTGGCTGATGAAGTAAATTTCAGGTAGACCTAGACTCCATATTTTATTAATATAGGCCAAGGTCAGTTTTTAAGCCTGTTCTCATTGTCAAAAAGTATTCTAAAGTCCACCCACGATGGTCTCTTTTATCATGAAAAGCTTCAACATTGTGGACACACTGGAACAGAGCCAAGGCATGAAAAGAAAATATGTGTGCCCTCTACCGAGTGCCTACTCTGTGCCAACCGCGCGCCCTATTGCACAAATGAGAGAACCAGGGCCCAGGAATGGTCCATTTTGCCTGAGGCCACACAGCCTTAAGCTACAGATGCAGGATTCAAGGTGAAGAAAGTCTAGTTCAAAAGTGTTTCCGCTGCACTTTGGTGGATAACTTTATGGAAATGTACTTTCAGGACGCTAAAGGAAGAGTGCTTCTCACGCAGGCTTCTTCACCCTGCTGGAGGCTATTGTAAAATAGTCATTGGCTGCGGTCCTGGGCTCTGATTGCAGACAATCTGTCACTTATTGGTTTGTGATCCGGGGCAAGTCCCATAAACTCTCTGAACCTTGGGGCTTACATGTTTAAAAACACAGACCTTGACACTACTTATGTCAAAGGGTGTTGTGAAGGTTAAATGAGGGAATATTCATTAGGTCCTGGTACATGTTAAGTATTCTGTAATGGACTGTTACTATTACCTATCATTGTTTTTCACTGATTCGACCAGTGGCGACAGAGACGTGGTATTTTTACCATGTGATTGCAGAGGGTTAACTCACCTCTGTCCCTCCTCCTCCTCTTCCTCTCTCTCTCAGTCTCATTTCCTTTTATGTCTTTATCACTCTTCTTTCTCTGAAATTTTACACTATTTTATTATACAACATTTCAAACATTAAAATTAGAGAAAATAGAAATCCTCAAGTATCCATCACTGAGCTCAAACAATTATTAATGTATAGTTAATCTTCTAAAGGCTAGCCCTAAATTTTTAAAAATCCTCTTCAATGAACTTGTCATATAGGATCACTTGAGTTTCTCTTAATAAAATTTCAAAAATAGATCAGGAATCATTTTCAAACGTACAAATATGGCTCACAAACACTTCCCTTAAGCTTGTTTTTTCGATTTTTTTTTTTTACTGTTTTATTTATTTGTGTGTGAGAGAGAGAGAGACAGCGTGAGCAGGGGAGGGTTAGAGAGAAGGGGGGGTTACAGAATCTGAAACAAGCTCCAGGCTCTGAGCTAACTGTCAGCACAGAGCCCAACGCGGGACTCGAACCCACGAACCGTGAGAACATGACATGAGCCGAAGTCAGACGCTTAACCGACTGAGCTACCCAGGCGCCCTGTCCCTTTAGCTGGTTTTAAAAATTAAAAAAAAAAAAAAAAAAATTAAAGCTCAGTCTCTTTGGAAGCATGGTTTATTATATTACATGGTACAAAAATTTTACCAAAGACATATGATCCATCAAATTCTCAAACTCAGCATAGAATCAATGTACATATATGAACTTGAGTAGGGCCTGAGATTTGTAAAGTTTACAAATCCTCTACAAAGTTTTTTCCCCAAACCTGGTCCAAGCGTTGGAATCTAAACAAAATACAAAGAAAATGAGTTAAACCAAGTTTTATCCTCAAATTAGAAGCATTCCCCAGAGCTCTATCACTGAAAATTGGGCCTTTCTCTTCAAATGCAGGCCTCCAAAGTCTATGTCGTTGGTGGAGAACCACTGAAGTTATTGCAAACCACATCTCCTGGTCTCTGAAAATGATTTCTAAGTAATGGCAAACTAATTATGTGATTACTAAACTCCCTTCATGTGCCATTAGTCATAGGAAACTGGAAAATATGCCTGTTTTCAAGGCAAATTGCTCATTTTGAATTGTGCCTCAAAACGTAGACTCTCATCTGTAGGTCTAAACTAAAAAATCCACGCCAACTTTTCAATTAAAACTTCTAAACAGCCATCCTTAGCCAGGCCAGCCAATGGTCTGTGATGACTTGGGGAATCTTTTAAATGGAGACAGAAATGAAAAGACTGGAGTCTTCTGCATATTTTCTTCCTTCCCTGCAACTGCTTTAGGGGAATTCAAATCACAACCACTTTTCTTCCCATAACTCAGAAAGCACAGCATAACTATTTTTTTCCCCTGACAAATCCATGTTTCACCAAGCGTTTGGCTCCACTTGTCTGATAATGACAACTGGCCTCATTTTCAAACCCAGACCCACAGGCCCATCCTCCGAATGCTGCTATTGCCCCAGAACTAGAAAGACTACCGCAGAGTTAGGAACGGGGCCGGGGAGAGTTCTATCCACAGCAGAAGAGGGGGAAACCACCCACATGTGGTGTAAGAAAAGAAACAGCACCCACACACACACCCAAAAACCGGGGGCGGGGAGAATGGAATACGGCTGTAAAAGCAGCAAGGGAGAAAGGCTCCAAAACTTGCTCTATGAAGAAGAACTCCTTCAGGCGCAAACCACAAACCCATCCATTTTTGTCACCACAGTGCTTGGCACACAGTAGGAATGCAATGAATGTTTGGTAAATTCAATTTAATTGAAATGAGAAGAAACAGATTGACCCAATGTAGCTTGCAGTGTCTCTACACATAATTAATTCTGGAGGTTCTCAAAATCATCTGAGAGTTGCTTGCAGGCTCAGTAATAATTTTCATCTAATGACAGCTCCTAAGACCAGATATGAATTTCATTAAAAGAGTCAGCATGGCAGCAGCTAGAATATGAGCAAAATGTGAAAGATCTGTATATCACCAGGGTCAGAGGACAGAACAGGATATAGGTTAATTATGCTCTATCAAGCTTTCGCTAGATGGGATTTGTTTCTGAGAACAGGAGCAGATCTGTTTTAGATACGAATCACTGTGATAACGAGTAGCACTCTGTGAGAGTGCGAGCAGCCAGGGCCTGCGCTGCTAACCGCTGGGACGCCCAGCTTGGCCAGTCCGGGCTCTACAGGCACGCCCGGGGCTGTACAGCACAGATAAGTGCGCGCAACAGGACCACAACATCCGCCAAACTGAAATTAACTTGCTCCAGCTGGGCTTTGGTCCCCTTTAAAACAACTCTATGAGGCTGTCTCAGTTCTACAGTGACGTTTGCTGTTTTAAGTCCCAAATAACGCTCAAGTTCGATCTTGTTTCAGCACCAAACTTTTCATTCAGGTGTGGCCTCAGCAAAGCTGATAACAATTACACACTTTCCCTGACCTTGTTCCAACTTTCCTGTAAACGGTACGGTATGAAAAAAAAAATGCAGAATGGTAACCCAATACCAACTTCAACTCTGGGTGGCTGCTAAGGTGCTCTATTGTGTCTCGAGGAATGCTTTCTGCTGCCACTTTAATGGAGTCAAAGGAAAGGGTGTGGCACTGGACGTCTACGAGACAAGACCGTGAATTTCATCTTCTTTTCATAAGCCAAAGATGAGAGCCGTGCCAATAAACAGCTGGGCTTCCCATTCTCCAATGTCTACATATCAGGAAGTTTTGGTAGCAGAGACAATGTGAAATGCTAGAGACAAAAATAATGACTTGAATCAGTACAAGTTCCCCTGGCTGTGTTGATTTAAGATGCTCTATTAACTACTGTACCAAGTCGGAGCTTGATTTCTTTTTGTTGTGTTTGCTTTCTTCCCAACTGAGCAAATAAAGTAAGTACAAGACCGGAAACCAGAGAGTACATAAACGAGGTAGGTGGGATTCAATGAGTTAAAGCTTTAAGCTTCACAGAAAGCTAGAATTTGAGGGGGCCAAAAAATGGTTCACTGGACACTTCAACTCCATGCTTCTGTCTCTGAGATGACAGCTAATTAAATATCCGTCTTTGTAATATCTTACATCAGGTACTCTACATGAAAACCCATAGCCTGACATTGTTTAAATACACATTCTATATTTCCAAATGCTGTTTGGTGAACATATAATTCTTTCATAACAAAACATTATGTTATGTTCAGTATTTGAAAAGTGACCCTTGAGCAAAGCTGTGTGGTACAAATGAAAAATCATTTGATTCAAATTGAGATGGGTTTGGGTTCAAGTCCCAGCTCTGTCACCTCCTAGCTCTATGAAAGTAGAGAATTCCTTTACTTCTCCAAACTGCAATGTTCTCCCCTGTAACATGGTCAGTGACAACACCTGCTCTTTCACAGAGTTGTGATGGGGATTAAAACGGTAAGAAGTGCCTGGCACACATTAGCCACTCAGCATGTGACAGCTATTGCTGTCATTAACTGAGAATGTCGGTTAATCATATTAACTATTGCTAATATTAACTAAGAAACTTCCTTCATGACACAACTGCTGTAGAGAAGAAGCCAACAACCATTCTGCAAGGCTGCTTTTTTAAAAGGGAAGCTAATTCTGTATGACCATATATTTTCTAAATGCTAATTGGACAGCACTGTTCTGATATGAAAGACTATTGTTGTAAAGTGTACAGTTGGGTGAAAGGGGCCAGGTGGGACTCAGGTGCTGTGGCAGCTGAGACGTGGTGCGATCTTAGACAAGGCTCCTGTACCTCAGTCTCCCCATCTCAGTCACTCTGAGATGATAACGCCGTCCAGACCTACCCCATGCAGTAGTCGCAAGGATCAAATAAAAAAAACACACAAGAAAAAGCTTTGAACGTTAAAAGATCTGTATTCACAGATGATGGATGTTATTATGATTCCATAGTTTGAAATTATACATATTGATATCTACTCTGGGTTCAGTTCTGCTTTTGGGGTTTTTGGGGTTTTTTTGGTTTTGTTTTGTTTTTTGTTTTATTTTTTTTTAATGTTTATTTCTTTCTGAGAGATAGAGAGATAGAGCATGAGGAGGGGAGGTACAGAGAGAGAAGGTGACACAGAATTTGAAGCAGGCTCCAGGCTCTGAGCTGTCAGCACAGAGCCCGATACGGGGCTCAAACTCACGAACCACGAGATCATGACCTGAGCTGAAGTCAGCCACTCAACCAACTGAGCCACTCAGGCACCCCTAGTTGTGCTTTTGAATCAAGACCTAACCACAACCCCAAACAAAACAAAGCAAAAACAAAAAAGACCTTGATTGATTAAAAAAAAAAGATAAATTCCTGAAAACTAGCATGAAAATTCCTACTTATATATATGCTTTTATAAAAGATTCCAGATAGTGGCATATACTGGTTCTCCATAGGTTCCAGGAAAATTGCAAAAATATCACCAAATCTGTAAAATCAAACAGGTAAGCAAGTATCACATTCACCAACAACCCTCTGGCTTTTCTAGAATCTTAACTAAAAGAACTCTTCATTTATGCAGCATACACAGTCTCCTCGTTTCATTTACTTATTTCTTATGAATGAATGAGTCAGAAATGGAAGGTCTTGGCAGACAGGGATCCTGGGACATGCCTTCACATATGGCTTTTGAATAATTGATTTGAAATAATCACTGTAAATGACACACATTCATGGCTGATGTCAGGTTCATTGTTACCAGCCTTTGGAAAGCAATATGGCAAAATCTATTAAGAGCCATAAAAATGCCCATATATTTTCACCCAGTTATCACACCCCTGGGAATTTATTCTAAGAAAATAATTCATGTACAAAGATGTCCATGGCGGTTTCCTATGTAAAAGTGAAATCACTTAAACTGTAGTTCAACTGTAGTTGTGACAAAGAAACAATAATTTTAAAGATAATGCAGCAACCCAGAATCATATTAACAACAAAATGCTAGCTACAAGTACAAAATATACGATGGTATTCTAGCATGACTTCAAGTCTGTAAAAATTTTGCATGTGAATAATGATCAGAAATAATGTGCAAAAATAAAAATGTGTAAAGAAAACCAGATGTATTTTTTAATCTTGTCCTAATTTTGCTATTTTTCACAATTAAGAGAAATAAATATTGATTGAAATATTTTCATTTCAACAAGGCTATAAAGCTTTCAAACAGTAGCATTACCTTATTTGATTTTCTATTTATTTATTTATTTATTTATTTTATGTTTGTATTTATTTCTCAGAGAGACAGACAGCATGAGCAGGTGAGGGTCAGAGAGAGAGGGAGACACAGAATCCAAAACAGGCTCCAGGCTCTGAGCTAGCTGTCAGCACAGAGCCCGACACGGGGCTCGAACCCATGAACTGTGAGATCATGACCTGAGCCGAAGTCGGAAGCTTAACAGACTGAGCCACCCAGGCGCCCCATCTTATTTGATTTTCTTAACAACTCTGGAGAGGTGGTGGGGGCATATTTATCACCACTTGACAAATGAAGAAACTGAGGCTGAGAGAGAGTCTTCTTGTCTATATCCCTCTTAGGAAGGGTCTGTCCAGCACTTGAACCAAGTCTGCCTGATGCCCTTACTTCCGTGTCCTTTCACTCCTGTTTTAGCGGTTCCTCCAGCCTGGACTGATCAGGACTCTGGGTGACATGCTTTAACTCAACCCAGCCTTTAAGGTGCCCTGGTTTTCGTTAAAAGTTCATTTTCCTTAAAAGGTCCCTTCCTCCTCACATCTGGGCCCCACCTTTTCAACAAGGACTGAGCCCCCAATCTGCACAGATTTTTTTTCCTGAGGACTGAGAGCAATTTTGCGGGAAATCACAACATTCTTTGATTTGGTTTTGGAGACCATCTTGTATCAGACAACTATCACTACAAATTTTGATTTAAACTCTGGAAAACAACCAACTTACCTATATCTACTCATAAATCTCATAAGTGGGCTGAAAGCAAGAGTGAATCACCCAGAAAAAAAGGTAAAATTGAACACATAAGTTCCAGAATGAGCTTTACCCTCCAAATATCAGGGATTCTAGTAAAACTCGATGAGATCAGATACATCTCCAGCTGCAGGTAGCAAGTGCTGCTGGCAAAAACTACATTTTCTTGAATAGCCAAAAAAAAAAAAAAAATACCATTAAAATTTGATTTCTGCATATTCAGAATCTTGAGCTTTCCTCATGATCCAGTAGTGACCACTGACATGACTATGTCCATGAAGAAACAAATTCAAAGTGGGAAAATGAGGGGTGCCTGCGGGGTTCAGTCAGTTGAGTTTCTGGCTTCAGCTCCGGTCATGGCCTCACGGTTCTTCTTGAACATTGGGCTCGTTGCTGCCAGAGCAAAGCCCACTTCAGATCCCCTGTCCCCCATTCTCTCTGCCCTCCCAACCCCATTCGTGCTTTCTCTTTCTCAAAAATAAATAAGCATTTAGGGTGCCTGGGTGGCTCAGTAGGTTAAGCGTCCGACTTCGGCTCAGGTCATGATGGGCTCAGGTCATGATCTTACTGTTCGTGGGTTCAAGCCGCGTGTCAGCCTTTGTGCTGACAGCCAGCTCAGAGCCTGGAGCCAGCTTCGGATTCCTAACCCTCCCCTGCTCACGCTCTCTCTCTCTCTCTCTCTATCTCAGAAATAACTAAAACATTTTTTAAAAATTAAAAAAAAAAAACATTGTAAAGAAAAACAAAGGGGGAAAAAGAAAACTGAAAGAAACAGAACAGGGAAATGGAGAAGAGAAGGATGGAAAGGTGAAGAAATATAGTGCAACCAAGTGAAATATGCCTAAGAATTAATTTTATGGGAAAATGGCTGACAAATTATCAGCACTTTGATTTACAAAACGTTATCTGTAAAATACTCAGCATATGGTGCCAGGTCAATAAATGGGACCTGGGAGTGAGTTTCTCTTTATAGAAATATTCTGACTAATAAATATATATGCTGTATACAGTGATAGTATAATAAATGAAGAAGGAATAATAGAATCCAAGTACCACCATTTTACAGTCACAAATGAACTAATGAATTAAATGAATTAAAGATTGTCAACAATTGCTAACTTCACAAAAGAGAGAGTCAGTCAATATGTACTCCTAATGAAAAAACCAACACCACCTGTGAAACAAACTTGTCAAAAGAAAAACCTAATCTGAATCTGGTCAAGCCTCTAAACCCAAACACTACTTTATAAGAAATACAGAAAGAAGATACAGGAATATCTTACACTACAGAGATACAATCCTCAAAATCCGTTGTAGAAAATGGTCTCATTTCTTCAACAAATAAATTACATCACATGAAGAGAGAGAGAAAGAGAGAAACCTACAGATTAAAAGATACATAAAAAACATATCAACAAATCATAATGTGTGGCCTCATTTGGACACTGATTTAAATAAACTATAAAAACAATAGGAAATTGATGAGACAATTGCAAATTAAAATACTGACAAGGTATTTGATGATGCTAAAGAATTATTGTTAATTTTTTAAGATATGATAACAGTATTGTGTGTTTTTGTTAAGAGTCTTTATTTTTTAGAGACACATCCTTAACCATTTGTGGATGACATGATATGATGCTGGCATTTGCTTCAAAATAATATGGGAAGTGGAGGATTGAGATGCATTAAGAGTGGTCTGAGCTGAAGCAGAGGGATGACGGGTATGTGGGGGTTCATGATACTATTCGTTTGTATCTGTTTTAAAATTTTCTTGTATTTAATGGGGTTCTTTTATTTTTTTTAATATTTTATTTATTTAATTGAGAGAGAGAGAGACAGAGTGCTAGCGGGAGAGGGGCAGAGAGAGAGAGAGACAGAATTCAAAGCAGGCTCCAGGCTCTGAGCTGTCAGCACAGAGCTCAGTGCAGGGCTCAAACCCAAGAACTGTGAAATCATGACCTGAGCGGAAGTCAGACTCTTTACCAACTGAACCACCCAGGTGCCCCTAAGAGGGTTCTTTTAAATAAATACTATCAATAAATGTTATTTCTTCTTCTCTAATTAGTAAAGTAAAAGTTTAATATGAAAGCCTGGGTTTTAAGAGAAAAGCATAGATGCATAATTTTAAAAGATAACTTTGGTAGGCTGCAGAGTAGAGACAAATGAATGAACTAATGAATCCACTGTGATGATGATTAAATAAGCATCAGGTTTTCAATCAGACAGATCTGGGTTCTCAAGCAAGTTTCAGCCCCAGTGACTTAAGCTCTCTGAGCTTCCGTTTCCTCCTCTGTTAAAGGAAGGATAACCCAAGTCTGTGTAGAGATGAGACAAGCTATGTGAAACGCCTGGTCTACCATTGGCCATGAGTAGATGACAGCCTGCTTCTTCCCAGAGGGAGGCCAAAGGCCCTACTGACTCAAGCAAATAATGGAAAGACCTAAGATGTCAGATTCACAATTGCTTGGCCTAGGGACACTAAGGAATCCTGCATTCATGTTCTGTGGCTTATCTAAAACATCGCTGCTCATTCATGAAATATGAAGCCCAATTGTCCGTTCACCTTCCTCAAGTCCATAAGGCAAAGATCTGGCAAAGCTCATAAGGAAACCCAGAACATCTGTACACACGAAAATGGACTGGCACAGCCTCAAACATTTGAGCTCGAATTTTTACACCCTCAGATATTATTGGCAAAAAATGTATGACTAAAACATTTCCTTTCTATGATGAAGTCAGTTTCACCTTGACTTATGAAATCTCAAACCAGCACGCTCATGCCAGTCCCCTGCCAATGTATCCATCTACCATAATGTGGCAAATGAGCATGGATGCCAAATTCCAATGTACTCAGGCCTAAAGGCTATGGCTTTGTAGGGGAATTTCTGCATGTTTCCTATCATTTGATCCTTCCACAACCAGGCAACAAATTTTGTTCTTGTTAAATCAGTGCCAAGCGCCAGGCACAAGTGGGAAGCTCAAAAAACACCATGTAGTTTCATTTCTTTTCTTCAATTATATTATTATCATTATAATTTTTACCAAAGCAACACACATTCTCTGTATCTTAAAATTCAGGTACACAAAAAGAAGAAAATTAAATTTCTTGCCACCCGTAGATAACTAATGCTAGCATTTTAACATCCTGAAATATACCTTCCAATTTTTCTCTGTTGAGTTATCTTCTTTCTTTTCTATACTTTTCCTCTTTTTCTCCCCAAGTGGGATACTATTGTATCACAGTTTTGTCATTGGATTTTTTTACCTATATCTTGAAATTTTTCCATTACCTTCTGCATCACTTTTACTAGCTATGTACTATTCCATCAATGGCCATATTATAATTTATTTGACAATCCCCTATATTAGATACTAGGATGCTTCCAATTGTTCACTAACATAATCTGATTCCTTAAAACAATAACAAAAATATATTAGTGAAAGTTTGAGGAATTTTTGTTTTAGTCATTCCAAACCTAAACCTATTATCCAAATAGACTAAATGCAACTAAGAAAGCCTAGACTTAAAGTTGAAAACCTCTTTGAACTCTGGTGATTCCATTCATGTGCCTCAGAAGACCTGCACCTGTCCCACCAGCACCCCAGCTCGGCCAGAATTCCCAAGGCTAATGGTGCCAGGAAGCTAAAAGCTTCCTGATGGAGCAGGAAGCTTTGTTTCTCCAGAATCCCGAGGGAGCGTTGATCTTGGGGTTCAAGCAATGTCTTGTTTGCAAAGCCTGAGTCAGAACCTCCCCCACCCACTGACTGAAAAGCACTTTTACTCTAGCTTTGTTTCAAGTTTTGCCACAAAAATAAAAGAGACATGAGGGAGAGTAAGAGAAACCACCAAGCTTCGGGCATCTTTTCATTTTCCATTGGGTGGCTGGTGCTACACCTCCTTTTGTTTCTGGGGTTCTCAGTACCATTTCCCACCAGCCACTGGAGCTGCTCTGGCTCTCACGCAATCCTAGACATCCACTGTTGTGCCCTAGATGGTTTTGTTCAAAAGGAAATGCCTCTTGAACAAAAGCAGCAAACCAGGAAGTAACTATGAAACGAAGTCAGACCCAGTGGGGGTAGAAAGTCATTCCCAGTATGCTGGCTTCTGCCAGTGTTGATTTTTCTGTACAAACAATGGAAAGCACAAAACCTGGCAGCAAGGATTCATTCGAAGGACGAGGGAAAAATACGTGTGTGTGTATGTAAATATACACTCATTTCTTTACAAGTATTTTGGAAACATGAGGCCTGAAGGAATAGCTAGTCTTATGGGGAAGAAAGAGAATAAGAAGACCTAGAGACAGAGAGATAGAGAGGGCAGGTCACAAAATGACTATTATCAAGGTGGAGGTAGAAAAAGACTTAGAGAATTCTCCTCTAAACCTGGATTATCTCTCTGCCTTTGAGTGTTTGCAATAAATATTTTTTTTCCTTCAAGCAAATTAGTTACCAGAAAAATATCCTGCCTCCCAGCCCCTTGCTCTGCCTGACAGTACCTGTCAAAAAGATAAGATCTTTCAATGAATTAAAGGAGGTGAAAGGCCAATCCCTCCCAGGCATCTTACTGTGATTTACATCAGTATAATTATATCTTCTATTGCTCTGGGAAATTGACTATACCTACAGGGAAATGCTACTAGTACATAGGAAGTTTCTTTTTTAATTACTATAGAATACAGACCTGCAACTTTATTTCTGGAACACTCCGACACTGTGCTTCAGAGGGGGAGTGGGGCCCATAAACACAGAGATCGTTTTTCTTTATGAATAAAAACCTCAAGATTGAATTGTGTTAGTACTAAAGAGAAAAGGAAACGAAACCAAAGGATTAGTATGACTGCAGGTAATTATTTAATCGTGAATGTGCGAGTGTGTATGTGTATGCACTTGTATACTCTGGCAGGGTGCTGTGTCTTTAATCCCACAAATCTTTCTAGATGTTTTCCTTTCTTTTTTATTTTATAATTTTTTTATTATTTATTTTTGAGAGAGAAAGAGTGCAAGCAGGGAAGGGGCAGAGAGAAAGGGAGACACAAAGTTCAAAGCAGGCTCCGGGCTCTGAGCTGTCAGCTCGTGAACTGAGAGATCACAACCTGAGCAGAAGTCAGATGCTTAACCGACTGAGCCACCCAAGTGGGTGTTTTACTTTCTTACACGAGATTGCTTACCAAATAGATGGTTCTCTTGCAGTTGCTGTTTAAATCACATTTAATTTGCACCCTCAGTGAATATCAGCGTCCATTTGAGGTTTTGCTTCTTCGCATCCTCTTCATTTTCCTATTCTATGTGCTCTAGAGTGTCATTAATCACATGTGCATCACACACACATATGTGTACACAAAGATGTGGATGTGTACATATGAGTACATGCTTATACACACATATAAAATATTTTTATTTAGCCAAAGGCATGACTATGTTTACCTTTCACTGAATGAGTGAACCAACTTTTATAATTAACTGGTTCATCCTGATTTAAACATTAATCTCATGTGACTATTAAATTTTTTAAATCTATTTATCGGTTTAAGTGATCTCTATACCCAATGTGTAGGTCAAACTCTCAAAGAGTCACATGGCCCTCCAGCTGAGGCAGCCAGCTATCCTGGATGTATTCATTCTAAAACATTGGCACATGCTACTTACTGCCTGGGATAAACTGAGTACTAAAAAAAAACAAACAACAACAAAAACCTATAAATGTAATCAATACTAACTCACAAATGGTCCCATTGTATTGCATAGGATTGAAATTTAATTTCCCTAAAATTTAATTTCACAACCTGAGTTAAAGAACTGATCTGATGTGATTTGTCTACCTAAGCTAAATTTAGTCATGGCATCATTTGATGAACTTTTCGTTGACTTTTTTAAAAAGTTCAGTAAACCTGAGTCTCAGACCTGGGAACTTTTTCAAAGTAAATTCCTAATCTATCTCAGCTACAATGCACCATGGTGATTCTAAACTCACCCCCAATCTCTTGCCTTCAAATATTATTGATCTCTATGTTGTCTATACCAGACATCATAAACTGTCTCAGGTTAATGCAAAGAGACTGCAATCTGGAATTAATGAGCTAAATTTGATTTGTCTTCTTCCACATTTATAACTAGAAGTCTTCTTATCCAATCTCCTTATTTACAGATCAGAGAAGTGAGGGCTGAGGATGTCACAGGATGTGCCCAGTTTCAAAGGTAACATAATGGTAGAACCAGGACACACCTCAAGCCTCTTGAATCTCAAACGAATGCCCTCTTCTCTGATGGACAGTTTCACACATCAAATTTTCTGTGGAAAGTGATTAGAGTGTCACTCTACTTTTTAGCAACAGGCTTCTCACAGAAATGTCAGTGTCTCTTTATGGGAGATATATTTTCCAAAGATGGGTGCAATACTATCTCCCATCCCATGTGCTCATCACCATGTATTAATGCTCCTCCCAGTAAGAGGTGGGGTTTATGCTCCATTCCCTTAAATCTGGATTTTTATCTATGGTGAAAGTGATGGTAGGTAACTTCTGACACTAATCCTTTGGGATTGATATAGCTTCCCTCTATTTCTTGTAGAATATTTGCTCCTGGGACCCACCATGCTGTACAGAAGCCCAGGCATCCAGAGGGGTGCCATGGTGATGTGCTGGCTAATAGACCCAGCTGAGTCCCCAGATGACAGCCAGCATCAAACACTAGATGTATGAGTGAATGAGCTTTCAGCAATTGATTCCAACACCTCACCATCAAGTCACTCCCATTTCTGGATTCATCGATTTCTGGCTCCCATTATAGCTTTCACTGCTCACAGGGTATTGGTAAAGAGATTGGGAAGAAGCTGGAGTCCATGGTAAGGACAGTCCAACCTTTGCCCTACTCCTTCTCAATCCATTCCTGTGCTACGGAGGAAAGCGTCAGCAGGAACGCACTTGGGTCCCCCTCTTCTTCCTTCTCCAACCATTTCCTTATGCTTTTTCTTCCATAAGCTACCTCTTCTCTCCCAAAAGGCTCAGTTCAAAAGACCTCCCCTTCTGAAGAGACTCCCCTGAGCTCTTCACCTGGAATATCACCCATATGCACCGGCTATTAGTTGCAGACAATGCCTAGGGATGAACCACATTTGACACGCTCCGAAGTCAGGAGGATTACTACTCTGCATTACTTGCATATTGTTTTTATAAATGCTATTGTGGCCACAGTAGCTTTATTTGCTTCCATTATTGGCATATACTGAGGCAGCAGCCAACTTAAACTCCAACATCTTTTTTTCCTAATATGGACTTCTACCTCAGACTTGTATCTAAGTTCAGAAACTCCCCTCTAAGACAGTGGGGATGCATCTTTTGATCTCTTTAGTGTATACTGAAGGGGTATCGTAGCTACCTGATATTGCAGGCACTCCAGAGATCTCTATCTTGGGAGACTTTTCACCCCTGTCCGATATTCTAACTGATAAAATTATTTTGAATCTTGAATCAATCATGGTTACATTAACTTTATATTTCATATTCTGCCAATTTTCCAAGCACATCTGCTATGATTTCACAGAAATCATTTATTTTTATAAATCCCAAATAGAATAAGTTCAGAAATAGAAACAGAAATACAGTGTTCTTTGATTTGAGTGTCTTTTAATATACCTAATAATACCATTATTTGGCTTAATTTTATTCCTATCAATCAAAATCATATTGTGGTAGACATGTTCTGGACATTCCACCAAATCTGGAATTGGTCTTGTATCAATTTATTTACTTTTTAATTTACTCATTCATTCATAAACATTTGGTAGACACTTATATATGCCAGGCACTATACTAAGTGCTAGAAACAGAGAAATAATAGAACTGAGTATTTAAGAAATACTGGGCAAAAGCACTTGGCCAAGGAGTGCAGCTTTGTTTCTGTTAGCAAAAAACTGGAAACAATATAAATGCCATCAAAATAGAAATAGTTAAATAAGTTATAAATAACTTATTACTAATTAATTATATATATTAATTCTATATTATATTACTTATTATAATTACTTTATTACTTCTGTGCAGCACTAAAGAAAAAATAAAGTATACTTATGATTCAATGATACAAGGTTCTCCAAGACATTATACGGTTTAAAAAAAGCAAGTTGCCAATAGGTATGGCACAAAACTACATATATATTTTTTTTCCTAAATGTCTTACGTGTCTATGGGGCACCTGGGTGGCTCAGTCAGCTAATTGTCCAACTCTTGATTTGAGCTCAGGTCATGATCTCACAGTCTGTGAGTTCAAGTCCCACACTGGGCTTTGAGCTGATGGTGTGGAGCCTGCTTGGAATTCTGTCTCCCTCTCTCTCTGTCCCTCCCCTACTTACTCTCTATCTCTATCAAAATAAATACAAACAAACTTTTAAAAATTTTATGTGTTATGCCAAGAAACAGACTTTTAACTATTGAAAACAAATTAATGGCTACCAGAGGAAAGGAGAGGGAGATGGATTGAATAGGTGATGAGGATTAAGGAGGGCACTTGTCATGATGGGCACTGGGCCATGTATGGAATTGTTGAATCACTATATTGTACATCTGAAACTAATATAACACTGTATGTTAACTGTACTGAAACTAAAATTTTAAAAACCATAAAAAATACAAGTTTCTATAGGTTTATATATGTATAAGCACATGGTGGGGAAGGTCTAAAAGGACACATACCAAACCAACGACAGAGGGGATCACCTCAGCTGAAAGTTGTGATCCAGGAACCCGTATCATTGTCTGTATTGTTTGGATATTTTAAAGAGAATTCTTTCATATATTACTGGTATTGTTGTCAATGGATTTTTACAATTAATAAGCTTTTAAAAATAATTGCAATACAGTATAAGTGCTGAAATAGACATATGAACAAGGTACTATATGACCCAAAGGAAGGCAAAGATAACCTATTCCATAAAGTTTCCCATCCACCATACCTTTTTTTTCCAGAAATAAAACACGCTATCTCAAACATGTTCATAACATAGATACCCAGACACATAGACTTTGGCAATTGATGACGGCTTTGGAATGCTGGTTAATTTGCAGACGTTAGAACCCAAATTATTAAGCGCTCAGGCTGATTAGCTATTCCTGCCAGCAGCACTCTGTGGTGTCAGCACTGTGAGCCTCATCCAATAGGTGAGGAAACAGAAAATGGAACAATTAGTGTCTTGCCCATAACTCAATAGTCCAAGGCAGGAGCAGAATTTTAAATTCAAAGGACCTACTAGGATCGATCCTGTTTTCAAGTCAAGGGTAGGTAACAGAGGCTGGTTTAGAAGCATCTCCCATCCTCAGGAAACACAAGGAAATATGGCTGACCCCACCCATTAGATTTCTTGACAGGGTAATGGAGCTCATGTCTATAAGGCAACAAGGGCATTTTGGTCTTTCATCCACAGCAAAGCACAGAAAGAGGCAGGTTTCCAGGAACATTCTGAGCCTGATTCTCCAAGCTCACTCTTCTGCTCCACATCAAACATAAACTCAGCCACCACACAGTGTGAACCATTATGCCTTAGAGGGACCCTTTATGTAACAATGAGGCTGTCCTTACCTCAAGCTAGAAGAAGATCCAATGATTTGAATAAATCTCCTAGCATCACTTCCATAATAAAGAAAAAAGTCCATGTTATTCCCCACTTAGCTTCACAGTGAAAAGTATCCAGAAGCGTCTGTGCGTGTGACATTTAAATTCATGGATAAAGCTGAAGCTCCTGTCACCCTCATTTATTCCCAACAGGTGAGTCAAGAGTGCATGCCGGCAAGATGTAATGCTGAGTAACTTGGTTTTTTTTCTTTCCGATTTCACTGAGACCCTGTAATGTTATTTGATGCAGTTTTCTGTATTTAATTAATTTAACATTCCAGATTTTTAATTTGCATTTAATTTAACATTTCGGGTTTTTAATTTACCAGATATTGTTTATCAAATATTCATTTCAGAGACTTTCACCGTATATACAGTGCATACCCCTCTTTAATTAGTGTGTGGTAAATTAATTCTTCTATCCTTGCTCTTTCATCAGATATTGGATTAAGGAAGTTGCACTGTTTCAACACAGCACATAAACTCGTTTATTAAACCAAGATGGTAAATTTCCCAATGTATGTGCACTGCTAGTCTGCTTTCATGTTTAACCTGATAAAAACTGTTGTGGTTAAAACCAGAAATCTGTTATTATTTAAAGCCCGCTGCTTGGTTTGACAATGGAAGTGTTACATTTTGTATTCTCTCCAATTATTGGATCCAGTTTTGTTCTTATCTTACTCCTGGAGCTGTAACTCTTACACACACACCCCCACCCCATCCTGAGCCTTCTTCCTCTGTCTCCCTTCATCCATGTTATCACCCCCTCCCTCCCTGGGGTACTTGTTAAAATGAGATTACACTTGTCAAAGCTCTCTGTTAACTTTTCTTTTTTTTTTTTTTTAAATTTTTATTTATTTCTAGGAGAGAGAGAGAGGGACAGCATGAGCAGGGGAGGGTCAGAGAGAGAGGGAGTCACAGACTGAAACAGGCTCCAGGCTCTGAGCTGGCAGTCAGCACAGAGCCCGACGCGGGGCCCGAACCCACGAACCGCGAGATCATGACCCAAGCGAAAGTCGGACGCTCAACCGACTAAGCCACCCAGGCGCCCCACTGTTAACTTTTCTTAATGACTCAGACTATCCCAGGTTACAAACTTCAGCTTCTCATCCCTAAGTTTTACAGCTTACTTCCCTCTTTCTCCTCTCTATCTCCAGGCAAATAATAACGAGTTATCAAAGTGATAGCATATTCAAATTTTTTTGGAAGGGACCATTGTGGAAGGAAGCATCTTATCTCTACTATTACACTGTAAGCTCTTTGAGAACACATTTTATTCAGTTCTGGACCCCCAAACAGCACCTTAGCATACTGCCTTGTAAAAATAGGCAAATGGTACATGTTTGTTGGATATGTGAATAGATGGATGGGTGGAGGGGGTGGTTGGGTGGATGGCTGCATGCATGTATAGCAAGATTTCTACTGTGTGCCTGTCACCAAGCTAGTTCTTTAAACTGTGTTTTCTCATTTAAATGTTTCTCTTAATGAAGAAGTATATCCATTTCACTGATTAGGACACCAATACTCAAAGACATGAGTTAAGTTTGCTCTTGATCTCACAGCTAGCAAGGAGCTAAGCCCAAATCTGAACCCTAATATGTCTGCTCCTCCTGTATAAATTGCACATGGGCAGGACTGGCTACACAATTTGTGGAACCGCTATTCACTGAATGTGCGCTCCCCGCGTATCCATATGTTGAAATCCTAATGTCCACTGTGATGGCACTAGAAGGTGGAAGCTTTGGGACATAATTAGGTCATAAGGGCAGAGCCCTCGTGAGTGGGATTGGTACCCTCATAAAACAGGCCCCAGGGAAATTCCTCACAAGGAGAACACAACAAAAAGTCTGCAACCCATAAGAGGGCTCTAACCTGACCATGCCAGCTCACCGATCTCAGACTTTCCAGCCTCCAGAGCTGTGAAAAATAAGTTTTTGTTGTTTATAAGCCACCCAGTCTATGGTATTTTGTTACACCAGACCAAACAGACTAATACAGGGGCCCAGTGCAAAATTAAAATCCCTGTTTGAAATGTATTAATAATTTCAAGACAGCAGAGCATTAAACCTAATGGGAGGCCCTTGTAATCATGGAGTCTATGGGACATCACAGGTCACACGCCCATGAAACCAGCTGGACCCACATCCCAGCTCCAGCTCCTCATTCCCAGGCTGTCCATTAGAACCTCTGAGTTCCTATCCTCAGAGACAGTGTCCCAGCCTAGCTGTCAGAGACAGAGGCAGACCAGGAAATTTGAGCCTTGCCCAGATGCTTGTGGTAGGTTAGACATACCTCCTAAATGGACTGGAAATGCGTTGAGGGCAAGGAACATCTCCATATATGATTCTGTCACATTCTTTATGCCTATCAGCACCACCATCACCTCATTACCCTGATCAGGGATGGTGGGTGAGGACTGGGGAAATAGTGTACTTTGCTCTGCAACACCTCACTGACCAACCAGCTAAAGCAAACTCTAAGGGTATCCTGCCCTTGCTACTCTGATGAGTAAACAGATTAAACATGGACGCAGGTAAAGAAGAGCCATAAAGAGTACAGTGGTAACAGTCCAGCCTGTGAGCCTGAGAGCCAAAGCTGAGTGTGGCACCCCAGAAAGAATTCTTTCCTTTGAACTTCCATGAGCCAATCTCAGGGCCAGTCTGGTGTGAGCCAAATCTAAGGAGCCTTAGTGTGAAACTCAACACTTTATATGGCCACAGCTAAATGACTGCTCCTCCCCAACCCTATGACCTTCTTACATGGCTACTATTCTTTTCAAAGGAAAGATAATGACGTTGATGGGTTTTTAAAGAAGTCCTTAAGACACCAATTTCAGAGGTGACAGCCATCTATAAAATATACAAAGCAGAGATAGGAAAGACTTTGAAATCTTGTGGAACAGCACAAGATGGTATTGGCAACTCTGCTTGTGACCTAGGAAAGCCTGTTAAAAATCAACAAATGAGAGGGGTGCCCAGCTGTCTCACTTGGTGGAGCAAAGGACTCTTGATCTCAAGGTTGTGAATTGGAGCCCCATATTGGGCACAGAGATTACCTTAAAAAAAAAAAAAAAAAAAAAAAGGAAAACCAGCACTGAGGACATTAAAGGTGAGAGCATGCACGCACCAGGTTAAGGGCAAACACTTACTCTTTAACTTGAAAGCCAAGTTTTCGTGTGCCTAAGGGCAGGGCTCACATGGGTCATGTCTTTTAAATTTAGAATCCTCAGGGTCCAATGCAAGCTCGCAATAAATACAGAAAGACAGAAGGAAAGAAAGATGGCCCAACGGAACAGATAAGACAAGTGAAAAAGGGCACACTTGCAGGTTTCATTCCTTGGCCATTTCCATGTATTTCCAAAAATAGATGATGGCACTTGTATACATTCTTTGTCGGGTTGTGCTTTCGTGGTTTGTATCACATTTAACTTCATCTGTTAGGAACTTGGGGGCCATCGCTGTCACCAGAAGTCCAGAATTGGAGTGCAAGCACTTGATCTTCCCATCATCATCTACTTCCAGACACCAGAACACCCACAGCATCCCTGGCAGCAGGGCCTTGCTTGAGGGACCTCACCAGCGCAAGGGGCAAGGGGGTGGTGTTAGCCAGGAGGCCTGACTGTCACTTGCTGGGAGGCATTCTTTTTTAAATAAACTTTTCATTTTGGAATAATTTTAGATTTACAGAAAAGTGACAAAGATAGTACAGAGAGTTCTCATTATGCTCTTCACCTAGTTCCCCGTAACGTTAACATCTTGCGTAACCATGGTACATTTGTCAAGACTAAGACATTAACGTTGGTACATGACTATTAACTAACATCCAGACTTTATTCAGCTCTCACCAGCTTTTCCATTTATGTTCTCGTTATTTAAAAAATAGTGAATAAACTAATCTGGGGTACAGCGTTGGATTTACAGAAAAATTGAGCAGGTAACACAAGTCCGGCATACCAATCCCATCCCCACCATGCACCCTCAGCACACAGTTTCTCCTACCATTACCATCCTCTATGACTCTAGTACATTTATTAAAATAATGAGCCAATATCAATACATTAAAGTTTTTACTTTTTTTACATTTTTTAACATTTATTTATTTTTGAGAGAGAGAGAGACACACAGAGTGTGAGTGGGGGAGGAGCAGAGAGAGAAGGAGACAGAATCTGAAGCAGGCTCCAGGCTCCCAGCTGTCAGCACAGAGCCTGAGGCGGGGCTCAAACTCACACACCACAAGATCATGACCAGAGCCGAAGTCAGATGCTTAACAGACTGAGCCACCCAGATGCCCGTCAATACATAATTATTAACGAAAATTCATAGTTTGCATCAGGTTCACTCTTTGTGTTGTGCAGTTCTGAGTTCTGACAGGTGCCTAATGACATATACCCACATTACAGTATCATGCAGAGTAATTTCACTGCCCTAAAGATCCCCTGTGCTTCATGTATTTATCCCTCCCCTATCTCTCCAAGAACTTCTGACAATGATTGATCTTTTTACTGTCTCTTTATTTGTGCCTTTTCTGAAATCTCATCTGCTTGGAATCATAGAGTATGTAGTCTTCAGACTGACTTCAGTCACTTAGCAATATGGATTTTAAGATTCTTGCACGTCTACATTGCTTGACTAATGAATGTCCTTTTTCTACTTCAGGATCCAATCCAAGGTTAGTGTGGAGGCACATTTAGTGTGGAGGCATTTTTTTTTTTTTAAGTATAATTGACATATAATATTATGTTGGTTTCCAGTGCACAACATAATGATTCAACATTTGTATACACTGCATGTGGTGACATCTTTAAAACTTCCCTATGATCAGAATTCTTTTCTTAAAGGAAGAGATCAGTGTAATGTCCTTGGACGATTGTTTTTCTGCCCTTAACATTATATTTATTTCTATAACAAATATTAATTGAGCTTTTATTATGTACCAGGCATTGTCTTAAGCAAGGAATACACAGATTTGAACACACTATAAAAGATCTTTGCTCCAATAGCGTTTAAAAACGTTTCCTAAAATTATTATCAATAGCTACATACTATTCCATTTTATCAATTTCTTTTGAAAGAGATCAGCTCTAAATTTTTCCTATTTTTAATAACATTTGGCCATCATTCATTATGTCCTAAGAAACAATGTTAAAAGTTAAAAAAAAAAAAAAAAGGCCCATTTTTGTAGTATTTGCTGTATGGGGTCATATTCCTCACCAGAAAGGACATAGCTATTGACACTGCCTCTAGCCATGAAAATTCCTATCTTAGCTTTACTATGGCTGCTGCCCCCTCCCCTTACATTTTCACCCTACTCTCTGTATAGCTTTCAGCCCTTTTGTCCACTTCCAATGCAAGCAATCTAAGCAGACAGCCTCCAATTCCAAGCTGGCCCTTTGGCTCTAGATTGCTTCTTGCCCTCTACCTCCCACCAAAAATGCTTCCTCTGTGTGTGTACTGCACACACATATCTCACTTCTTAACCAACTGAGCCACCCAGGTGCCCCACACATATCTCACTTCTGAATCTCTAGTCCATCGGGAGCCTGCACTTAACATCAATAAGCCCAGGTCTCTTGCTATAAAATTGGCACACTTTCGTGATGAAGGCTAATCTTTATGCAGGATTTGCATATTTACAACCATTAATGCTCCTGGATGATCAAGCTGTATTTCCAAGATCTCAGGAAGTGAGCTACACTATGAAAAGTATGTAACCTGGGGGCAGTTTTTGGTGATTCATCTCAAAAACCATTCTTTTTTACTGCCTAGTATCTTATCTTGTTCATATTATATGAATACAGACCTAAGATATAACCCCTCATTCTGAAAAGCACATTGTCTTTATCCGAATGAACATTGTGATGTGTATTAGAAATAATATGATCTTTGGAAGTAGGGAGACCTGGGTTTAAAAATCAATGCAATGATTTGCTAACTGTGTGACCTTAAACAAATGACCTCTTCAAGCCCAGATTCTTTACCTCTAAAATTGGGGCACTAGTAGTAGCTAACCCTTAGAAAGAGTTTACCATGTGCCAAACACTATTGACTTGATCCTCAGTAAATCTAATGAGGTAAATTTAATTATTATCGCATTTTACAGAGAAGCAAACTAAGGCAGAGACAGGATAAGTGACCTGTGCAAGGTCATGCAGCTAGTAAGAAGAAGCAAAGCTGGGATTCAAATCTGGGAAAACTGGCTCCAGAGTTTAAATTCTTGACCTTATATACAGATTCTCTTGCTGAACCTACATGAAATAATTAAGAGCACTAAATCAAATCCTATATTAAGGATCTGTTACATAGTATGCATGGCCCATAATAAATGTATACTCCCTTTTACCCACTCCTACTATAATATTGTTATCTTCCTGGTTCTGGATACTAAAATCTCAGCCAAACAAGTATAGTACTACCAGACCACTTCACCTATGGATCAGACACAGTGTGGCACATACAGGGGGTTTAGACCAGTTTGGCATTCCTACAGGGAGGCATGACCAAAGAGAGGTAAGGCTGTTTTGAGGGATGGGAGTGAGGCCATAGAGGATGCTGAGTGTCCATTGGAGGCAGGATAATGTTGGGTAAAAAATATGGGCTTTGGAATCAGCCAGGTTTGAATCCCAGCTCTGTCTATATTGTAGTCTGGAGAATTAAATGAGATATAGAAAAGGATGCTCACCACACCTTCTCTTCTTAAATCCATGCACACCCTTGTTGAAGCACTGCATTGTATACCTGAAACTCATATCACACTGTATGTTAGCTGTACTGGAATTAAAATAGGGGTGCCTGGGTGGCTCAGTCAGTTAGGCATTCAACTCGGTTTCAGCTCGGGTTGTGATCTCATCATTTGTGGGTTCAAACCCTGACAGTGCAGAGCCTCTTTGGGATTCTCTCCCTCCCTTTCTCTCCCCCTCATGCACTCACTCTCTCTCTCAATCAACATAAATAAATAAACTTTTTTTAAAACCCCAATAAATAAATAAATAAATAAATAAAATTCAGGCACACTCACACAACTGGACACTGTCCAGCAGCTCCAAATAAATGTAAGACTAACCTCAGAAAAAGGGGTGCCTGGATGGCTCAACTGTCTGACTCTTGATCTCAGCTCAGAACATGATCTTCCAGTTCATGGTATGGAGCCCTGAGTTGGGCTCAGACAGCACAGAGCCTGGATGGGATTCTTTCTCTCTCTCTCTCTATCTCTCTCTCTCTCTCTCTCTCTCCATCTATCTCTCAATCTGCTCCTCCACCCCTTCCCCCACACCCCTTACCCCTGTCCCCCTTACATAACCCTCAGCATCCCACGCCCTCTCAGGCGCTGGTGCTCTCTGTCTAAAAAAATAAGTAAAATTAAAAATTAAAAAAGACTAACCTCAAAATGAAAAGTTTAAAAAGGATGTAGTTCTATATTCAATTTAGTGAGCAAATGGATTGCATTTCAAGCTGCTGACAACAAGCTTCCAGAAAGGTCTGCTGGAGCAAGAATGTGGCAGACCTTTGGAGGTCAGGGAGTGGCAGTAAATGTAATAGGTGATTGTATGCCTGTCACCAAAACCTAAATGAAATAACCATCAAGATCTCAGCTATTTATTGCTCAGACTCTACATTCACCAAGCAACCTTCTGCTTAACACCTAAATCCCCCAGAGAGTGTCCAGGTAGAAGAAATAGAAATATTCCTGGTAATGGAGGAAAAGATCTCCATTACAAATACATATAAATCAATCTTATATCAATTAGAAGCTATTGTTGTCCAGAAGGTAGAAAAATCCTTAGTCTCTTTGATTCTAGCATCAGGAAATTGTTGGAAACCCCATCTTGAATCTCGGGCTGCCTAAGCACCTACTATGTGCCAGCCATGAGCTCAGTTCAGTGAGGAATTCAAAACTGAAATGACATAGTCCTTGCTGAAACAACTTAAAATCAGGTAGAGATAATGAAGCAAATACACCAAGAGCTAAAATAAGGCACAAGTTGAACAAAATGCTACCTCATTATCACCTTGAAAAACCCCCAAGGCCAAGTCTAGGCCTCCTAGTTCTATTCAACTTGAGGAGGTGATAATGAGGAGAACATGTTCTTGCCCATTAAAGAGTTCTTAACGTGGAGATGAGGCAAGCTGCTAAATAAATGGTGGAATTTTACCTTTCAAGTTACATAGGTAATACCTGTTACCTTTCATGATACATACTTTACAAAGTCTATTTCTACAAAAGGAGGGAAAAAAGAGAAATGCATACATAGGGGAACAGAAGCATAATTTATTTATAGATAAAGAAAGGACAAGAGGAGCTGATGGCAAAGGCCATTCGTCTGCACGGTGATAAATGAGTGAATCAACATGCAAACTCAGGGGCTGCCAAACCAAGCCAGTGCCGGTGTGGCTGATGACAATGAGGGTCCACGATAGCCCACACCGCACCCGTACTTGGACCATACTCCCCAGAGACACAACATACCCCTCTATGTATTCCTGTAACATCTTACCCTCCCTTCTCAGCCCAGACTCCAGTAGGGTCTCTGCATTAAGCTTTGCCGCCGTCCACTAATAGCATGTATTCCTTCCTCCTCTAACTTCTCACGTATGTTGTCTCAAGGGCATTCCCTGAGACATGGGCATTTTCTCCTGCAGATGGCTGGGATGTAGCAAAAAGAATATCAAAAATTGGGGCTCAGTCAGTTAAGCATCCGACTTCATCTCAGGTCATGATTTCACAGTCCATGGGTTCAAGCCCCATGTCGGGCTCTGTGCTGACAGCTGAGAACCTGGAGCCTGCTTCGGATTCTGTGTCTCCCTCTCCATCGGCTCCTCCCCCATGGTTCTCTGTCTCTCTCTCTCTCAATCTCTCTCTCAAAAATAAAATAAAACATTAAAAATTTTTAATTAAAAGAAAGAATATCAGAAATTGATTCAAAACACCTGGGTTGGAATCTGGATCTTGCCACCAACTAACTGTAGAACTGTGGGCAAGTTACAGTTTCACATTTCAGTGAATAGAGAAAGAGTGTCCATGTCAAAGGGCAACTAGGAGATCTCAAGGAGATAGTCTAGGAGAGAGATGAGCCTCCTGAAAGCACTGCCCCAAACTGAACTTGACAGAACCTTGGGAAGATGAGCACTTCATCAAAGATGGTTTCCAAGGAGTCAAACTTTCACTCTTCGCAGATGACATGATACTCTACATAGAAAACCCGACAGACTCCACCAGAAGCCTACTAGAACTGATCCAAGAATTCAGCCAAGTTGCAGGGTACAAAATCAACGTACAGAAATCGGTTGCATTTTTATACACCAACGATGAAGCAACAGAAAGAGAAATCAAGAAACTGATCCCATTCACAATTGCACAAAAAAACATAAAATACCTCAGAATAAACCTAACCAAGGATACAAGAGATCTGTATGATGAAAACTATAGAAAATTTATGAAGGAAATTGAAGAAGACACAAAGAAATGGAAAAACATTCCATGCTCATGGATAGGAAGAATAAATATAGTTAAGATGTCATTACTACCTAAAGCACTCTACACATTCAATGCACTTCCAATCAAAATTGCACCAGCATACTTCTCAAAACTAGAACAAACTATCCAAAAATTTGTATGGAACCACAAAAGACCCCGAATAGCCAAAGTAATCCTGAAAAATAAAACCAAAACGGGAGGGATCACCATCCCAGACTTTAGCCTCTACTACAAAGCTGTCATCATCAAGACAGTATGGTATTGGCACAAAAACAGACACATAGACCAATGGAACAGAATTGAGAACTCAGAAGTGGACCCAAAAGTATACAGCCAACTGATCTTTGACAAAGCAGGAAAGAATATCCAATGGAAAAAAGACAGCCTTTTTAACAGATGGTGTTGGGAGAATTGGACAGCAACATGCAGAAGAATGAAACTAGATCATTTTCTCACACCATGCACAAAAATCAACTCAAAATGGATAAAGGACCTGAACGTGAGACAGGAAACTATCCACACCCTAGAGGAGAAAGCAGGAAACAACCTCCTTGACCTCCACCGCAGCAACTTCTTACTTGACACATCCCCAAAAGCAAGGGAATCGAGAGCAAAAATAAACTGTTGGGACCTCATCAAGATTAAAAGCTTCTGCACAGCAAAGGAAACAACCCAGAAAATTAATAGGCAACCAACGGAATGGGAAAAGATAGTTGCAAATGACATATCAGATAAAGGGTTAATATCCAGAATCTATAAGGAACTCACCAAACTACACGCCTGAAAAACCAACAACCCAGTGAAGAAATGGGCAGAAGACATGAACAGACACTTCTCCAAAGAGGACATCCAGATGGCCAACAGACACATGAAACGATGCTCAGCATCCCTCCTCATCAGGGAAATACAAATCAAAACCACACTGAGATACCACCTCACGCCAGTCAGAGTGGCTAAAATGAGCCAATCAGAGAACTCTAGATGCTGGCGAGGATGTGGCGAAACGGGCACCCTCCTACACTGTTGGTGGGAATGTAAACGGGTACAGCCCCTCTGGAAAACAGTGTGGAGGTTCTTCAGGAAACTAACAATAGAACTCCCCTATGACCCAGCAATAGCACTGCTAGGAATTTACCCGAGGGATACAGAAATGCTGAGGCATAGGAGCACGTGTACCCTAATGTTCATAGCAGCACTCTCCACAATAGCTAAAACATGGAAAGAACCTAAGTGTCCATCAACAGATGAATGGATCAAGAAGATGTGGTTTATCTATACCATGGAATACTACATGGCAATGAGAAACAATGAAATCTGGCCATGTGTAGCAACATGGATGGACCTTGAGGGGGTTATGCTGAGCGAAATAAGTCAGGCAGAGAAGGACAAATATCATATGTTTGCACGTATAGGAGGATTAGGAGGAACTTGACGGAGGACCAAGGGGGAGAAGAAGGGCGGAAATGGTGGGGGAAAGGGAGAGAGGCAAACCATGAGAGACTCTTGAATGCTGACAAAAACTGAGGACTGATGGATGTGGGGGGGAGGGGGGATGGGCATGGAGGAGGACACTTGTGGGGATGAGCACTGAGTGTTATGTGGAAACTAATTTGACAATAAACTATTTGTAAAAATAAAATAAAATAAAATAAAATAAAATTAAATGAAATGAAATGAAGCCTGTCATCTGAAAAAAAAAAAAAAAAGATGGTTTCCAAGGGAAGAGTCCAGTTTGTAAAGAAGAGAAAGAGGGAAGTAACTGGATGGATTCACAGAGGGAGTACTTACCCATATCTTCCAGCAGCAGGAGATGCTCTAGAAGCAAAATTAAAATAACCAATGTCCCTTCTGTTTATGACAGTGGCCAGGGGGAATTACAGACCTGAAAAAAAGTATAAGGAACTGTGTTCTTAAACTAAATCACAATTTAATTTGAATATAGAAGCAATAGAAACTCTACTTTGTTTATTTTTTGCTTTATTTTAGTGAGGTGGGGAGGGGCAGAGAGAGAGAGAGAGAGAGAGAGAGAGAGAGAGAATCCCAAGCAGGCTCCATGCTCAGGGCAGATATTGACACAGGGCTCAACCTCACAACCCTAGGATCATGACCTGAGATGAAATCAAGAGTCGGACGCTCAAATAACTAAGCCACCCAGGCACTCAGAGACTCCACTTTAGATAAACAAGAATAACCTCGACCTGGGTCCCAAGCAGAGCCCTTATTTTGGTCTATTCCGTGGACAGGATAATGAAGTCTTCTGGCTCAGTTCTATTAGTGCCAAAGGTAGGTACTTACTGACCAGCAGTGACTGCCTCAAAGCAATCCAAAAGCTGAGAGATTTCTTAGTCCAAAATCGGACTAAGAATCAGGGCACTCAAGTTCCAGCTTGTTGTCATTAATGTTTGTGAAGTTGCCTTGGGAGGGTCTCTGGATCTTTGTTTCTTCATTTCTCTAGTGAAACAGAGCTGTGAGTGCCCTCTCAGGCTCCTTCTGGCCCTGTGCTTATCAAATTAAGAACGTTCAAGAGGCCAAGGTGAAAGCCATTCAGCTCACTACCCCACCCACCCTGAAGCTTTTCGTGAGATCTCCATTTTACTCAAAGCATTCAGCAAACCCTGTGCTGAGTACTAAGGCTAGACTCAGGTCATCCAGGAGCTGAATGCTGATCAGGATGACCAAGAAAGAAAAACCAACAGCCAGGGAGTCAGAAAATACTAAACGGAAAGGCATTTATAGATTCTCTGGTGCTAGCCCTTTCCTGTACAGAGGAAGAAACCAAGCATCCAAGGGGTTAGAAACTCTTTTCCCAAGAATGCACACCTAGACGAAGATACAGGGGAAGTGCGATGGAAGGAGCACTGGATGGGGGGGAGAGGGGTTCTTGCTATGAGGAACCAACTGCACCCCCAGGGGTCAGCAGCCGCCTCTTGCCAGGCCTCTGCCTCTCTTGGGGAATCCATGCAACTCAGCCACTGTTTCTTCTGCTCCAACTCTCTCTGTAGCTGTGGAGTTGAGCTGGCACCCAAGCCTCCCGATCCCCTGCCCTGGGCTTTTTCTGTCCTACCAGAAATAAATAAATAAATAAAAAATAAGAGTGCCGTGGAATCACCCACAGTTGCAATAATCCCGGGAAGACACAAGGAATGGTAAAACTGACTTGTGCTGGAGCCCGTTAGTTCGTCTGGGAGAGCCACCTGAGAATATGTTTATGCTTTTCTCAAAATACCTTTTACCTGGGCATGGCAATACTTATGTTCATTTATTCATTCAGAAATGTATAATTTTTGAGGGTAGGGAATAAAACTAATTGATAGTGTTCATATGCAGAAGACAAAAAGGTGATTGTAGGCAGAGACTGTTTACAATAAAGCTGGTCAAGCCTCAGCTTCCGAGTCCCTCCCCTTGCAGGGGCTCCTTCCTAGATGCTGGGAGGGCCCTGGCAATGGGTTCACGTGGTCATACAATTGTAAAATATTTGCGGAAGTGAGATATTTTTGCATTCTTTTTCTTTTCTTTAAGTTTTAGCGAATGAGAGTTTGCTGGGGAAAGGAGCAGAGGGAGAGAGAGGGAGAATAAACAACAAGCAGGTTCCACACTCAGCTTGGAGCCTAACAAGGGGCTTGATCCAATGACTCTGTGATCATGACCTGAGCCGAAATCAAGAGTCAGACACTCAACTGACTGAGCCACCCAGGAGCCCCTGTGTTCTTTTTCTTAAAGAGGTAAGCCTCAGGTCCTCGTATCCAGGTGTATTCAGAGTCTGAATTTCTTCTCTTCTCACCTCCTTTCCTTCTTTCTAGGACTGGAAGAAAGAAAAGGTGGGTTTTTTTCTGCTTTAGTGGAAAGAAACGTACAACTTATGAGAAGATTGAGCCTGAACAACAATTAAAAATGAGAGCCTATTAAAAGCAAACCCTGAGTGAAACAATACAGTGCCCTTGAATGAGGTGAGTGGGAATTCTGTGTCAATGCAATAAAGTGTGCCAAAAATATATTCAGTTCAAAACTCAGACTGCCCTGGGGCGCCTGGGTGGCTCAGTTGGTTAATCATCTGACTTTGACTTCAGTCATAATCCCCCAGTTCATGGGTTCCAGACCCACATAGAGCTTTGGATCCTCTGTCTCCCTCTGTCTCTGCTCCTCTCCTGTTCATGTACTCTCATTCTCTCTCTCTCTCTCTCAAAAATAAATAAACATAAAAAAATTAAAAGAAATTAAAAAATAAAAATATAAAACTCAAACTGCCTTTCATCTCATATATTTTAGCCATTTGATTGATTTGACACAATGTTGACAAATCAAAAATAAAAATTTGTCAAACAATCTGGCCAATTCAAAAAACAATCAAATCAAATCAAATAAATTCTAATTGACTTGTCTGGTTCTCAGTTAAGTTAAGTCAAAATAAACCCATTTGCTGACGTGATTACACGTTTACTTCCGAATGAGATTTTTAAAGTTACTGCTTGGAGAAGCCCATTGAAGGATTCATATAACTTTTAACCTCTTCTATCTTAGAACAGAAGAGGCCAATCTGAACTTCCAAACTTCATTAAATAGAACCTTCCAACTCGGGGGTTTTACTTTAGAGGGGGTGAAAATTGTTTTTAAAGGAGGGCCATTTTACCATGTTTACTAGGTATGCCGTATGAATGCACTATACTTGTGACGAGTCTGGCCCCTCCAGAGACCTACATGTGTCTGATGAGGAAATGGGGTGTGGCAAATTGTGAATTTTAAGGGTAATTGAATCACGTAGCTGTTATCAGATGCCTCTACCCATTTCAACCCCAAATGTTACATATGGCTCCCTCAATTTCTAAGCTCTGCATCTAAAATGAAAATCTCTATGAAGGAACAGCAGGTATTTTTTTCTTTTTTGTCCTAAGAAAAAAAGAAAACTCAAATATTTGTGGGTCACCAGTAAAGCAAATGAGGACCATGAAGGTTCGTTTACAGATTTCATGCATGATGACATCTCAGGTATGGAAAATACTTGCTCCTTTCTTCCTGGGACAGACATTTGTCATTCCACGTGGAAGAGGTCAGCCTAAAAGACAGGATGATTCAGTATAACATCACTTTCCTCTCAAGATTCTAAACTGCAACGTTTCCCAAACTTGGCAGGTAAGAATTATCTGAGGCAGTTATGACAAGCAGATTTTGGGGACTTAGGTGGAGTCCAGGAATCTGTATTTTTAGCCAATATCCCAGGTGATTCTTATCACCATCACAAAGCCAAGGCTCAGAATGGCTCCCAGAGTCATCACATTACTGGAATAAATACAGCAGCCACAGGGAAATGTACTTTAACCTGTACACAGCTGGGAAGCCACTGGGATTCATGGCTTAGAATTTCATCTTCAAGCCAAGATGTTAAACATATCAATGAATGTGTGTTCCTTATTATCACCCATAATGGTTTCCTTCTTCATGTCTTAGGGGAATGCCATATGCCCAGAGTTCCTGGCAGCAGAAAACCAAAATATTAACAGAATAAATTACTTCAAATTAGACATGTGCTGCTGAACTATTCTAAGGTATTTAGAATATTAACGAATTTGGACCTGGCTAAGGATCATTAATAGCATTGTCCCCTGAGCATATTCTTTGAACAAAAACCTTCAGAGTTTGCTTTCAACTGCCCAAGTACTAGCATCTTCATCATCCTGTGAAGAAAGCAAGGGGTTGGTTTTGCCAGCTCTTCAGAGCTTTCTCTGTGATACCTGTAGTCAGAAACAGCTCGCCTTGGGGATAGTGCCAGCACCCACGGCTGTCTCCTCCCCTCGCCTGCCCAGGTGGTGCCAGTTTCAGCACGACCCAGACAGCTAAAGAATGTAAGCAAGGCAGAGGTGGCTCTTGTCTATGCCTGGGGAAAGGAAAAGACCCGCTTCCTCCTCTCCAGGGATGCCCTCCAACCAAGAAGAGCTGCCAAGACCCAAGGTCAAGCCTGTCAGACACGTTAACGGTAGGAAGAATTAGGAATAAAATATAAAACCTATGAGAAAGTCCTCCTTACTCCCAGGGACAGGGCTCTCTCACATGCTGTGAATATGTCATGCTTCTGTTTCCTGAACGCAACTGTAATTCTTTTTAAATCTTATTTTTATTGTTAATATATTGTTCATTTTTAGGAAGATAATACATTCACATGTTTGAAACAAACAAGATACAGGGTGAAAGAACCTCACTTTCACCCTTGTCTTCTACCTGCCCAGTTCCCTGGCTCCCACCCAGACATTACCACTATATTTAGTTTCTCATACATTCTTCCAGAATTTAGGCAAGAACAAGCAAATGCACATGCATCTTCGTGTTTCCCCACTTGTTACACAAAGGATAGCATCCTAAGCCTACTATTTTGAACATGGCCTTTTCCCATCCAACAAATGCACCTTAGAACCCTTATCCAAACCAGTATGAAGAAAGCTTCTTCATTCGTGTTTGTAGCTGCATAGTATTCCATAATAGGATGCACTGATTTGTAGTGAAACCACTAGCTATTAGTCTGTTTTCCTGACAGTGAAAAAAATGGCTTTGTTTCAGACACCTGAGAGTTAAGGAAGCCCAGAGCCACCAAGAGAGTCGGTGAAGTTGTATGTGCAGAATTTCTGGAGCTTCTCAGAGGGAGGTGATTTAAGAAATACATCTGTTCCATGTAATTACAAAAGGTTATTTAATGTATCATGTGTTACAGTAAGAGCAGCCAGAAAGCATCTGAGGAAAATTAGAAAAGAATTGGAACCCAAATCAGGATTAATTAAGGTAAAGAAGGGAAAAAGACGAGAGGTAGAAAATCAGCTTTGTTTCTGTAACTCCCTTTCAGCTTCGTCAGACTCCTCTCCGTTGATGGAGAGACCAAGGCTTGTTCACATAAGGACCAAGTGGTCTAATTAGGTGGGAAAGGAAGAGACTGAGTAAAGGGAAGGCCAGAAGGAAGACAAGGAGGGCCGGGAGAGCAATGTCCGATGTTTTTATTCTCAGAGGCTAACCTGTTCCCGAAGAAGTGTTTTCACAGTCACATTTTCCTCTAGGCTGTGATTTTACAAAAGGAAATCTTTTGACTTACAACTCAATGTCTTTGGCCACAACAGTATTTAAAGGTATGTCCCTTTGTTTCCCACCAAGCTTTGAACTGTTGAGTCATGTACATATTCGTAATGTGTTTTCCACTCAGAAGAGGGCAGAAAAAGAGGTTTCATCTCTGGCTAACAATTGATAAGTACATCAATAAGTACATTTCAAAGACATTTTAAACCTCCAAATGAAAAGCTCCAAATACTTCTTAGAAGTTGGGGTAACTGAAACAGGATCCCCACCTTTGCACTCTAGCTGATGTTCAGTGACCTAGGATGGTAACTAAAGCTCAGCAAAATTAAAGGAGTTTTACTCATACACGGATGATAATAATGTAAATGGGCACCACAGTCTGGAGGGCAGTTTGGCACTATATAGAGAAACCTTTTAAAAATAGTCACAAAGTAAATAAGTAAATAAATACAATAAAAAATAATCACATTCTTAGACTCAGAAGTTGCATTTCTGAGAATCAGTACTAAGGAAATTTTATACTTTCGCTGCAGGGATGAAAAGCTATAGGAAACTGGATTTAGCAGGTATTTCAAATATTTTGACCTCAAGACCCCTTTATACTCTTAAAAATTATCGAGTACTCCACAGAGCTGTGGTTTATGTGGGTTGTATCTATTAATACTTGCTATATTAGAAATGTAAGCGGAGAAATTGAACTAGAAACTCAAACAATCACTCAAGGGCTTTTCCTCCAGATGTTCGTTGCTACCTTAGTATGCAGCAGGAGTGTTTTATGAATACTTCTCTCTCCTCATACAGAATAGTAATAGGGCACATACACAAGGGTTGAAAATTAATAAAATTAATCATTTCTTATTTAAATAATTAGCTGAATGGTTATGTCAATAAATGATTTTGTTCTTTTATGATCTAATTCTTTTTTAGTTATAAAAAAGCATTAGTTGTCACTGTACTATGCAAAATCGGGGAATGAAAGCTACAAGACTTAAGGGAAAATGGGTTTGGGGAACGACGCTCGAAAACTTTGTAAGTGATGCAGTAAAAAGAAAAAAAGGAAATTAATTTAAGAACAACAGCACAATTTTACACAAGCTCAGTGTGCATTTTATAAATATGGTACACTACCTTGAAAAAGACCTGCAGTTTGCTGTGGAAGCCAGCATCTGCCCACCAGCCAGGTTGCCAAAGGATTCCCAGGCCCATCACACTGTGTAGGGGAGTCACAAAGCAATAGAGAGGGGCGCCTGGGTAGTTCAATTGGTTAAGGATCTGACTCTTGATTTCGGCTCATGATCCCGGGGTTGTGAGATTGAGCCGCGCATAGGGTGGGCTCTGTGCTCACAGCTCGGAGGCTGCTTGGGATTCTCTCTCTCTCTCTCTCTCTCTCTGCCCCTTCCCTTGCTCTCTCTCTCTCAAAATAAATAAACCTAAAATTTTAAGATAAATTTAAAAAGAGAGAGAGATAAAAGTGAAAGAAGAAGAAAATGAGCAGAGAACAGAGAGGAACAATACAAAATAGGCTGAGAGGAAAGAGAAAAATTAAAGGTGTAGGGGGGTGGGAGGTGGGGTGTTGAAGCCTGCAGTTATCGTGAAGCTGTGGAAGGAAAATTATCTGAATTGGATCAAAGAGTTGTATCGCCAGATGTTGGCGGCTGTGGCTCCTGTCCTTGTGAGGGTGTGTGTGCAGGCGTACAGGACCAGGTGCTGTATTCTGTGTTCACCTAGTGTTTCTCCTGTAAAAAACTGTGCATCTTATTCAAGTTACTCCCTTGTGCAATTGTGTTGGAACAAATTTACGTTTTTGAAACAAATGTTATACCAGAACTCACTGTATTTAGAGATCTTTATAAGTCTGGAAACATGTACACCATGTTGACATTAGTTATGTCTTGGTGTAAGATTACAAGTGATTTCCATTTTCTTCTTTCTGCTAATGTGTATTTGCTAAATTTCCTTCAAGCTACATGTATCACTTTGTAATCAGAAATTGGAAAAAAATGTTTTTCAATTTCAAAATCCAGCTAAAAGCTGTGAGCTGATTTTAAAACTCAGCTAAAAACTGTGATCTCTCCCTGAGCCAACCAACAATGTTAATCATCACCTGATCTCTGGGAATCACAAACTACGAGGCATCTGAAAACTTGTCTTGCCCAGCCTCCTGATTTTAGGAGTCAGAGGCCTTAGTAGGTGAAATGACCTGCCCAGGGTCATGTAACTGGTTGGTGACAGAGCTGGAACAAAATCACAAAGTGCCCCAGCTTCCAATTTAATTATTCTTTTCACTCCTCACTTGCTTTTTTCTTCTTTCTTTTTTTTTTTTAAACACAGTCACAGAGGTATTGCGGAATTGGGATTGATTTACACTTTACCAAATCAACAAATCATTTCATTCCAAAGAAATCTAACAAAACAAAATAAAACAAAACTGTCAGCAAGGTGAAAAATAAAATCATGCCAACTTCTTGTTTCACACTGTATGGACAAAACAACCAGTAATTACATGGATGTTTCCTTTCCAACTGATTGCTTTGGTGTTAGGTTCTCATAGCCTCTGTGTTAGAAAAACCAAACGTGGGGGAGGTAGGAGGAAGAGGAAGGGAAACCTTGTCTAGAGGCAAATGAAACTCTTCAAAACCCTACTCCCCGTATAAGTAACTTCATTTGGACATTAGATTTAATGGCACTTGCCTGTACCAGTCAATATTCTTTTTTTTTTTTTTTTTTTGTACCAGTCAATATTCTATAGGCCACCTAGGAAAACAGGTCCGTGGAGCGGTCAGCTCTGTACGACATGGACACCTGGGATTCACAAATTCTGTGCATTATCTAACAATCTAACAGAATCTAACAGAAGTGAAATAGGAAATACAGAGCACCTTTATGCCTCTTTAAAGAAAGAACTGGATTGTATCCCAATGACACCAAGGTGGTTCCATTTACCTGTCTTAAACCGATGACCTATCATCAACTGTCAAAAAATTTCAATTTGTTTGTAATACCCAGTGAATTCTTTCCACAGCTCATGGGGCCAAAGCCTCAGTAACTATATCTGAGAGGAAGTATACCTTTTGAATTAGAAAGGATGTGAAACCTGGCTGGGGCTGACATCTGGGGCCCTCTCGAGATCCTGATGGAAACTCAGGAGAGAGGCTGGTTTCCTGCCTTCAACAATTAAGTAATCAGCTGCCTTTGGTGACCCTAAGGACTCTCGCAGGCAAGATACTAGGCCAACAGGCTGCAATAATTCAGGGTGCAGAGCCAATGGGAGGGACACAGATTCCCAGTTCAGTCACCACCTTCTTGTTTTAGGAAGAAGGAAGTTGAATTATTTTTAAGAAGCCCAGGACTTTGCCCTTTTACTGAGGTGCACTCATTAACGTAATGCATACACAGGAAAACAGCCCATGAGGGCATTTGCGGTGAGAAAGCCTAAGCTTCTCAGCCTCACCGAACGTCAGGCTGTCTCACAACTAAGGGCCCTGCTTTTCCCTCAAACACTATTTACTGATGCTTATATTTTTGTTTTGTTTTACTTCCTGAGTAATTTTATATATGGTAATGCTCAGAAACATTAATTTTGTTAACTTGAAATAAATACAAAATACTAATAATAATAATAACAATAATGAAGAAAATTAAGTTTACAGCAGAATCCCACCATCCGTCAAAATATCACTCTCTATACTTTAAATATATGCAGTATTTATTTCTTGAGTACACCTCAGTAAAGATGGAAAAATTGAACAAATGCCTATATAAATCATTCAATGACCAAGAGAACCCAAATCTTTTTGCTAGGAATATATGTCTTTATATCATTGGAATGCAACTTTATAAGGGTGCCTGGGTGGCTCAGTCAGTGAAGCATCCATTCTTGATTTTGGCTCAGGTCATGATCTCACAGTTCATGGGTTTGAGCCCCATGTCAGGCTCCACACTGAGCATGGAGCCTGCTTGAGATTCTCTCCCTCCCTCGCTCCCTCCCTCTCTCTCTGCCCCTCCCTGACTCACAAACTCTCTCTCTCTTTCTCAAAATAAATAAGTAAATGTTAAAAAAAAAACAAAAGAAAAAAATGCAACTTTATAGCCTGCTCTTTCCACCTTGAATCTTATGCTCATAATTTTCCCATAACTTTTTTAGTTATTTAGAAACATTGTTCTAAATGATTACATAACATTCTATTATATGCATAGTATACTCTCAGTTTATTTTCTCATTTTTCTAGGATTAGAGATTCAGGATGGCTTCACATCTTCCCTACCACAAATACCTTAGAAACAAGCATATTTGAGCATACATTGTTTGGCTCTATTCTTTGTATTTTTTTGGTATAATAATAGCTTTATTAATTTAAATAAATCATCACAAAACCCAATGAAGTAAGTGGCTTCAGTTCACCTATCTGTAAAATGGGGATAATAATATTATCACATTTATAAGGTTGTTAAGACAAGCTTTAATTAGTTAATGTAAGTAAAATTTGTGGGAAAATGCTTGGAACAATATTAGCTAGTTTGATTATGATTGGTTGTGGCTTCTCAGAGAAGTATGATGAAAAAGACTCCAGCCCCTTCCAGGGGTCACCAGTTAGTAGGATCGGCCATGCTGTAGGAGAGCACAGGTGCCTATGACTGAGTTATCCCATGGCAGCAACTCTGCAAGCCTGGATGCAAATTGACAAGTACCAGCAGAGAACAAGATAACAGCTGAAGAATTAAAGGTAATCTAACTGGGGTGAATTGTTTTCCCTTTTTAATATTCATTTTTTATTGTGGTTACAATGTTGTAACTAAGGATTAAAATAAAGTAAAATTTTAAAAGCCCACACTTATTTTGGATTATAATTTCCATCCACAGTATCCACTGAGGTCCTCGTCGGTTATATGAAATAAACCTCTCTGCTATGGTTTGAATATTTGTCACCCCTCCTCAAAACTCTTATGTTGAAACCCAAACCCCAAAGATGCTGATATTAGTAGGTGGAGTACTTAAATCATGAGGGTGGAGCCCTTGGGGGTGGGATTATTCTTTTATAAAAGAGGCTCCAGAGGTCACTCAGTCAAATAAGTCTCCAGCTTCAGCTGGGGTCTTGATCTCAAGGGTCATGAGATATGGACCCACATGGGGCTCTCTGCTGTCACCGTAGAGCCCGCTTTGGATCCTCCGTCTCCCTCTCTCTGCCCCAATCCTGCTCACGTACTTGCGCATGCACACACACACCCACACACTTGCCCTTCCTCTCTCAAAAAAAGTAAATAAATAAACATGGGGGGGGGGGAAGGGCTCCAGGAAGATCCCTAGCCCCTTCTACCATGTGAAGATACAAAGAGAAGTCTGTGACCTGGAAGAGGGCCTCACCGGACCGTGATGGCACAATGATCCTGAACCTCCAGCCTCCAGAGCTCTGAGAAAGACGGTTCTGTTGTTTATAACCAGGCCGCGTGTGGTATTTTGTTAGGGCAGCCCAAACAGATGAAGAAATTCTCCCTTGTTCAGAACACTTCACATCTGTTAATTCTCCTTTGTTTCTGCCATTTGGAGTAGAGTTTTCTAGGCAAAAGCTTCCTGCTTTTAAGTTCCTAAATGTAATTTATTAGGATAAAAATATTTACCATATTACTAATTATTTTTCAAATAAATTTTCACAGCTTCATACTGCATCATGATTTACTTCCGAGCCCCTATTGTTGGATGTTTAATTTCCTTCCATTTTTCACTCAGAAATAAAATGCTAATGAACATCTTTGCTGATAAATTTGTGGGTTCATTTGTGACTATTCCCTCAAGATACCAGGCCACATGTCTGTAAAGCCATGTTGTCAATACCCTGGATGACATCAGCACTTTGGACAACAGCCTGAACACACTGCTTATTCACATGGAGCTTCTGGTCAACCAAAAGAGCCTTCTTTCTCACATTTGTTACTGTTTAACCACATCTCCATCTCGGCCCAAAATATTTTGTTTTTAACCCATCATTCCAAGTCTGTGGAGATTTTTTTTTTTTTTTTTAGTTTTTATTGCTTAGTTTGCAGAGCACAAGTTCAATGTAAGAAATATGCAAAAGAGGCACTCTCACAGATGTGTATTAACAATATTTGCTTGTCCATGGGGCTCCTGGGTGGCTCAGTCTGTTAAGCGTCCGACTTCAGCTCAGGTCATGATCTCATGGTTCGTGGGTTCGAGCCTTGCGTTGGGCTCTGTGCTGACAGCTAGCTCAGAGCCTGGAGCCTGCTTCATATTCTGTATCTCCCTCTTTCTCTGGTCTTCCCCTGCTCATACTGTGTGTGTATGTCTCTCTCTCTCAGAAATAAATAAAACATTTAAAAAAATTTTTTTTAAATATTTGCTTGTCCACAAGTCAAAAAACTTTTTGGAGAATTAACATCATGCGGTTTTTAAACTCTCCTGGAACCCTCCCCCCGCCCCGCCCCACCCCCATAGAATGAGCCTCTGTGTTATGATACCCCCCTCCCCCCCACATATCCATTCCCTCCCCTTTCTCACAAAGTAAGACTCTCTTCAAGACACTCCAGAAGTCTGGGCTAGATCAGCCTCACCTGCTCTAGAACTTCCTGGCTTTCTCCCAGATCAGAAGATACACAGCCTTTTGGGGATGCCAAAAATGACTCCTCTTTTATATCCATTCCCAATCCTTATTTCAGGTCTAGCTGTCTCCTTAATGTGAAATCATCAGAGGAACGAGCTCTATTTCTGGTAATACGAATGGGGTGGACCCTATTAGGCAACTATTAATATCAGTGCAGTTCTGATTTCAGCAAATATTCATTGTGGGCTTACCACATGCACAGCTTCAAGTTTAGACACAGTGATTCTCTAAAGACACAAAAAAGCTGCTTCCTCTAAAGAGCTCAGAATTCAGGGGATCTGTATCAAATGGGAAGATGAAGTCGAAACATTTCTCAGGGAGGAATTCACAAAGAAGGAATACTTGATTTAGAAAGCGAAGTATTATTACATTTTCAAAGGTAATTAACCTATAAAAATAGCTTTATCCCACTCCTCTTGGCACAGCTGATCAATCCTCTTTTGTATCAGAATGTCCCTGTCACTACCCCCAAGTAGAGCAGGTATCTTACCTTGGGAATTGTTTGCGTGCATGTCTGTCTCCCGACCAAACTCAGTCCCCCACTTCCTTGCTGCATGCCTAGGACCAATGCAGCACCTGAACAAAGTAGGTGCTCAGCAAATGCTCACTGAAGATGCACGTGTTTAAATCTATACTCAGCTGTTGGGGCTCCTGGGTGGCTCAAGTCAGTTAAGTGTCTGACTTTGGGTCAGGTCATGATCTCATAGTTCATGGATTTGGGTCCCACACCAGTTCTCTGCTGACAGCCAGAGCCTGTTTCAGATTCTGTGTCTCCCTCTCTCTCTCTGCCCCCTCCCCCATTAACATTCTGACTCTCTCTTATAAATTAAAAAACATTAAAAAAATAATAAATAAATCTATACACAGCTGCCATATGGAAAATGACTTGAAGTAACACACACCCACCACCTTAAAATCTGCCACTAACTTTTTAAAAACAGTAGTTAAGGATAGCTGGGAAGAGAACCTGAAAATCATTTTAAAACCTGTGGCTAAACTGTCATTATCACTGCTTTACAACTTTGCAATCACCAGGTGGATTTCCTAGCAAAGCATTTGAATCCGGGCAGTGAATCCCATGGGAGTAAAAGGTAAATGTCAAGGAACCTGGGTGACATATTCACATCAGATTTCAGAAGGGAAAGAATAGAAGCTCACAAGTGCTAATCTAACTCTAAACTGACAAAATAAAGAGTAATTAATGCAGGCTCTCTGGAAAGTCTGGAGCTGAGTAAGCTATAATGCTTGAAAAAAATAAGTCAACAGTCCCTTCTTCTGGTCATTATCTTCTGAAGTGCATGAGACATTAAATAAACAGTCATATTATGTTCAAAATACTCCGAAGATGAAAAAGACTGTCAGCCAAGCATTTGCAGGAGATAATGGCAAAGAAAAGACAACATCATAGAAGTAAGACATCCGGAAAATAAAATCATTTAGCAGACTTTCAGAACTGACAGTTTCTGAAGGAGGCAGGTTTCTTCCTACCTAAATTTTTTTAAGAAAAAAAGCTTATGAAAAATAATTTTTTGTTGGTTATTTATTTATATTGGTGCCTTAGGGGCTGGAGGGGATTTGGACCTGCTAGTCTAGCTCTCCCTCTTCCCCACCAGCAGGTGAACAAACCAGAGCTGTAGGGACTTTTCAAAGTCAAGAGGGCAAGGACTGGGGTCTCAGTCTAGAGCTCGTGGTCCAGTGCCCCAGATCACAACAAGCACATTGTCACCCCTGAATTTGACTCAATGGTCCCCATGCTCAGAAGGCTTAGGGGAAACTCCAGAAGGTTGTTAAAAAACAAGACCTCACAACAAGGAAACACACTAGACTAGATCCTGTATTGGGGCAAAATCTGTAAAGGACATTATTAAAATATTTTTTTAAAATTTGAATATCAAAAATAGTATTTAATAGCATTCAATTTCCTGAATTTATAACTACAGTGATTATGTGAGAAAGTGTCTTTTTTCATAGGAGATACATGCTGAGATATTTAGGCATAAAGAGGCATAATGGTTGGAATTTGTTCTTGAATGGTCCAAAAAGTATATGTTTTTAAAGTTTATTTATTTATTTATTTATTTATTTATTTATTTATTTATTTATTTTGAGACAGAGGCAGCACGAGAGGTCAAGAGCACAAAGGGGGAAAGGGTAAAGAGAGAAAAGGAGAGAAAGAATCCCAAACAGGTTCCACACTGTCAGCAGAGTCCAATGTGGGGCTTGATCCCATGAACCGTGAGATCATGACCTGTCATAACAAGAGTCCAACACTCAGCTGGCTAAGCCACCCAGGCAGCCCTAATGGTTAGGGAAAAAAATACATTTTTTATTTAAAATTTTTTTAATGTTTATTTATTTATTTTTGAAAGAAAGCACAACAGGGGAGGGTCAGAGAGGGAGACATAGAATCCAGGCTCCAGGCTCTGAGCTGTCTGGGCAGAGCCCGACACGGGGCTCAAACTCACAAACTACGAGATCGTGACCTGAGCCGAAGTCAGATGCTAAACCTACTGAGCCACTCAGGTGCCCCCAGAAATACATTTTTTTAAAGAGAAAGAAATAAAACAAATTGGGGAAAAAATTGGGCAATTAGTGAATCCGGGTGAGGGGTATACAGGAATTCTTCATACAACATCTTATAACTCTTTTGTACAGTGAAATTATTTCAAATTAAAAACTTTCAAAATATTTTTAAAGTTAGATGTTCTGTGTATTTTATTCATGGCCACTTAGCATAAGTACTACCACGACCCCACCCTGACCAGGCCTCCCCTGCAGGAGAAGGGACAAGTACTTCCTTTGCACAGTTTGCAGGACTCAGAAATCCCCACCAGACAGAATGCTGAGCCACTGTGTCGACCAAGCCCTCCAGGCTGAGTCAGGATCAACTGGAAACACGAGCGCAGAGAGTGGGGAGGCAGCCAAGTTAGTGTTCTGTGACCAGGCACTATTAGAGTCCTTGCTTGGTGTCTCACTGACTTTGTGACTGAAGACAGGTTGCTTGACTTCTCTGCATCTGTGCATTCTCATCAAACAACACCTACTTCACAGAGCCGTGGTAAGGATTCAGTTATATAGTGCATACAGATTTCTAAGCCTGGCACAAGATAAATTTTTCTAAGGTTTATTTATTTTGAGAGAGAAAGAGAAAAGAAGAAGAAGAAGAAGAAGAAAAAGAAGCAGCAGCAGCAGCAGCAGCAGCAGCAATAGCAGCAGCATAAGCAAGGGAGGGGCAGAGAGAAGGGGACAGAGAATCCCAAGCAGGCTCCGTCCTGTCAGCAAGCAGTCCAAAGTGGGGCTTGAACTCACGAACTGAGAGATCATGACCTGAGCCAAAGTCAGGCGCCCAACGGACTGAGCCTCCCAGGCGCCCCACAAGATATATTTTCAAGGTGGGAATTGTTATGATTATGATCAGGTCGGAGTTGCAATGTACAGGCTGCCAGTAAACATCTCATTCACTCACTCCTTTGCTTCTTCACTCAGCCCTGCAAACTTGTATTTTGACAAGAACTGTGCCAGGCATTTGGTGTTCAGCAATGCACATGATGATTTCCACCCTCAGAAGGCTTACGTGCTGGGGGGGGTCAGCAGGTAAATAGGCAATGACACCAAAAGTGAGACCAGGAATGTAAATGGCCAGTGTGAGAGTATGTTCAGCATAGAGTAGGATCCCTGGGACAGGCACCTAAGTCAACGTGAAGGGACCAAGGGGGAGACCTGGAAGGTGGGTGAGAGTCAGGCAGGCAAAGGTGGGGCAGAGGGAAGGACATTCCAGTCAGTGAGAGCAGGAAATACATACAGAGAGGTGGTGGTGACCTTCAGGAAACAACAGCACAGGTACATACCAGCAGAGGTGCCATTCGTGCTGGAGATGGGGAATGAGAGACATTTCCTGGGGATGGGCCTCCCCAGGAGGTTAGAGCCTGAGAGAGGGACTCGGAGTGTTAAGGAGCTTGGGTTTTCCTGAAGAAACTTCTGAACAGTTGTAAGTTGAAGACAGATGAAAACAGATGAGAATTGCGGAAAAGTTACTGTGGCTACAACCCGTTCCTCCAAGATTGTGGCTGTGGATGGAACCTTGGCTGGATGTGATGGGGATAACAGCTAGGCTAGATTCCAGAAGAATCTGGAGAGACAATAAAAGGATTTGGTACTTGCCTGAGGGTAGATTAGGAAAGGAAGGAGTCTACGAAAATCTAGGTTTCTAGGACATGAAGGCTATTTCATTGACTGAATGGTGCCCACATTAGCTGAAACTAGAAATTGCTGAATATATCAGTCATGTGGGTTGGGAGAGGGTGCCCCTGGGTAGGAGGAAGGGATGGAGAGAAAATGGGGCAGAAGAGTGTACTCCTAAGGAGGTTGAAAGTGATGTAAAGATAAATTTCCCCCTTCTCACAGTTTTGCCAAGGGCCAGGTTGACAAATCAAACATTTTGAGAACTGGCAATCCTCCCGCTAAGAACTATGTGAAGAACTATCTGGGAACTAAAAAAATTTTAAGATGTACATATTCTATGAGCCAGCAACTCCACTTCTAGAAACCTGTCCAACAACTATGCTGGTATTAGTGAGCACGAGAAGAACATACAAAATCTACTCATGTGGAATTAATAAATCAGCTCTGATACAACCTGCCTATGGGGTACGAATAACTATTAAAAGAAGGAGGTGGTGGGGTAAACTACATGGGGAATGGAAAAATCTCTTGAAATGTATTTCAAGACATAAGGAGGCCAATGCCACCTATCATACTGCATTTTTGCTTTCTTTTTTTTCCTCAATTTTGTTTAATGTTTATTTTTAAGAGAGTGAGAGAGACAGAGCACTAGTGAGGCGGGGACAGAGAGAAAGGAAACACAAAATCAACAGGCTCCAAGCTCGGCGAGGTCAGCATAGAGCCCCGCACAATGCGAGGTTTCACTCCCAGACTGCAGGATCGTGACCTGGGGCTGAGGTCCGACACAACCGACCGAGCCACCCCGGTGCCCCTGAACTTCCGCTTTCTAAAACATTCCACGTGGGCGTGGGAGTGGAGACTACATTATGTCCATGAACATACGTGTGTGCGGTATACAGAAGTGGAAAGATATACATTAAACTACTAACATCCCAGCGATGAAAGTAAAATGGAGAGATGAGGTTAGTAGGATAAAAGGGAACCTATATTCACATTCAAATATTCTGTTTTGTTTGAATTTCTTTTATAATAAACTTGCCTTCATGTTGCATGTGTATATTAAAAAGGAATCTAAGAGTTGGCGGAGGACTTGGGAAATGCCAAGAACTCATTCAATACATATTCATTCAGGTCCAATTGTGTATCAAGCACCAATTAGACACTGGGATACCACAGTGAGCAACAACAGCAGGGATGCTTCCTTCATATAGTTAATAGTCTAGCAGTGAAGACAGACCACTAAACATGTGATTATAATAAAGAATGACAGCACATTGGCCGAGAGTGAGCACTGGGTCCATATGAGGCACATAGGAGGCCAAGGAGAAATCAAGGATGGCTTTCTGGAGAGGGCGTCATTGAATTGAGACCTGGAAGATTAGCAGGAGTTAGGAGAAAATTTTCACTGTTGGATGGAAGCTAGAGACGTGGGAGAGACAGAAGTGAGAGAAGAGGCGGAGGCTTAAGCATGCAAGTTTATGAGAGGGCACAGAATGCCCTTTAGGGGCACCTCGGTGGCTCAGTCAGCTGGGCGTCCGACTTAGGCTGAGGTCATGATCTCACACTCTGTGAGTTCGAGCCTGGCATCAGTCTCTGTGCTGACAGCTCAGAGCCTGAAGCCTGCTTCAGATTCTGTGTGTGTTTCATTCTCTCTCTCTCTCTCTCTCTGCCCCTCCGCCACTCATGCTCTGTCTCTGTCTTTCCTTCAAAAATAAATAAACATTAAAAATTTTAAATTTAAAAAATAAAATAAAAAGAATTTGCCATGCCATAGTATTTGGATTTTATCTTTACCGTGAGAACCACTGACAAGTTTCAAGTGAGGCGGTGAAATTGTCAGACTTGCCATTACGAATGATCACTCTGTCAGCAGCTATTCTCAGTTGTATACTCAGACATATGGATGGGATCGGCTGGAAAGAAAAGAGGAGAAAAGAAAATTCAGGCCTCCTGGTTTGGAAAAGAGACTATAGAAGATCAAGTGTGGCTAAGCTAGACTACTTGAACTAATGCAGACCAGAGATGCAAGTTAACAGAGGTGAGAAATAAGCAATTCAGTCTGGTACAGAAGGCAAAGAGATAACCAATATATACAAATAATTGTATGGAATATTCAGGCAAGGTGCTGTGAATGCTAGAAGTGAAGTCCAAACATGCCCTGCAGCATGAAGGAAGAAGGAGCTGATCCCAGCTGGAGAGCAAAATGTCCCCAGGAAGAGGGGTGACATATTCTAAATAGGTGGTGAAGGGTGCATAGGACCTTCAAAAGGCAAAAATACACTGTAGCATGTTTTGTTCAAGGGAATTATGCGGGAATAGGCATAAAGACAGAAAAGTCCTGAAAGACGGTCAGTGGTGAGTATGTCATAGAAAGCAAGATGGAAGAGCGAGTTAAGGACAGACACTGATTGCAACGAAAGCTAACGGGAGGGACACATGTGCCAAGCTCCGTCTTTCACAGCACTTGGCACAAAACACACGTGCTTCCCTGTGTGTTGTCTGAATCTTAGTTTGAGTGGATGTCCCATGGGGGACAGACCAGGTCAGTCTCATTTGCCACTCTTCCTAAAAGTCTACCTCAGTTCCTGACTACTGGTAAGTGCTCAGAAATGAATGAATTCATAAATGAACAGGTAAAGCACTTAGCATTTTGGATGGCACAAAATACTATCTAATAAATAGTAACTATTATTCATAGTAATAGTCATTACAATCATCACTTATTGGAAAGAACTGAAAGAAAAATACCTGACGAGTTGAGGAGGCTGCCCAATTATCTTGTCTATAGTATCTTGTTTAAAATATATCATTACTAGGGCGCCTGGCTGGCTCAGTCGGTTGGGCATCCCACTTGGGTTCAGGTCATGAACTCATGATTGGTCTCTGTGCTGACAGCTCAGAGCATGGAACCTGTTTCAGATTCTGTGTCTCCCTTTCTCTCTGACCCTCCCCCACTCGGTCTCTGTCTCTCCGTATCTCAAAAATAAATAAACATTTTTAAAAATTTAATAAATAGATAAATAAATAAAATATATCATTACTCCTCAAAGTTCATTGACTAAACCATAAACTAAAATCTTTAGCAAGGCATTCAAGTCTTTCATTCTTTAATGCCAACCTAACTTTTAAGAAATTTCCATTTTATTCACTGCAGGCTATTCTTCCCTCTTCCCTACCCCCAGAGTCAACAGCTTCTTCCTGCTTCAGAGGCAAACTCAAATGCCTAGGGAGGAGGAGGAAAGGAGACAGATAATTAACATAAAAACGTTAAATAAATAATAATAACAATATCCAGCATTTAGCTCACGCCCCTTAACTATGCCAAGCAAATTACTCATTAACAACCTACAAGTGGTATTATTCTTATTCCTATTTCCCAGGATGAGTAATTTCCCCAAGATGGGAGTTCCTATTTGAGGAGCTGGGACCTGAACTTACTTCAGAAGTGATTAACCAGACCATGTTCCTTGTATCACTGACGGGCTTCTATGAAAGACATTGAATCCAAAATTTGGATTCTGTTCTGAAGTCAGTGATGGCCCAGACTCTAGTTTGAGAGGAGGATCCTGACTATATTCAAGGATCAGTTCACAGTCACATTTTTCTGGAGCACACAGTATCGTCAGGGTGACAAGGCAAGATAGAACTGGGAAGTTCCTGATCCCAGGAAATTGTCCTTTACTTGCTAAAAAATGTAGACACAAAGGAAATCTGAGCACGAAACGGCACAACTGGTTAAGTATTTATTAGACCCCTGGTCTGAGAAAGCACTGTTCTCTGTACTCAGTAGTTGTATACATCTAACCACTGTTTGTCCTGCCTTCAGTGGGTTTCCGGTCTAGTGAAGGAGGTAGAATACACGCGCGTTTAGACACAAAATGAGGAGAAGCTGGCAAGCCCACCCAGCCAAATAGAAAAGTGCCAAGTTCACACTAGCAGGCAGGAAGGTGAAGAGCGTGGAGGCCAGGAGTTGAAGCCTCCAAAATTCAGTTCCCAGCCCGCAGGCTCCTGTCCTGTCAGTAAATATATACAAACTGAAGATAATGGAGGTCTTTATCACCTCCTTACCAGAAAATCTGCATTCCCATTCATATTAACTTCTTCCTGAAACCAGAAATCTCTGGTTTAAAATATTCCCTGCAAACCAATCTAGCTTTTTACATTCAATTAATCCTCACTTCAGGCCACTTCACTTGCTGGGACTCCCCCAGATTCCAGCAACTGTAGTGTAATTGTCATTTGCAAAATGTTAAAGAAAGATAAAACTTCCTGGAACATTGCCTGGGTATAAAACCCGGACAAGAAGAAATGGTCTTTTTTTTTTGACATAAGAAATCATGCTTTAAAAAAATATATATGTTTAACTAGTTTTTTGTTCACCTGATTACAAAAGTTCTAACGCAATGAACAAATAAAAACAGAGTACTATAGAGAATAAATCCTCCATTATCCCACCAGACAAAGATAACCATACCGTGAGCAAGATGGTATGTATCACTTCTGATTTCTGACTTATTTTTGATTGTTAGATGAGAGAGAAAGAAAACATTAATCCACACATAAACATTTCAGCAATACTTGCTGTTTTGCATCTTTTTATTACCAAGCAATATAGTTTTTACTCATTTTTAATACCAAATAGTATTCTAGCATATATAAACACTATTTTTCTTATCAAATCCCACATCCATAATTATTTTCCTACAATTGTTTATTAATGTATTTACTTTTCATTACTATTACAAAAATACTGTATTTAACATGCTTATGCATATATGTTTGCATGACTGTGCTAATAATACTAATATAGAATTTCATTTATTTATTTAAACAGGGTTTTTTTTTCGCTTCTTCCTTTATCTTCAGTCTCCTTTTTTATTTTTAATGTTTATTTATTTTATTTGGGGTAGGGGGAGAGAGAGAGAGAGAGAGAGAGAAAAGAATACAAAGCAGGCTCCATGAAGCCAATGCGGGGCTCCATCTCAAGACAGTAAGATCATGACCTGAGCCCACATCAAGAGTCTGAGGCTTAACCAACTAAGCCACACAGGAGCCCCACTAATGTATAATTTTTTTTCTTGTTTTTAAAATGTTTGTTTATTTTTGAAAGACAGAGAGAGCATGATCACCAGCAGGGGAGGGGTAGAGACAGAGGAGGACAGAGGATCCAAAGTGGGCTCTGTGTTAACACCAAAGAGCCTGATGCGGAACATGAATTCTCAAACCGTGAGATCATGACCTGAGCCCAAGTTGGAAGCTTAACCAAATGAGCCACCCAGGTGCCTCACTAATATATAATTTCTTTTAAAAACTGCTCCAAGAATCCATTTTCATTTGCATTGATATTGAAATCTCTCTAATTGGGTGAAAATGCCTACTTCTCCATCACCTCCCTATAGCAGGTAAGCCAAAAATTTTATAAGAGCAACCCAGGGCCCCTGAGTGGCTCAGTGGTTTAAGTATCTGACTTCAACTCAGGTCATGATCTGGTTCGTGGGTTCAAGCCCACGTCAGACTCTATGCTGACAGCTCAGAGCCTGGAGCCTGCTTCGGATTCTGTGTCTCCCTCTCTCTCTGACCCTCCGCTGCTCGTGCTGTCTCTCTCTCCTAGAAATAAATAAAAATATTTTTAAAAATTAAAAAAAAATTTAATAGCAACCCATGTATTATTTTAGAACAAGAAAACACATCACTACTTGCCCCTCTTATCCCCCACGGAAAATAAAGATAAAAGCGGTATATTAACAGGTGCCATCTTGCAGCTCTATCATTTATAGCACATAGATTCAGACTGTGGGGATATTAGATTCCAAATGAACCAGAAAATATTGATGAAGGCTTTTAGTTTTAGGCAGGAGACGAAAAAAGCAAAAGGCTTTGATGGATTGGAGAAATGCTTTCCTATGAGAAACGATGGCGTGTGGAGAGATTAATTTGGAAATTTACTAGTGTTCAGCTGGAAATTTTACAGTGCTTTAAAGACCTATCTTGGGGGCCACTACATAAAATACATTGTTATCAGACAAAATAAGTACTTTTGTGGTTTAGTAAAGCAATGCTAGAAACTCTGAAGGGCAGCTTTTGTGCGGGAAATCACACTTGCTTCTAATACAAGAGCTGGTGGCTGTGTGCCACCAACACTCAACAGTCCCATGGGCACTCCTCCTCTCACAGGACCCAGAACAGCAGAAACGAGGGTGCAATGCATCAATCAACCCAGTCAAAAGGCCTGTGTATGGGTGGTGGCTCAGACACCAGCTGGCTGTGCAGCCCTAGCTGGACAAGCCACTTAAAGCCACATAGCTAAACTTCTGTCCCCTCTCTTGTACAGCGAAGGTATCCACAAGATGCTTTCTAAGGTAGTTTTCAACACTGAAAGCCGTCAGAAAATAGGACTGGCCCTGGTAAGTTTGTCAGGCTCCTGGGAGATTCTGATACTAACCAAAGTTCAAGAACCACTGAATTAGGGAAATGATGAGAGAACAGAGGTTTTTTTTGAAAACTTATAGATATTGTAACAGTTAGCGGGAGGATATGGTGACTAAAATATCATGATTTTTATCATAAGGCCTTGTTTACTTGATGACTTTACTTCTGTGAAAGGATAGGTTCTCAACTGTGGTTATGTCTTTGCCCATCAGTAGAAAATGTCTCCTGGGAAGGAAACTCACCCTACTGGATGGTTTGATCACCTGGCCCTTGGTGACCACTCTTGGGTACTATTATTTTTCTTTAGGTATGTTGCAGGTCTCTTTACTGCTAAGAGCACTAATACCAACTCTTCCATTAGGTATCTTACTTCAAAGCTTTCAGAGAACTTGCAGATTTATTTCATTTGATTTCACACTTATTCAATGGGATAGCAGGACAAGCATCACTATATTCATTTGGAGATGCTAACTGCCCAGAGTCTTCAAGAATACCCTCCTCTGCCCATTGGACTTAATGGACTATACACTCGTTAAGGAGAAGGGATAATGTCTTTTTCACTTTTGTGTCCTGATCACCTGGAATAGATTTTCATAATAGAGTAGCTACTCATAAGGATCAAATGTGGATACTAAATTTTGTTACTCTTATTTCCTAAAGATGTTATCTTTTGATCTGTGCAAGAACTATTTCTTGTTCATCTCCACGAGAACTTAAACTCCAAGAAGGCAGAGCTTTGTGTCAGGTCCTTTGATTGCTACATTCCAAATACCTAGAACACTGTCTGGCAAATATTAGATATCCAGTAATTTTTTAAAATAAACTAATATGTTTTCATCCTTAATGCCTAACCTAGTGTCTGGATTAGAAATATGTTTACTAAATGTGAAATATTACAAAGGGGAAAAAGGGGGGAGACTAAATATTAAAGTCAACAAAATCAGATGATCTCATCTATAATAGAGTAATTATTAAATAAACATCCACTAGATAGACTATAATAAACAATCAATAAAATTATTGTATGCTACTTGATTTTTGAGCATGCATACGTATTGCTTTGATAAAAATCAATTTTAAAATTATATATATGCTTTTTCACAAGATCAGTGAAAAGATTTTGCAATATGATTAGAACTAAATAAAATAAAATTTATGAATGTAAAAGACTAGAAAGCTTGATTATTTCAGGAAAAATGAGTCAATGGCTGATTATAATGTTCTGTTTTATCCATATTTGCCGAATTTTTATCCTACACATGCTTTGCTTTTGTAATAAGAAGAAAAAGGAGAAAGTGAAAAAAATAGATGGAAGGAAATACATTAAAATTCTAATAATGGTTTAATGTAGTAATGAAGACAGGGTTATATTTTTAAATTATTTTTTCTATCTTTAAATGTTTTTGAATTATTTGTATTACTTATTCAATGAAAACAAAATTATCATCAGAAACTTGCAAGAATCTAATTTGCCGTGCAGTCTGAGATATTCTCTGCAAAGTCAAATATTTGTCGGTAACTTGAAGCACACACCAAGTGTCAAATTTTGAAAAAGGAGATTTTCACAGGTTATCAGTAGAAGCCATAGTTGCGACTTCTCAGAAAAATCCCAGGAACTTTTAGCTATGGGCACCAAAATATGCCCTGAGTGCTCCTGGTGAGGTGGGGATTGGGGTGGGGGCTGAGTCAGGAGCCACTGTAGAATCTTTAAAATTCCCATAGAACTTCTATGGCAGGAATGATTGAGGGATGATATATAATTAATTTCACTTGACAAGCATAAAGGAAAAATTTTCCTAAGCCACTGTAACCTGAGCTAATGAAACCCTATTTAACCAAGGGTGTGTATTTAGACTGGATCTTACCTTAGTGACTTAGCCATTAGTAGGAATTCATTGTTTACTTTTAGGATTCTTATCAGTACTTAGACTCTGTGATTTTCACCTGATTGCTCAACATGCTCAGCCTTATATGATTTGGGGATACAGGAAAACATCTCAAGATCCACAAAAAGCTAATCTCAACTATCTGCTCTGTTTAAAACTTTGATTTTCTCTTCTCTTTCAGGATACATTATGGTTTTTTCTGGCAAGATCCTGTAAACAAACAAGACACCTGTTTCAGGCCTTGTAAAATACCAGATTCTTCCATTTCCTTTAAGGCCTTTGGAGAGTCAGGCCATGTCATCACACTTAAACATCTTGCCCCAATTATTTCTACATTCCACTGGGGTGTCACCATGGAGAACGTCCCCTCGGGTTTGCTGTTCATGAATCCCCCCTCTATAGAAAGTTCCAGAAAAAAAGATGAGCTCTAAGTGTTCATAGGAAACATTTTGGGAGGCCAAAACTGGTTAATATGAGACAGGAGGCTGGACATCTGAATTCTCCTTATACTCTGACCTGTCCATATGACCTTGGTCAAGTCACCTAACTTTTAGGGATCTCCATTTCCTCATTTTACAAGGAGAGGATTGAAGTTGATGACCTCTAAAGTCTGTTTCAGTTCTAAAACTCTGACTCAGAAGAAGTCCCTTATGAAGGCCAGTGGCGAAAGGGGAGAGTGGGGGAGCTGATGGGCCCTACCTTCACAGTAAGAGAAATGGGGACTCATGCAACATCAAAGTCTCAGGGGAAATGTAAGTGATTCCCATCCAGCCCCTCCTACTCTTGGAAAACTGAGCAATGAGTGGAGATTCAACAATCCTAAACACTGCTCCAAATAGAAGTCCCGATGCATCAGGTAAGTGGGCATTTGTCTTTCTCCTGGATGCTTCGAACTGTGGCAAAGAAACAATGGCAAAGAAACTAGCTCATAGCTGTGCCATGCGGAAGTGTTCATGAATAATTAGGGGGCAGTGACAGCGCAACACCAAAAGGGTTGGTTCTGTGAGCCCTTAGATTTTGGCAGCCTTGAGAACCTTTCAGAGAACTTACTCTAGGGCTGCTGTGATGTCATCCAGCCCCTGGGGTGGGCTACAAGCCCTAGCACTGCCTCCAATTATCCCCACACAATGTCCCTGTCCTCTGCCAGGTGTGCTCACAAGGGGTGGCCCAGATCTGTGGTGGGGGAGGAGGGCGCAGTCCAGGAGAGGCTTCCTCCTGGCTCCCTGCCCAGGAGCCACAGGACAGCCTGCTTTGCTCTCCAGCCTGAAGAGGGTATTTTGATGTTTGCTTAGCCCTCATCTCTACACATCCTACCTTTGGTGGGAGCCTACATCCCTCCCTCAGCCTACCTTGGCAACTCCGGCTCCCCACATCTACACTCTACCACCGCTTTGGGTATCTCAGAATTCAAAGGGAAGCGCTAGCGTCAGGCTCTGTTTCCCTTACCCCTTCGTCCCTGCATCCGGTTCCACCTGCAGAGCAATACTGGGTCAGTGTTACCAAAGCATCACTCAGTGTCACTTGCCAGCTCAAAAATCCAGTGCCACCCTATTTCCTGGTTACTAAATACAAATTTCTTAGCCCAACCTTCAATGCTCTTTGTTACCAACCTTACCTGCAAGTTCTCCCTAACATATGTCAGGCACCCCAACTCAAATAGAAAATCCCCCCAAAGCAGCCCAGATTTGTCCATCTGCACATTTTGTCCACTCTACACACACACACACACACACACACACACACACACACACACACACACACACACCAGTTTTGCAGAGCTCACTCACCCTGCAAACTCCAGCTTAAAGGACTTTTCTCTTGGGAAACCTACTTGACATCTCTCAGCTTAAAGTCTTCTGAACCCTCTTAACTTTCTGATTCACACCTGTTCACACCTGTTTGGAAACATTCAGCAATTTCTAGCTAAACTTTTTTAGGAACAAAGATTTACTAACAATGTCATCGGTTCTATCTCTGAACCTAGTTAAGTTCTCAATGACTGCTTAATGAACCAAGAGATCAACCAGATACTGCAGACTAATTACACACCTCAGGGTTGCTAAGGTGAAAAGCAGTTGTGATACAAGAAGTCGGAGGGGCACCTGGGTGGCTCAGTCGGTTAAGTGTCCGACTTCAGCTTAGGTCATGATCTCACAGTTCGTGGGTTCAAGCCCCACGTCGGGCTCTGTGCTGACAAATAGCTCAGAGCCTGGAGCCTGCTTCAGATTCTGTGTCTCCCTCTCTCTCTGACCCTCCCCTGCTCACGCTGTCTCTATCTCAAAAATAAATAAAACATTAAAAAAAAAAAAAAGAAGTTGGAAACTACAAGTTAGAAATGCATGCTTCTTCCTTTTGGAGGACAAACTTCTTTCTAATGAAGAATAAACTGCTCCTTATAAATCAAGATGGTACGGCTGAGACGGTTTTTGTTAAAGACTCTTATTAAAACTAAGTAAACCTTCTCCCCAGGGCCAAGGGTGGCTCAGTCAGTTAAACATTCAACTTTTTTATTTAAAAAGAAAAATTTTTAATGTGTATTTATTTTTGAGAGAGAGAGACAGAGCATGAGTGGGTGGGAGGTGCAGAGAGAAGGAGACACAGAATCCGAAGCAGGCTCCAGCCTCTGAGCTGTCAGCACAGAGCCTGATGTGGAGCTTGAACTCACAAACTGCAAGATCATGACCTGAGTCAAAGTCAGATACTTAACTGACTGAGCCACCCAGGTGCCCCATAAACTTGTATATTCTTCATGAATCCACTGACCCTATTCCAATTTCTCAGTTAATATATTATCCTTTATAGCACTGTTGTTGTTTTTTTTCCTTTAGGGCAGGATCCAGTCTAGGATAGAGTATTGAATTTAATTATCATGTCTCTTTAACCTCCTTTAATCTGTAGCATTTCCACAAATATTCTTTGTCTTTTTTTTTTTTTTTAATAAACTCTACACCCAAGTTGGGGCTTGAACTCATGACCCCAAGATCAAGAGCTGCACATTTGGCTTTTTTTTTTTTTTAAGTGTTCACAGTCCCTGCTTTATTTTCATTTAGCCACGCACGCTTTTACAAAAACAAACATACGCTTACAAAATACCCAAACATCAGGAATTCGAAGGGCAAAAACCAAGGGGTTTAAGGGCTGAAAGAATATCCCAGGCTTCAGAACAAAGCAAAATCAATCAACTACTGAAAATTTCTTCGTTCAAAACACAAAGATATTTTGTTTTTAGTGGGATTTAAAGTGTTTTTGTTTTGTTTTGTTTCGTTTTTTAAAAAAGGAACCCTTTAAGGACAAAAACTAAGCTCGTATTGCCTGCCGCAGGGCCGGGCTTCACTTCCTTGAAGGCCTTTTGTAAAATACCGACGCCGCCGCATTCGGTGGCCTTGATGATCACCTCCCCTCCTTCGCGCCCAGCCTGTCATCGGAAAGCGCAGTACCCAGGCCCACCCCGATGACGACGGTCGGGGGCTACAGAGCGTCTATGATGTGGTCGATCTTGGTGACCAGCTCCTGCCGCTTTCCAGAGATGAGCTTCTCATTCTCAATGTACGTGTCCTTCTTGAGCTTGCCGGCCACCAGCCGCTCAGCTTCCACCGCCGACTTCAGCACAAGCTCCTTGACCTGCACGTCCAGCTTCTGCATCTCGCTCACCTGGCCGAGGCAAGAGCAGGGCAGAGCTTGAGACGGTCCCCCACCCACACCGGCAGGGCCTCCACCTCCCATGCCACAGACCCTGGAGGCCCAGGGCGGAGGGGCTGGCCGTGGAGGGAGACAAGCCTGGCTTCAAATGCCAGCCCCACTCTCTGTCCCCACTCTCAGATCTAGGTCCCTAGATCTGACCCGGGGCCTCAGCTATCGAGGAGGGCTGTGAGGGTCAAGTGGGAAGGGACGGGCCATCCCCTGGCACGGTGCCAGGGGCACAGCGGCTGCTGGGGGCACGGCCCTCCTCCTCCCTCTGGCTGGCCAAATCTGGGCCAGGGGTTCAGTCAGAACAGACAAATGGCAGGGATGCAGCAGAGAGACTGAATGGCTCCCCCGCTGCCACCAGCTGGGTGCGGAGCTGAGGATCTCACAGTCACAATCATTCAACACGACAGTTACTCAGTGAGCCACAGTGCCAGGCACACTTGCAGGCTCTGGAAAACAGCAGCAAAGACAGACCGGGCCTCTCGCCCCGGGTACTGCTCGAGCACATAAAGAAAAGCTCCAGAAAGAGGCAGGTGCCGTGAAACACGCAGGTAAGGAGACGGCGTGTTGGGGGACGGCCTGGGGAGCAGGGGGTGCTGGGGACTGTCAGGGGTGCCTCCGGGG